>NW_008825109.1:2377572-2393158 GCF_000699105.1 Pygoscelis adeliae | reverse complement strand
CAATTATAAAGCAGTTTCGCTCTTTCCCGGTTTATCAAGAGATTGGCACCTATCTGTTCATCCTTCTCCATTTCAGCTTTCTGAAGCTCTGGGAAAGGATCACTCTGCACTTTGCCAACAGCAGAGCACTGCTGGCTTTCATTAGCCGTGGCCAAATTCTTTCACTTTTGTTCACAGTGATTAATGCTGAAATAAACGGGACTTCTTGCAGTATTCACTGTGAAAGGGCTCTAAGTATGCCCAGATACAGACTACAGTAACAAAGTATCTGCTGTTTGACCGTGCTCCCTCTCCCTTGCTGAAACTGGCATGGAGGGGATGGCGGGGGAATTAAGTTTTTCTTCTGTTCATACAGAGGATGGTACTTTATTATTATTCCTGTTAATAAACTGTATTATCAGAGCACTTAGAACCAGAAACTGGATGGAGCAAAAGTACAATCTTTGCCCTCAGGAGATTACAACCTAAATATAAAACAAGACACCAGTGGAGAGAAGAGCTAATTGGGGTAGGAAGGGTGGAGTACCAGAGAACAGTAAAACAATACTGGTCATCATAGTAACTACTGGTGTTAGCACACCAGATTGGTTTTTGGAGGCACTGAAGCAAAGCAAGTTAGCAAGAGGGTCTCCAAGGAGGCTGATGTGATATCTTTATACATTCAGAGGACCAACTCCCAAGCATGAGGGGCACTTTTAGAGAAAGCCTGCAAATGTGTATTTGAAAATGTAATGAGTAGACAACGAAAGCTGGCATCCTGTACAGACAGACTGTGGCAATCAAGCTTTTAATATTGAACAAATGATAGATAGGGAAGGGCAGGGCCTTCAGCCTTAAGCCAAGTAGCCTCCACTTGATGCAACGTAAAGGCAGGATGAACTGCAATGAATAGTGACAGCAGAGAACTGCCAGAGTATTTGCTTTTGGGATGCACTGAAGAAGACCAGATTGTGTCTATCAAGGCAGAGTAAGTGAGAACAAAGATGAGATGGTAAACATGGGATGAAAGTTTTTCCTAGAGCAACCACAAATTTTCACCTGGAAAACTCCCTCTGACAAAAAATTCATTTCTTACAGAATAAAAATTAGAGAAAACGTCAGGTTTTCTGGAAAATAACTGCCATTTTCCTGGTTTTACCATGGAGCAGGATTTTCACATTCTGGCCAACCTTAACTTGGACTTTTCTCTCCATCTCACATCCTAGTTATACCTAGCTCTTGCAGATTATTTTTTAATAATCCCTCTACTTCTCCGATCTTGTCTCCTTAACTCAGCCTAAGTTGTCATAGGAGAATGATGAACTTCAGGTGAAGGCCCTGTGTGACAAGTAGGAGGATGCTCTTTTAATAATGAATGGTGAAAAAGGGGACAGGGAGGTAACTGTGGCACAAATGATCATTGGATGGCTTACTGTCTGAGTAAACAGAGCGCTTCTACTGAACAGTAGACAACAAAGCTGATACTTAAGCTGAAATTCTGAGGAATTGCAGCCACAAAAGCCCTTGCACATTTCTCAGCAGAGGAGAAGAATGGACAAAATAAACCAAGTGCCAATAAACCTTCACTTCCTTTCGTAAGATGCTCTGTGGACATCTTTAAAATATAGTATGTTGCAGATATGAAAGCTTGGGCTGGGCAAAGCCGGTCACTGTAGAAATAGCCAATTCTTCAATGATTAAGCAACTGGGAAAGTGGAATACATTTTATGTGTGTAGATATAGTGGTTTTTTACTGGAGCAGAACTTGAAATTTTGAGGTGATTAATGCCCTTGAAAAACTGAGCAGCTATGTTGAAACACGAAATGTCTCAGCACAAAATATTGCCCCCTGTTCTTCTCATTCCAGCTTCTGGTGTCTGATTTTTCCCCTCCTTTTTAGCTGCTTGACAAAAATATATTATTCTAAACTACATCTTTCTTTGCTCTCAAAGTGCTCATTTCCTTAATATTGTATTGGGACCTTGTCTAAACCAATTTTTTTTTTTTTCCAAACTTCCAACTGTTATTACCATCACAGTAGAAATAATGGGAACATTTGTGTAAAAAAGCCTTGCAGCAGTCAGTGGCAATTTAGCACACACAGTATCTGGATATTGGTTCAGAGACCTGGGAGCGTGTTCTTTTTTTTTTTGTAACTCTCCTGGATTGCACAGGAAAACATGATCAATCTTGACAACAGGTTCTAACAACAATGCAACGGAATTGTTCCCAAAACCAATTTACTTATAAGAGTAAGAACTTTCTTCAGATACACAAATACTCCTGCGCACATGCTTTCCTAGTAATCAGGCTACTGACTGATGGGAGCATATTGCCAAGTATCAATGTATTGCAAGCTATGGATTTTTACAAAGCTTCCTTCGTTACTGGTCACACAGCTACTATTTTAACTTATTTAACAGATTCTAAAAATATATATTTAGTAGAACTGAAATGCAATGCTACTAACATTTTTGGACAGGAAATAAAGAATGTCGTGGCCAGTTGCAATAGGGGATAGAATTTCAGGTAGGCAGATTATAATGACCAGAATCAAAATTTGGCTGAGGCCCAAGCCAAGCCCTATTAACCTCAACAGTTCTACAGGATCTTGAATCATTAAGGCTGATTTTAAATTTCTTCTTGCTTCCACAGTAAAGAAGGGCCAATTGGCTGTTCGCAGTATTGTCTGAGTCTCATTCGAAGTGAAGGCTGGTGGCGATTCGATTGTAAGCATCATTTCCCACAGCCCCATTGGGAAGGTTTCCCAGCCAGCTCAGAGCCTGCCTAAGCCCACTCCATCACCCAGCTCTGGCATTACAGAACTCTCTGTTCCAGCAGGCTATTATTCCTGCTAGTATAAAGGAGCTTAAGCTTAGGAAGAATGCTTGTTTCATGACATTTAACATATCTGGGTATTCCCACTGAGAAGCAGGATATTCATGCTGTGAAGAAGGGGCTGGCCTAGGTGGATCTGCAGCTCTTTCTATCCAAAAATGTCTCTGTTTCTGTGAGAACATTTTGGTAGCGTCAGGCAGCACCTGTATTCCATTAACTCCAAAAGCATTTCAGTGTTTACAGTAACCAGGAAATGTCGATGTCTGTGTTATATTAACAAGTCAGCGGTAACAACTGCAGTTTCAGTTTTTAGAGCTGCGCAGAGAACGGTTTACTGTGAGTCGCTGAGAGTTTTACTTTTTTTGGTTGAAACACGAACAGGCCTGTAGTACTGCCCCTGAAACCACTACAGAAAGCTTCGGAGAAAAAAGTTATCAAAAGAAGTCCAATATTGCTTCAGTAATGGCTTCATATAATTAGGTAGGCAAAAGCATAGCTGTGAACTGAAAAATACTTGTGACACCAAATTTGTAGCTTCTTCACCTTAGTTTTGCTTACACTCTTCCTGCCTTTTGCATGTAGGTTGAGGGGGTTTGCATAACTGCATAATTTCATTCAAGATTCAGTATCTTGGAAACAAAGCTATGTTATATTTTTATGTGGACTATACTACATATATGCACAGAGAGGTAAGCTGTAAGGTGTCACTGCATAGTAGGCAGCAGACTTTATGAGAGCACTGATGTGCTGCTGTATAATTGTAGTCTATATGAAAGAATTCGACTGTGAGAAATGAAATAATCCACCACGCCAAGCATAACTTACTGTGGTCTTCCAAATAGACTCCAACTTCTGCATGCAAGAGGCAAAAAATCTATGCTATGCACCCATTTGCTTTTCACAGAACCAAATTTTAATAGTGACATTAAATTACTATTACATAAATAGTGACATTAAATTACTATTACATAAATAGTAACATCAAACACCATGGGAGAAAGCTAGAAAATATTAAGATATTTTTCTTTTCTCTTTTGGGATTGAAAGCAGTACTTGGTACAACTTAATTCCCAAGAAAGGCGATAGCAGGGACGGCTCTGTAGCCGGCCCAGCGTACCAAAGGCAGAGAGAGCTCGAGGAGGTGTTTCCCCATCCCCTGCTGCTGTGTACAGTGATGTGACCAGAATGACGACAGAGGTCACAGCCACTGCTCTCTACTGATAGTGCCACCACTCGCTTTCTAGAAAGGGCCATCTTTTTTATTTAGTATTACTTGAAAAGTTGATTCCAGAAAGAGCAGAGCAGGCTTCACCTCCCCCTTGTACTCCCTTGGAGCACTGTATTCTAGCTGGCCTGACTCCCCCTCTTATTATTAATAGACACTTTTTTGAGACTCCACATACACAATTTCCCTTGAGTTCAACTAAGTGCCATGCAAATGAAGGAGATAGATATGCATTCAGGACTGTTCGACAAGGAGAGAAAATGTTGCTATTTTGCTTGTATGTATTGCTGGTTCCAAAGTTTGTTTTCAATGTTGCAATGGTTTCTAGCGAAATTAGTTCCTATGGATGATGTCAGAACACCTCTACGGTGCTGCAGATACAGGTGTTGCTCATATTGTTTACTTACACTACTGTCATGCAGACTCACTTCAACAGCTTTTTGTCATTTTGTGCTGACATAAATCCGCTCAGTAGTAATTACCTGAGATTGTTCTACATTTCAGGGAAATTTTTTGAATCATTGACATTACAAAAACCCATGTACATTGCTTGGAGAGTAGGTGCTAAAGGGATTATAACTCAGCAGGATCTTACGCAGTGTTAGTTTTTGAGACAGAAGATCAGTTAATTTACCTGACAGAATATTTATACTAAGTAATCCTTGATGTTAATTTGATCAAAATTATCAGATACATAGTTTCAGAGTTCAGGCCTTAAAGTTATTCATTCTAGTGAATGCCACTGCTAAAGGGGAAAAAAGTGTAAGAAGTAAATCTGAAAACCAAAACCTAGTCTTCTTATGCCTCAAATTGGAGGCTATTCCAAACTTCTCTTCTGAAATGTTGCTAAATGGTTTTGCAGTGATCTAAAGTAGTTCATTGCTGTCAGTCAAGTCATAAGGAATACCATTTCATCTGGCAAACATTATCTTCCTTTAGGACTTAAATAGATTTGGATTTATCCTCCTCCCTCCTGTCCTATAGCTCATCTTTTATAGCTGGGCAGGATAAATGCAAAGTGGGTTGTATATACTACTAGAAAGTAACAGTAGGGTCTTACTCTACCTTGTACAGGTATAAATTACCCTTTTAATGCAGAATTGATGAAACTCAAGGTCTTCTCAATAATCATCAGGGACAGCCTCCCTTCCTACAAGAACTGCTCTAATCATTCTTTAAAAAAAAAAAACAACACAATTTAGACCAAACACTAGTGACAATCTCACATTAATGGTGAAATTCTTGACTTGCTGAAGTGATTGTAAAAATTTCCATGTTTCACTGAAAAATTTCATCCAGTGTGGGTACTTCCCTCTCCCTGCTCGCTCCCATCATGCTTCTTAAGAATATGTGAGCATAAAGCCCTCAGTTTCTTGCTGATTTGATGATCCTTGTTAATTGGGGAAACAGGTTCCAGCACATAAGGGTGCTACATGTTCCGTATCTTGTGTTCATTGGATATCCCTATGACTTAAAGGTGAGTAGGAATTTAGTGCCACAACGTTTTTCATTTGTTAAATAAAATGATTGTATCTTCCCTGCATATCATCCTTCACTGACTTCTCTGAATGTTTCTTTTTGTAGACAGTTTTGTAATGTTGACAATGCTGGACATCACTGCGATATAGTTCCTGAATTTATATGATGACATTATAATAACAGCAATGCTGTTCTCTATGGTTCATATAAATTAGCGTTTTATTTGCTTTCACGACTAGTGCTGCAAATTGAACAGCTGTTTTCACTGAGCTGTTTAATTAAGCTGTCCATAATGTTGCCTAGGTATTTTTCTGAACTGGTAACACTTCATTAAGTATGCAGCATCAGTGAACGCTTCAGATCATTCCTGAGCATTACCTCACACTTAGGTAAATTGAAATCCCATCTGCTTTGAGGTTGTCAAATCACCTCGCTTTGGTGATTTGAATTTGGTTCTCAGAAATCTTTCTAATCGTTAGTACCCTAGGAAATCTTGAGTTTGCTACAGATTTTGCCATCTGTTCACTCACTTGTCAAGATAATGAAGCTTTAAATGATACTTGTCCTAGTAAAAATCTTTTAGGCAACCTATTATTAGCCCCTCTTCATTCCAAAAACTGACAAGTTTAATTTGGGTGTCTTTGGATCTTTTATAAAGTTTATGTTCTATGACCAAAATTTCCTTCCCACACCAATTTCTCATGTTATTTCCTCTCTGTTTTGAAGATCTCTGCAATATTAGTTTGTAAAGCCCAGATAAGTTTTATCTCTTCCTCTTTTCCTGTGCAAAAGCTGTTTCTCTTTTCTTTTACAGAGCCATACTGGATCCTACATCCGTATTCTCATCTGGGCATATTATAGCTTGCTTGGTTTTTTTCAGAAACATATATGATAATTAATATGGGAAGCTGTAATTATTTTCACTGCCCACAATGGCTTCTTTTCATCTTTAAATATGGGTATCATTCTAGCTGCCTTGCACAGCTGAACCTGATGAGCATATTCCAACACTTCCAGTTTTAACTCCATTTCTGACAGTGCTTCATCTCTTATTTGCAAAGACGACTCCAGAATGCACTCACATCTGGGCATTAAGCCTGGAAGTACTCTGCCCAGGCACAAAAAATTCATTATGTTAAAAACTATGTCCCTAAGTCTTACACCCTAAGTCACTGTCCGATTTTCAGAAGTGGCTACCACTCATCAGCCACTTCTGAAATCCTTTCTGAAAATCAGGGTGATTTATTTAAAGGCATAAACAGGAATCTGGAAGTTCAGCTTTTGGTACCCAGTTTTTAAACCTTGCTTCTTACTACCCAGAAAGTTGGCTAATCCTCAGCCAGTCAAGGAGACATAACCCATGGGTGATGTCATGATAGATCATGATAGGTCCATTAACCAGCAGAAGGAAAAGCAAGAAATTGTCTTGATTGCAAGGGTAGAGAGGGAGTATTATGCTTGGGTTTAGAGAGCTTGCAGAGCCATTTGCCCATTTCACTGAGAACCAAAGAGGACTAAGAAGCTCTGGAGAACAGAGAGGTATGGGGTGGAGGGAACAGGAGAGGCAGAAGGAAGAGAAGGAAGGGAGGAAGGAAGGCCACTGTGAGGCATCACGAGCAGAAGAGTAACCAGACTGCAAAGTGGCAGTGCCTTTAAGAGGAAACTGAATAGTGAATGGAAATGGTAAGGAGGAAAACTAAAACTGGATTTTGCAAAGAAGGAAATGGAGAGAAAATGAACAGAGATAGGGGAGTCCAGAAGACTACAAGAGACAGAAACAGTAGGCAGGATATGTGCATGGTGTAGAGAATTGTGCAGAGCAATGAACAAAGTGCTCTGGATACACTGTTGGCTGTTTGCACTGCTAGTCCAGGTTAACTGAATTAACCGAGTTAAACATAACTTTAAAATGCTTGGTTTTACACTTCATTTTAACTTAATCTGTGAATCAGAAATGCTAATAAAATTTCAAAAGCAATAGGTGTAAGATTGCCATTCCTTGAATTTTAGGCACCCGTTGTTAAAAGAGAACTGAGGGAGGTGGGAAGCTGGGAGGGAGAGCGATATCCCTCAGACAGTGACTCATTCCACCCAAAACCAGCTGCCTAGAAGAGGTGCTACAGCAGACCTCTGGAGGAGGACTTGATCCAGCTGAAGAAGACGTTACACTCTGAAAATGCCTCTCCCCCCATTGATAGAAGAGGTGCTTTGAAAGCCATCTTAGACTGTAGGTAAAGTTGGAGGTATCAATTCCATCTCATGTTTCCTGTTTCAGTGGAATTTTAATAGGATTTCAGTATTCAACCATTGTAGACTCATTTGAAAATCTCAGGTTGAGTATGTTTCAGTTTCATTCGTCTTTTTTAAAGTCTCTAATAGATTTAAAAGCACAGTCCTCATGATTCTCAATAGAATTTGTGTTCTGAAATCCTATGACTTACTTCTCCTTTTGTTCTTTTTTAACATGGGCTACCTTTTGATGTGGAGACTCTGGAATTGTTTTGCTGTTGAATAACAACTTTTCTCTTGCAGCACCAGCTGTAAAACATGAACACCTTGTTGGATTACACTCCAGAAATCTGAAATGGGAATCCTGCCAAAGCTCAGGGCTTCCTTTTTGTTTTGACTGTCGCGCTGCTCTTGCTTCTGTTAGTATCACGTTCCTACCACTTGTGCTTTTCAGACACCTACGGCCAAACTCGTTCCCAGTGTAACTCCACTGAACTCAATGGAGCTGCAACAGAAGTGAATTTGTCTCAGTACCTCTGTAAATTAACCAGTCATTTAAGCTGGAGAGTGACATTGATAAGCAATAACAGCACAGGAGTGGTGAAAGGAAGATATCTCCTAGTTAGTTTTGGACAGTTGACACTAACTCCGTTGTCAGATAAGTCTTACTGACTGTGGGAAAAGCCGAGTGGGAAAAGTCACACTCGCCGCCTGCTAACCGTAGGAGGAAAACAGATCTGGAATGCAGAGGAAATCTTGACATTATCTGTTCCCCCAACCCCTACCAGCCAGGCAATCAAAATAACTAGCTGAATATCAGCTGTCTCTGTTCCTGGCCCAAACAAATGTGCTTTCTTGACAAAGTTTTTGCTCACAGGAGAGGAGGCAAAGAGAAGGAGTCTAAAGTGGGTGTGGGGGAGTGTTTCCTGCCAAAAAACAGGAGCTGCTTTTCTGTAACATCTAAAAGGATAATGATGAAATAAGCCTAGCGCTGTAGACAGAGGTGGCTCTGTGGTTTCCAAAGGACAGCGATGCATACTCGACAACCCCGCAGCCCTACACAACATAACTCCAGTACTTCATCACTCCACTTGGCCTCTGTTGACATTGTCAAGGACAGTTTGCCACAGACTTCGGTAAAAGAAGGATCAATCCCAAGGGAACAAAACCACTGGAAAGGAATTCTGTGTGCCCATACAAATTGTGTTGTGTAAGAATGAAGTGTAGCCATTGCAAATGAACACTTGAAGATTAAAGGTATTTCCTCCCCAGTGATCATAAGACACAGGCTCTGTCAAGACCTAAGGAAGCACAATACACAATGTTTACATCGATGTTCCATATACACACCACAGCAAGTTAGAGGCACTCTTACATATGTCTGTATACACTCAGTTACTTACCTATGTGTAGCTCAATACTCTGGATATCATCCCTATATGGTTGTTGTTATGCTTTAAAAATTCCAAGGCTATGGGGCCATAGAAGAGGAGCACAGCAACAAAAGCAACAAATGAAAAGATGTACTTTAGATTAAGTTACTGAATATTTTGAGTTCTCCAATACATCATCCAGCCATTGAGTGCAGAGCATCAGTACTGTCTGATAAATAGGTGAAAATATACAAGAGGAGAAGTTTTAGTTTAACTTTGGAAACTCATATTTTTGTTACTGAATGAGAGTCCAAAGAGCTGTAAATTGAAGATTTTGACAATGTGTTGGTGAGCAGACAAGAAAAGAAAGAGTGTGAAAAGCAGGGCTAACTTTATGTGCTATATGTTTATGAAACAAACAGATGCCAACATCAGTGATCTGCTAGTGATACCAGAGTACCTATGCCCTTGTGCCCACTTTGCCTGCTAGAAGACACTGGAAATCCAAACTAGTGGCTTCTCTTGATGGAGGCCTGGCATGGATAGTGAGGCAACTACTGCTGGGAAAGGCTGCAAGGAAGACCACTCAGTTGTGGGATGTTGCAATTATTCCTTTCCATATTCCCTCTCCACTGCTTTGGGAAGCAGGCACAGTAGAAACCGTTCTCTGAGTCTCTCCCTCCTATTTTTGCACTCCGGGTCCTTCTGTCTTTGGCAGGAGTGGACCACCAACACCCTGGGCCTTAGCCACTTGTTCTCTGATTCTTCTATACTAGGAAGCCTTGACCTGTTGCTGCCTGAGACAAGGCTAACAATTCAAATGCGTGCCGTGGCACGCATGAGCAGATACAGAGGCTCTCCGTACACCTGCAGCACTAACGTAAGCTCCTCCTGGTGCCGAGCTCTGCGTGGACAAAGGGCACAGCAAAGAGCACCCATCAGGATGAGGACCATAACCTGGACACCAATCAGCTCATGGACCAACATGCATGAAAATAAGCTCTTGGCAAATGATTTGAATCATGAATTAGAAACAAATGTAAATGTTTTAAGTCACCTTTTTGTATGAAGAACATCGATGATAATATAAGGCTGTAAGGTTTGTGAGGGAAGGACTACCATTCTGCTTGTACGGTGCTCAAAAGGACACCACTCAGGGTCTGAGGCCCATTGTCACTACGTCAGTACAAACAATTTAAAAATAATAAATGACTTAATTATCAATCCAAGTAAGCTGTCGTTTTAAGACTTTGCTAAAAGAACTATACACATTTTATGAAATATAATGCTCCCGAGCTTCCCATTTCCTCAGCTACTTAGAGGAGTTGTTTGAGTCTGAAATGCTGTGAAGAGTGGAAGGGTTTTTTTTTCTTTACAGATATAAATAATTTTCTACACAGCTACAAATGCACCATTAAGAGACTAATCCTTCCCCCCACCAAGTTGCCAGCGACTGCAGTCGGTGTAGAATTAGATTCTACAAAGGAGGAATCCTTAATATTCTACAGGATAAACCTCCAAGATTCTATGCTAGAATCAGTTTACTTCTCAGAATTAAGGCAATTTTAAAAGAAATTGATAATTATGGACTTCAAAACCATTCAACCAATCTAATAACTTCAGTGATACTTACAGACAGGTATTTTCCTGTCTTTTAAAAGCAAGTTTTTCTCACTAGCAAGTGTTATCTTAACGTCAGTTACATATCATATATAATCATATATTGCAATAAGGATTGAATTTAAAGTCAGGAGAAATACTTACGACCCCTGGTAAGCTAAGGATTCCAGAAAACGGCAGTTACTACTAAGCAATATACAATGACAACTGTAATTGTTGAGGTAATTATAAAAATATTATCAGTTGTAGTTCATGGAATAAATGAATTTTTAATCAACTGCTTAAAAGTAAATTCAGCATTTCCTTTTACATTTCCACATAGAAGTCATCCAAACCAAATTTCAAACATTGCACATGTTGCAGTCTGTCCTTTCTATTCATAAATTTGCAGCTAATACTAAAAACCTGCATGGCAATCAGGCAGACCTATGCCTTGCACAGAGTGTGCTGAGCAACTTCTTGACTATTTAATCATATTTCTTAATCTAAAATCATCATTGAATTGGTGCGTAAGTCAACTCTGATGTAAACCCATTAGTTTTCACAAGAATTAACACCAGGGGAAAATTTGTCCTTTTGCTTTAAAACAAATTGTCCTGACATACATACTAGCCTTATATGACAGAGTCTTTGGGAACCAACAAAAATTCCAGGGTAGGTATGTACCTAATATAAACAGATTTCAAATGAAAGCCTAAAGCCCTTATCTTCTCAGACCCCATGTCAAAAGCCAACACTTCACCAAGGCTGGAATAGCAATTTCAGATCCACTTAATAATACCCATATATAAAGCAACTTTTTGGCCATCTGTTTTCTTGAACTTGCCTTTCTTACTGCACTGCCTTCATAAAGACACAGAGCCAAAATCACAACTGATAAATGCCATTATATGCAATGGAATTATACATGGGACGGCTTTGGCATGTCTTTTGCGTTCGTATGTAGCTCCGGCCTCCTCCTATTGCTGCACTTCAGCTGTGGCTTGACAGCATGGTGGAAGTTACTAATTTGTTTTTGCCTTGTGCTGAGCGCTCAGTAAATACCAGCATCTCTGTGTGCATTTCTGTCATAGCAACTTGCTGGCCTGGATGGAATCTAATACAGAGAACAGGAAGGGCAGAGACTGGATGGTTTTCAGTTGAAAAGCTTGCTAAAGCAATTCTCCTGTTTCTTAAGAAGGTGTCCCTGTAGTTGACATTAACACTACACGGCTCTTTGTCCTCCTCTAGTGGTCCCATTATATTTAGGGAGAGGCTTATGCAGTGATTACTTCCTTCAAGTTAATGTGCTTATTACTCAAGTGCAAGGTGTTGAGGCTCATGTCTAGAGATCCTGCGTTCAATCCTAACACGAGCAACAGTAAAGGGTTTCATCACTCTGGTGCTCATGGAAGTGGAAATTGGTGTCGCTGACCATAGCCAGTCACAGTTACAGACGCTGTGTCTTTTTGTGCTGTGGCCATCTCCTCTGAGCAGAGGTTGCACCATGGCAGGTTGTTCAATAGCATGAAACAGTGGCATGGTCTGACTATGGTCCCACAAAAGGTCCTACGTTACAAAAGGTCAGAAGCTGGCTACTTTGTTTGATAGCTTTATTGTCCCAAATAACTTACATTAAGCATATGTTCCAGCCAGAAGCATTCCTTTGTGTTTGCCTGTCCAACTTGCAAACAAAGAAACAGTGCAGAATCTATCTTGTGTCCTGAGTCTTTCAGAGAGGAGCTACCTGTCACTCCGATACAGCACAAAAACTCACAAGTTACTCCTTAGGAATTGATCCTACATAGTTAAATAGCAAAAACTGAACCTAGAGAATCATTACTTGAGGGAAATGTTTTCTAGTGGGGAACACTAAAATTGCTGGAACTGCTACCCGTTAGAAATGCTTTCTGTGAAAACAAAAAGCTCCTACTATAGAGCTCATTCTTCCATGTGTGTGTCTCTCTCTCAGAGCTGTAATGCTCAGTTAGCATTATAAAACACTAAAGATTTATTTTGCTGCTTGCATACTTTAAAAAGTCTAACCTTCAAACTTTTGAAGTTATACCTTGCCCAGGAAATAAAATACAAGGACATAGCTCGCATTGTGGCTATCAGAGAGGTCTGAGGGAAAGGTCTAACTGAAATAGAAAACAAGTATACTAGATTTTTTATTATTCAGTGAAAATTTTCCAGGCATTTGTTACTTTTGGAATAAATGTTAAATGCCACAACGTGCTGTCTGCCATGACTCTTGGAAAACCCCAGTTTAAAGAAAGTTGGTTGCTCAGATGCAATGGAGCTGAATATGGCTGTTTGTCCACAACCTTTGTCAGACATTTGTTCAGTCACAGAAGAAATGACTCAGGAATCCTGTGGCTCCATGTCCGACCTTAGTTGCTGGAAACCAACACCCCCAAATTCCAACAGAGCCAAAACTTTAGAGCAATTTATCAATTTGCATTAGATCACCATTTACAACACGGTTCCTGTCAGATCTTGTTAAGTCTCAAAAGCAGACAAACCCAAGCTCATCTCCCAGCTGTTTAGTGTTCAACTCTCTTTAGTAGTCCAAACTGTAAACAAAAATGAGTTAAAGTAGGAAAAATGTTTATAATATTTTCATTCTGAAACCACCTATATTTTGTACAGTTATTGAATAGACATTATTTTTAACGTTTACCAGCTCTAGTCTTTTACATATTTTTCTGTTGACTGAAAATCAAAGTTACAGAAAGAACTATGGAGCAGGGAAACGGAGGAAGATATTTAGAATGACATTGAGTATTAGCATGTGTATAAAGTGTCTTTCTACATTACTGCTTCATTGGTGGAGAAGTTTCTTATATAAAATTCAGAGTATTCCTTAACAAATCAAGCTTTTGTCTATAATTCACATATTAAAACAGTAAACATACATGCTTTTAAACTACACCTGTCTTTTTTTTTTAGAAACAGCAATATCCTGAGAGAGATATATATAGTAACGGTTCTCATTTTCCTCTTGCTTTTGAGAGCTGAGGATCACAGTTTGCCCTCAGCTGATCTAATACATGAGTAGGAGCTGAGTAGCAAAGATTTGCCTTTTCAGAAGAGCAAAGAAGGGGTTTGTTCTATCATCGCTGATTATGAAAGGAACATATAGGCAGGAAGAGGCAACCTCACTGCCTAATTTTGGGAGCCAAACTGCCACCGCACAGAAGTCAGAACAGGAGCCAAATGAAATGACCCTCTGATGCACTGACTGCAGGAGAAGCACCAAGTCTACCTACTTCTAATTTGAGCAATACAGAGCTTAACTAGTTAACAGGCCAAGGCCACCAAACAGCTGGGTTTATTCACTAGTTTACTTTCACTATTACCACTGCTGGGGAAAACAGCCTGTTCATTTTTCAGTCCAAAGTAAGCATCTCCACTTTGTGTTGGAAACATGTCAAAGTGACCCCACTCTGCTTTCTAGTAAATGCACGGAACCACTGGATGAGGATGTTTTCTTTTCCCCAGTTATTTAAGGTCAGGTTCTCATCTTGGGTAAACTCTTGTAGCTGGAGTAATGACAGCATGAGACATGAGTACTACCTAGGTCTTGGGAGGGACTGCAGAATGTCTAACCCAGCTGCTGCTCTCCCTTGCAGAGGATGGGACAAGGGACCTCATGGATATAGCTTCAGCTCCACCTCCAGCACACTTGCCAAGCACCCATGGCAAGTGAAAGGCCGAAAGAGATCACCTTCTCCATCTGCCCACAAGCGAGAGGAAAATCCCAGAACAGGTTATGGTTCTGTGAGCCACATCCATTTCCCTGTTCACAGTGTGATCAACCCGTAACTCCTCGTTAAATATAAAAATGAGCACAAAGCGTTATATGACCAAGGAAACACAAAAATATGTAGCCAGCAGGGACTACTGTATATGAGTTTGGTCTTGTGATGAATCAAGAACCTACAGTTTCTAACAAGGGCCAGATGGAGTTGCAGTTCCCTCTCAGTTCCCAGAGTCAGGCCCTTTGTTGGCAGTTGTTCATATACAGCTGCTGTACAGCACAGTTCTGGTTTCTTAAGCTACGGAGGTCTCTCCTTGAAGTCAATTAGCATTGTGCCTGGAAAAATATTGCAGGATCAGGCTATTTGTTAAAGCCCTGGGACTACAACTGCCTCTATGTGAATTTTGTAATATATCAGTCAAGGATACACAATTATCCACAGACTGCTTCTGAAACAGCCAAGGTCACATGAGGATTTTATCGTATTACTGCAGTGCACCATCTTCCTTGCCAGCCCATTGCTGTTCTACATTACTGTGCATCAGCAAATACACGAGCACGCTGCTATATTTAGTGTTTCATACATACCACTAAAATAGAGGATGTGTCAGCTTTTAATCTGACTTCAGATTTTTGTCAGCAAAGTAAAAGCTCATTTTCCCTACCCGTGATGAAGTGTGCTCTGTTAGTCATCTTGAGCTATGTGGTGATAACTTTAAAATACATTAGGCAGCTAGAATGCTCAAGCTGAACAGAATATTTTTTGCTAAGAGATATACTAGGAGTTAGTAGGGATGCATAGCGTCAGTCAGCCAGGTTTTAATAGTGACTACCACAGGCTATCTAAAAACCCAGCAGCAGTCTGATGGCAAGAGGAGCAGCTAACCAAGGTGTTCTCTGCACTACCACAGCAGGCAATTCCGACCTCCTGGATTACAAGTCCAGAACAGAGATAGGTGGTGCAGACTGGGTTTGGTGTTATGTACCTGGCGATATGAGAAGAAAAGCATTGAAGATAATGGCTTGAACAGAATGGTCTATTGCACAGTGATGGGACTGGGGCAGTCCTACTAATGACATCACCTATTAATGACAGCAGGA
>NW_008825109.1:2362146-2377548 GCF_000699105.1 Pygoscelis adeliae | reverse complement strand
CACAGTTACCACCAGGATAGTCATGTTCATTCTGAAAGAAAGTAGGGCTCAGTGGATGAAACTGGTATTTTTACAGGTCTTGGTAAAGCCACAGTATAGGATGTTTTTTACATATTCATAAAACTTACTTATTCATGCCATCCTTCACATACAAGGAGTACAAGTGTGAATCTTGTCTACTGCTTTTACACCGAGCCGATGGACAACTTACTAACCTACAGACCAAGGGTAAGCCTGTCTACATGAAAAGCACCTTTCCCACTCCAAAGTGCTTATTCTCTCTTGCAACTGTCCCTTGCGCTTTGCTAACTACATCTTAAAGGGCGTGGGTGACACCATGTTTGCAACCTAGTTCTAACTCCTAATAACATTGTATTTACTTAGTAGTGTGCAATTATATAAATATATAAATTTCCAAGTCTTTGTGGAGCCCCATTTCAGCCCAGCCCAGGGTTGTCCATCCCAGCCTCACGACGCTGCAGCAGGGCTGGTCTCCAGCTCTGCCGCAGCCCTGCCCGGCCATGGGCCCCACTGAGCAGGGAACAACCTGCAGGCTGACTTCCCATCTCAGCCTCAGCCCATCCTCGTCCTCACAGCCCTACCCAGCCATCCTGGGGCCGTGTCTGACCCTGTCCCCGTGTCTGCCCCTGGTCCCCAGGGAGCCACCAGCCCATGCTGCACCCTGTCACTACTAAAGAAAACCGAAAGCAGAATAAATTCATGCCTCTAGAGTCACACCTTGCTGCTATTTAATATTTTTTTTGTAATGTACAATTTTTTTAATGGTCAGAACATCATTATTTCCAGTGCATGCACCAGTACCAGTGTTATTACTTCTGGAAATAATGGTACTAGGCCTGTCTAGCATGCAGCAACACTGCCAGCAATACTGGTACTTCAAAGGAGGTTCCCCAGGAAGCCTGGGTGGTCTGTGCAGCTTTGTCTTTCCTTAGAGCACATTTCAGGTATCCCGCTTAACGTATTGCGAGGAGCCCACTGCAAATCCAGGGAATGGAAGCCTCAAAATATTGCATTTATTTGTAAAAAAAAAAAAAAAGTTGTAAAATAAAATG
Source organism: Pygoscelis adeliae (assembly GCF_000699105.1). NCBI lineage: Eukaryota > Metazoa > Chordata > Aves > Sphenisciformes > Spheniscidae > Pygoscelis > Pygoscelis adeliae. The sequence goes on along the minus strand of NW_008825109.1, from coordinate 2,376,475 downwards.
CAAGCAAGAGAGAGAACAACAGTCCAAAGGGCAGGGTTTTTTTTTCCTCTCACACACAAATATGGTTTATGTGGAGAATGACTAGAAGCCAAGGACAGCCCAGCCCTGGGGAAAGGGCTGCAGGACCCCCCACCCTGGCTGCAGCAGCTCTGAGCTGCCCTGTACGTCCCCAGCTCCTGCTGGGATGGGGTTAGAGGGGCCGTCTCCATCTGAAAGGGTTGATGCTGTATGGTGAGGAAGGCAGGGTGCTGCCCCACTATGACCCACTGGTACTCTGGGAAATTACTTTTTTGGGCCTTGAGAGCTCTAGTTTGAGAGAGCTTTTCCCAAGACAGAGGCCAGAAGAAGAAATGACAAACGCAAATGAGAAAGAATAAGAATTGATAATGTAAGAGGAAAGTGGTGCAGAAAATGAACTTGAGCAGAAGAGTGATGTGTTCTGTACGTGGCCGATATGGGCAGGACGCGTGTTCTCATGTAAGAAATTCCAAAACAGAAAAAAAATTCTTATCCAGAAAGCAGAGAAAATATCAGAAATGTTTAGGAACTGCAAATCTGGAAGGAACCCTGTCCCTCAGTACAAGACATAGATTTGGCCATTTTTAAAATTTAAATAATGATTTATCTTTTTTTTTTTAATGCTTTAACATAATAAATTTCAAAGCCAAAATTTTCAAAGCCAAATAGAAATGAAAACTTATAACTTTGAAACCTGTTAGATCATCACGTCAAGACATGCACACCTATTTCACAGAAATGATTTGAAATAGAAATTAATGGATGCTAACCTTTTCCTGTAAAATGGTTCAGTTTGAAGAAGTGGGCATTTTCTGCCAGAAGCATTTTAATGATAAATTTATTACCAGCTCTATCATATACTAGATTTCCGTGACTAAAGTTCCACCTCAGTGACCAAAGTGTGTCAGAAAATGACCTGTCATTCTTCTTTCATGTCTGCAGCTATCAAATTTTCAACCATCATGTTCTACTGTAAAGTGTGTGCTAAACTTTCTCTCTTTTGCTAACAAAATGAATGTTATCATAAAAGTAGAACAATTCAAAAATTAATCATAGTAAAAATTGGGAGCACTGCTAAAATAATGTTTTATTTAAAATTATGTGCCATTGATGTGTTTTCCTTTTCTTTATAAAGCAAGTCTTCAGTGTCACAGAGAGGTTTTGATCCAAGCAATGAAAACAATAAAAACAATTGCTAAATCAATCTCAAAATTGATGGGATTTGTTTAGCTGTGGAAAAGCACAGGCATATGTTTCATTGGCAAATACCATGATGGAATAAATACACATATAACTCATAAAGCAGAAAAAATTAATGTGCACAGAACTTGAATGAAAATACTTATGTTTATACTATGCTCAACAGCCTTCGTGTTTTGTTGACCTGATGTTAAGTACATGAGGGCGAAATTGCTGATGGAGACCTGGGTTTTCTAGGCCAGGGTTGCTGACATTTTCCTAAGTCAACGCGTTTGCCAGCAGAGCCATTGAATCAGTGACACTGGCTGCAGAAGGCTTCATTCATCTGTTTCTAGCAGAGTTAAGGTGGCCCTTGGAAAGAGCCGAGGATGCAATTCAGAGCAGAGACAGATGCTACTCTGAACAGGAAGAAATCACCGAGTTAGCAAACTGGCTTAAACTAGTCCTTCAGGCCAAAAAAAGATGCTAAGTCATCTAGGGACAGAGGGATAATTACAACAGTGATGTCCAATTGCTTTCATTTTAATTGACACACACTGCATACTTATTGACTAATGAAACAGAAAAAGCAGTCAGAAATAGGTGACTCCGGAGGTCAGTTGTTTTACGATTGAAATATTTCTAGCTGGCAAAGGCTTTTGTGGGAATGAGGATTCACTTAGACTTTGGGGACATTTCTTTTTGCAAAACTGTGGGGCTGTCATTAAATTCCAGTAACCCCCATTCTGGGAAGCAGTTTTTTTTCTCTGTATTTCTTAATTGTGCTTCATTACAATTTAATAAGGACATTTACCCTCAATTAAGCAAATCATCCAAGCAGTTGCTTACTCCCCGTTGCAATGAATTGGTTTTGTCAAATGTGGGTTTAATTGCACGTTAAGTATCTTGCTGAATCAGGATGTCTGTCTGTATATGTATCTACCCAAACCTTTCCTTAACTCCTGGAATGCTAACGTACGTGGGGTTCAGGGTATCCATTCCTTTAACTTCACTTACTGCTCTGATCTTGGTGCCTCGCAGAACGTCAGCTGTAACTAAATAATTTCCACAGAATAGTCAAACTCACCAATGCTGTTAATATCGACAACTGCATTAACCGGCTAGTGAGCTCACGCTAAGGAGTGATGTGGGCACCGTGACTCTGCCACTGGGGACAAGGCCTGGGGGGGTGTTAAATTTTTTGGAAAATGTGCCTGTGTAACGAGCCTCTTCACCAGACTCGGCTGCTCTGCGAGCGCTGAGCCGGAAAATGCACTCAGGTGCACCTCACCTCGACTCACCACTACGCCCGCCAGTGCCACTGCAAGCCCTTTAGTCCCACTCGGACACCAATAACAAATACTTGGTTTTACCCCTGTTATTTCAGAACTTGCTTTGTGAGGTGTAAGTCGAAAGTTGCTGAATTATCAGCTGTCCGAAGAGCCACGTAAATCCTACACCACTACGTCGTGAACAACAGCATGGAAGTGATCATAGCAACTGCACAAAATAACTAAAACTCAGAATAGCAGAGATTCCCATGGGTCCTCCATCAACGCATGCATATCTACACAAGCCACCAAGAACCTTTCAATAAGTAATGCAGTGTCTTACCTGCGTTTTCCTTACACAGCTTCTGAAACAGCACCTGTAAGAAATAAATTAATTTTTGTTTAATAATTACACATTTTTTTTCCTTCAAATAAGTTCCACATTTCAGGATGACAATATACGTCATTCTTAAACATCATCATTGCCTTACACAGGGCATAAAATCCAGAGCTCATCAGTAAAAGTCATGGGGAATGTCTAGTTTTGCTTGCTAAGGGCAACCTGGTGCCCATTCTCAAACCAGGTTTACCTGTCTTGCAGGGAGTGAGCTTAGGAGCAGTCTCTGGCACAAGCAGGGTACGTACTGCAAGGATACATGAGGTCCAGCACACTGGAACATGCCTGAAAGTGTCTCATGGTGACGGTGGGGCTCGGGGAGGCAGCACGCAAGCTGCCGGCGAGGCACGTGTGGGCAGCTGTACCGGCAGGTACACCGAAACAGAGCACACTGTGGCTATGGCAGCTCAGAGCGGCAGTGATGGTGCTTATTCACCTGTGACCAGGAAAGGATCCCTCTGTCTGAGGGACGTGGCCAAACTGACCTGCTGTGTTGTGTTCTTCACATTTTTCATCTCCCTGCTTCGGGTCTGCCATGCTAACTGAAAGGGGTACCATTAACACCGTACTTGGATGCGACTCTTGGTCCATTACTTTTCTCTTTAATTGCTTTCAGTGCCTAAATCAGGAGGTTGTTGCCAGTGATTAAATGTGTATCACCCATTCTCCTTTCATACGATAGATCCATCAACTCTCCCAGCAGTGCAGCCTGTATATGAAACTAGCATAATGGGAAACTAGCATAATGGGTGAAACGGCATCTTTTTTTTTTTTTTTTTTTTTTTTTTTTTTTTTTTTTTTTTTTTTTTTTTTTTTTTTTTTTTTTTTAAATATAAACAGAAGGCTGAAATGATTCTTCCAGATACCGGTGAACTCACACGTGTGAAGTACCCAATCTGCAGCCAGCTGAAAAGACAGCCACTCCTGTACCTTGCAGTGACACACTCCCTGTTCTTGTTATCTGCTTGTCCCCATATGGACAACCATCTGCACCTTTCCGTCAGATGCACAAAGTGCTCCGTTATCTCTTCAGTCAATATCGCCTCTGCAGCCTTGATAGGAATCTGTCTATAAAAACATGTTTTTTATTTACCTTTTATTTAGTGAAGAATTTTACTGAGATACTGGAAAATTCCTCCTCTAAGCACAGAACTGAACTGGTTAAGCATCTCTCTTAATAATAGGAAAAGCACAGCTAGACTACAGTTGTTTTCCCTTCTGCAAGGCAATTTCATTGTAAAAAAGCCTCTTGCTCCATTTGAAGGTCTGCCTGAGCAGCAGCTGAAGAAAGCCTGTCTTTAGCCAGCAGGCACCAAGTGAGGTGGTCACTTCTAGATGGGAAAATAATGGGTGGCTGAGTCCAAATCAGGTTTTGTTAATGGCAGTTTGTAGCTTGGCTTTAGCTCCAAGTCGAGGCCAGCTCTGGCTCCCGCACACTGCTGCGTGTTTGCCTGGACTGAATTGATTTGTACAGATTTCACCCAGGCTCCTTTTTGATTTTTAGCTCAGTGATGATGAAATGCTCAGAGAGACTGGAGCTGAGCCCCATTCCCCAGTGAGGGCCCACCAGTGCCAGGCTCTGTGGTACCTGCACAGAGCCTCGTGCCAGACCTCTTCTGCACTTGCTCTTAGAGAGGCTGGAGGATTCGCCTCCCCCTAGCTCTTCTACAGCCTAGAAAGGGAGAACGTGCTTTTGACTCCCATCTGGCTGAAGAGGAAATTCAGTTTATTTCCTGAGTCTTTACACATTGCCCCGTTCTGCGAAGCGTAAGGAGCAGAACTACAGCGCTACAAGCCAAAATTTCTCTAGCAGCATCACCTAAAAAGAGTCAGTGCTGAGCCCTCAGGAGAGGGCTCTAGCAGAAGCACCTCGCTTCCATAGAGGAATGGGAAATTCAGACACATGGCGTGTTGATTGGCAAGGGACAGGCAGGTCCCACATCAGCGTGCCAGGTTTGTGGGCTGCCTTTCAGAGTGAGGAACATCATTCTGTCCCTCCACCTTGCAGCGAGCTGCATTGTTCTCATTCACCCTGCTGGGGACAGGCACCTGATTTTTAGCATCACAATGCTGGCATAAGCACACTGGAGGTGGGTGTCGAAATTGCTATACTGAATCTTGGGATAAGCACTTCTTGAAGAATACATAAACGATATGTGAATCAAAATAAATATGTCAATCCCGCTTGGATAGCTGGTTTCTGTGTTCTAGCGCAGCCAGAAGGGCACCAGCTATTATAAAACCAAACCCAGGCTATGTTAACTTTCAAAATCTTTTTAGGATGACATACAAAAAGGATGCAAATTGTTGCTGGAACAATCCCAAGTGGCAACAGAAAGCTGCCAACTAAAAGTGATTTATGGAAATAATGATGATAATGCACTATATAACTGATTGTATAACAAAATACATTTATTGGAGGACGAGCATCCCATCTGAGCAGCGTGGCACCATCTAATCAAATATATAGAAACCATGGACCAAGAGAGTACAACTCTAGCCAAAAGACTGTTGCAGCACCTGCTGCTATGAATAATAAAGAAATAATTTGCTTACAACTCCAGCTGTAGCAATTTTGCAAGTGGAAGTGTCAAACAGAAGCCAAAGACAAACACACTCTGCTGATATAACCATGTTTTATTTGCTGAAGCATGTAAACCAGCAGGCAGAAACCAGAAATTTATTAGATACTGGTTCCATTTCTTCCCCCTCAGCAGTCCTGTGTCTCAGCAGGGCCATCCCATGTTCATCTACGCAAACAAAGGCTCCCAAGAAGCCTGCTTGTGCAGCACCACCCCTTGCTTTATGATCAGAGCAGGATGAGCCAGTCTTGTGAATCAGGCAAGACTACCCTCAGCGGCGGTGCAGCTAGATCAAGGGACAACTTGCAATGAAGTGAAGCTCAGAGGGCTCATCTACACTGCTAAATAAAAGATGGCCATTGATGAGGCCGAAGCACCGTACCCGGGTTTGTCCACCTGACTCAGCAGCTCTGGCTTTCTTACGAACTGCTCTGAAGAGCTCTGCTCAGAACAAGCCAGCTATAGGAAAGCGTGCCCTCAGCAATGGGCATGAGGGGACAGCCGGTGCCACTTGGCCTTGCGCAAGGGACTGGTCCCTGGACCACATTTATATTGCCCTATAAACATAGCCTCCGAGTCCACAGTATTAAATTTATGGGTCCTGTACAGATGAACAAGATGCCCAGAGAATGTGTTAGAAATCATTACCTGAATCTGAACCCCGTAGAGCAAGATGAAAATAACATCTCTGTTCAACAGATAACTAAAACCAGGGACACCTTTAAGCATGTGAGTAATCCCGTTAAAGCCACCTTTCACTTACAGAGCCATACATATGAAAAAGTGTATTTGGGGCACAGAGCAAAGCATGGGAGAAAGGCTGTAGATCTCTTGAGGGGAGGAAAGTGAATATAGTGCATTTATAAAGAACCTGGAAGATTTTCCTGAGAGGCATTCTGTGTGGAAACAAATTACTCAAATGAACTCCTTGGATTAAGTGGAACTGAAGGTAGAAGCAAAACACCAGCATTATAAACTCAACAAGCAAAATAAACACACTCATCAAAAAATTGTTTCTCTGATGTATACATAATCTTTCATGATTATAAGTGATCAGAGCATGGAACTCATCAAACAACTGGATTAAATGATTTAATAATGTCCCAGTAAGCTTATTGTCACATAAAAGCTTTTTTCTGACACAGAAGATGAACACGAAACGGTTGACTCAAACAACTTCAAAACCATTTTAATTTGCAACAGCACAGGGATTCTGCAACGCCAGCCAATATCATATACCATTCAAAAGAAAAAAAAAAAGTTTTGTATCCAAGGTTTTTGCTTCCCTCTTTTCTATCAAATCCTATTAGTTATTAGCTATTTTATGCTCTAATTTCAAATATGCCCAAATCTGCCACTGATATTTCAGAGTACCTGTCAAACTGTAATCATTCACCCTCAGGAAACCACACCCTCCCCCCCCCAAAAAAAAAGGTAATTAGTGTATCTGTCCAGCATGCAAATAACTCTTCTGGATGTTTGATAAAAAGCCAGAGAATTTATTCAACATAGATATGGTATCAAAAATATCACTGCTATCAAATAAACCCTGGCATTTTGACAGGACTACTTGACATCTGCTTTTAATAAAAAAGACTTTGGATTCAGCAAGCGTAGGTTCTGCGGTGAGCAACCAGCAGCACCAGCAGCACCTCTCTGAAACACAACACTTCCTTCAGAGGAAAAAAGGATAAATCTGTGTGACTTCTTACTGGTTAATTGATACAGAAGAAAAGCACTCTGAGCTGGAAAAGGTCCTGCAAAGTATAAAGACTGAAAATCCTGCTAGTTCTTCATTCTAGCAATTTAATAATCTGCTAGGCTTAATTAAAGTGACACATAGACAGTTCTAAAGGAGGAAACCAGCAATACACATGCAAAACTCAATCACCTGATTAGCAGGTTTATTAGACCCTTTCAGAAAGATGTTGACAGAAGGAAAGCAAATCCTAGTTATTACTTCAAAACAAAATTCTACAGCCCAAAATGGAAAGTAATATTATGACACTCGGCGATGTCAGCCTTAACTTGAAGTTGCCTGGCCCCAGCAATGAGATCTTCAGTCTGGATTGCACTTGCAAGTTCCCTAGAGAGCATTAGTCAGCTGAGAATAATGGCAATATTGAAGTTATCCTGTAGAAAACACTGCTGAGACCCCTGTGTCAGAAATCTGATTTCTCCCAGAGACTTGGCACCGATCTTTTGTACAGGCTTGAAACCTCTACTGGATTTAGGTGCTTATGTTGTATCTTCAAAGGCTGACAACTGGGCTCATAATTTTCCTTTATACTACAGACACTGTGGAGGTGTTCTTGGAGACCACGTTTAATATACAGCCTGAGCATTATTAGAGAAGTCACTTGGGGCATGGAAGACACATCTTGGTTGGATGGGATTCAGCCTCATACCTGCTGCATCACAGCGTGCTGGCCTCCTCACCAGGTTAGAAAGTAAGGGGAAGGGGAAATTCTCAATTTCTTCCACTGAAGCTGAGCTATCGCACTGCAAACTGTTCTTTACTGATGGGGTCAAAGAAAGAAAGAAAGAAGGGTAAGCAGCTCCCTGCTCTGCAGTCGAGCAAGTCCAGTTCCTCATTCACAAGAAGTGTGGCCAGCAGGTCAAGGGAGGTGATTCTCCCCCTCTACTCTGCTCCGGTGAGACCCCACCTGGAGTACTGTGTTCATCTCTGGGGCCCCCAGCATAAGAAAGACACGGACCTGCTCAAGCAAGTCCAGAGGAGGGCCACGAAGATGATCAGGGGGCTGGAGCACCTCCCCTATGAGAACAGGGTGAGAGAGTTGGGGTTGTCTAGCTTGGAGAAGGCTTCAGGGAGACCTTATAGCAGCCTACCAGTACTTAAAAGGGGCCTACAGAAAAGATGGGGAGGGACTCTTTATCAGGGAGGACGAGGGGTAATGGTTTTAAACTGAAAGAGGGTAGATTTAGATTAGATGTTAGGAAGAAATTCTTTACTGTGAGGGTGGTGAGACACTGGAACAGGTTGCCCAGAGAAGTTGTGGATACCCCATCACTGGAAGTGTTCAAGGCCAGGTTGGATGAGGCTTTGAGCAACCTAATGGAAGGTGTCCCTGCCCATGGCAGGGGGGTTGGAACTAGATGACCTTTAAGGTCCTTTCCAACCCAAACCATTCTATGATTCTATTCTGTTCTATGAAGTGGGGCAACTTGGGTCCAGGTCCCCTTTTCTAGACTCTTTAATATTTGGAATAAGAAAACATATTAAGAAATCAATGTTTTTATGCTGTTTTCATCATGGTATTTTAAAACAGTGTAAGATGTTAAGAATATGCACAGCACTGATCAAGGCAATCTTGTTCTTCACATCAACGTTAGCTTCAGCAGGGGTATTTGTTACCGGACTGGACAGAATGCTCTTGCTGGACCCAAAGCCGAGTGCATTTATGAGCCCTTGATCATCCACACTGCGTAAATGCTGGGTCACCCCTAGCTCTGTTCTGAACTGCTCCAATTTATCTACAAATTAAACCTTAGCATAGTTCAAGAGATTGGGGACTGCTCCCAAATGGCAGAACGGATGTAGACTTTGCTCTAGATCTGCTTCTTGCCACCTTGCAGAGTCCTCCAGCACCACCTCTGCATCCTTTGTACCCTTAATCACCTCCTCATGCAGTACTCCGTGGCATGCAGCACGTGCCCATTCCCTAAAACCCTCACCTCGTAGCTTGCAGCACAGCTTTCACTTCACCGTGAGTACAAAAGATCCCATACGCAAAATAATAATTGAGTCACAAGACAACAGGAGACCACAAAAAGCACAGTGAAGAGCCAGGGCCAAGTGTTACAGAGGATGGATGTGCTCGGTCTGCTCTGCGGGGTCCTTCAGCACTCTCTCTTGTACACACTTATCCTAAACAATTTAACATTAAAAATATTTTCCCTATGTTAGCTTATAGCACAGCTGTCACAGTGACAGATGGCTACTTCAGGAATCCTCAAATATAATAATGTTCCATATTTTTGAAGCTGTACAAATATATAAAAAATAATTAATATCATTCCAGTTACTGCAAAAAAGACATGTAGTCCAAATACCTATCAGCTTACTTGAAATTAATGGGTACATGTACCCCAGCAAAGCAGAGATTTGGCCAGTTTTATAAATTAACATTTATAAAACTTGAAGCAACTTGAAAGGATTTTTAAGGCTGTTTCTCTCTTCTAGCATAACTCATTGAGACATTTGCTGCTATCTAACCTGCACTCCAGTGTGTTATCAAAAACGAACCGAACCGAACCGGCTGGCCATGCCTATTCATCTCGCACCAGCACTGGCACTCATCTCAAGAAACGGGAAACAAAAGTAGCAGAACATTAACTTTATCCAAAAAAAGTTTCTGCTGTTTAACCTGTTGCTTTTGTCACGAGACCTCTGTTACAGCTACCATTTCCTCTGTCTGGCAGGTTGCTCTGAGGTGAGCGCTTTGTTTAATATTTCGTAATATCGTTTCTTTGCTATCACCATTCTACATTAACTTGCTTCTCCTGTGATTTCTTCTACAGGATAACATGATGCTGTTTGCTATTCCACAGTGGTCTTCGCAGGTGGATTATAACCTCCATCGTTCATAGCTCTGGCTCTGCCCTCATAGAGCAGATGATTGACATTGCAAACAATACAGGCAGCTTGAAGCAGCAGCCCTGAAGAGCTAACTGCCTGGTCTCCTAAATTTGGCCCCAGTAAGACTAGTTGAAATTTTAACATGAAACTTTTCCTATTATTTAATGAATAGTGAAGAGCCTCTGTGTTGAGAAGAGCCTCTTTGTTGCTGACTACATATTCAGGAATGCTCAGATAACACCAGCCACATTAGGGAAACAAAATGTTGCTGTGGTTTGCAACTGATCCACAAGCGCCACAGAAGGATGAGAGCAAACGATACCAGAATCAGTAGAAGCGGTAAGTTGGAGACTGCAATTACCAAGGAATTTTTCCACATCCTTTTTCCATTTAAAAAATCAATTGACACAAGTTTTCAACACAGAAAGCAAATTATCAAATAAAAAAAGCAAATAATTGGCATGTTGAAATGTTTCATTCTGATAGCTTTCAATGAAAAAACACCTTTTTGTGTTTAAAATGTGATTACTTTAAAATTTAACTAACTATATTACAGTAGATAAGAAATTCACAAAACCATTTTTACCTGGTCTTGGCCTGTGATCTTGAACCAGATAAGGAAATTTTACAAACTCACAGAACATTTCACAGAACAGAAAAACTATTTCTACAAATATCTCTATTTTGAACCATGAAAAAAGGGTCCCAAGGTATCATAAGGTCAGATACCTTCTTCACCTTCAAGGATTTTATGATACCTATGATTTTGGAGGCCACTGGAATTAATTTTTAAAATGGCTCTGATCAGTTAAAATTCAAGTATTTTTTTCAGAGATGTAGATACTTAAAACTCCAGAATGTTACTTTCCTGTAATATATCCATGGTAACTTTCTTAAATTTTCAGGGATTCTAAATTATGTCCGTGGAAGTCCATGTTCTAACCAAAGCAAGCTGTAACAACAGCTTATCTGTTGTCATAATTTTGCCCTTTGTGGCCAGCTGGATATACCTGCAAGACAAAATACAGATGTCCCACTGCAGAAGCAGATGCCCCTCGTCCCTCCAAGGTGACCAGGGCAGCCAAACTGGCCTGGTCCCACACAGTAAAACGTCATGATGTATAGAATCATAGAATCATGGAATCATTAAGGTTGGAAAAGACCCCTAAGATCATCGAGTCCAACCGTCGACCCAACACCACCATGCCCACTAAACCATGTCCCTAAGCGCCTCATCTACACGTCTTTTAAATACGTCCAGGGATGGTGACTCAACCACTTCCCTGGGCAGCCTGTTCCAATGTTTAACCACTCCAATGTACCCACCCCTCTTTCACTTACACAAACTCTCCATAACACTTTGTAATTTTTGTGCTTTTAAATAGGCTTTTATAGTAGTTGATATTTTTAACTCTAATTAAAATCTAACCTGACGGTTTGGTATTGTGTTCTTGCACAGTCAGGAGCAAAGCAAGTGCAGGCAATCTTGAGCGCTTAGCCAAGGGAACAGTTTGAGGAACGCATATCCAAGTTTGGCCTACATGGTGTCCTGAATGTTCAGTTCATCCAACCCAGTTCCCAATACCCACCCTCTGCGATCGCTTCCTTACAGGATACAGTTTTTCCACGTCTCAGCAAATTTGGTTCTGATAAAAACAAAAAATGTCCTCTTTATGATGCTTTTGCCTTTGGCAAGTCCCAGGAGCTCTTAGTCATTTTGAACTCTTGACTCTGCAGCAGGACTAACCTCAATATGCTCAGAACTGTGCAAATACCAATTAATGCTCAGTCCTGCATTAAGATAACCAGTTATGCTTCTGTATAAACAAAGACATGAATAAAACCTAGAGATAACGTGTCAGTTGTCACAGTATGTGTGTGGAGGTCAGGTGGAAATGTGATGGGGCGGAGGTGGGAGGAAGAAGGACAAAAAGAAGAGCAATGACTGCCAAATGGAGATGGACAAAAGTGAGAAGCGAGAGCAGTCCCTGTTTTTTACAATCCTGGAACAATACAGTGAGTCACACATTGCTATCATTTTTACCCTCTTGAGTAGGAAGAAGTGCTATATCTATTTTAAAGATAAAATGAAGTGGGAAAGGTACAAGAGGTCACAGAACAACAAAGAGAGGCATGAAAGCTGGGGACTGTGCTATCCTGCTATGGGAAATGAATGACTTCTAAAGCAAACAGCAGTTAGAAGTAATCCGTGGTAGAACACGAAAATCAAGCCTTGTGAGCTCTGGCTAGAGCTGTGGTGTTGTTTTTGCTTGGCCCAGACTAGTACTTAGCTGGGAATGAACTTCAGACTGCCATTAGCAGCAGTTTGTTTGTTTTCACTATCGAGCGTCCACAGAAATGCTTCATGATGGCTAGGCCCTAAGTGGGTATCAGGTATTCTCCTTCACAGTCAATACAACTAATCATTGTAATAGAACCTCAACCAAAAATGCACTTTTCCCAGTAACCTGATGTATTAGCAAACGGTTAAAATCTTGGTCCACATTTTATGCTTTTTGAGGAAAAACAAAACAAAAGGGTTTGTTTAGTGGTCAGTTTTCAGTAAAAGACAAAGCAGAGGAAACTGAAGAATAAAGTATTTTATGCTAAAGAGTTATTGAAAATTACAGAAATTGTGCATAGCAGAAGCATGCTTCCTGAGAACACGTGTGGGGAACTGTTAAGTAGCATTTCTGCTTCTTCTAGTGTCCCAGCAAAGGCTGATGCCTTTAGGAGAAGCAGAGATGCTGACTGGTTTGTATCTTGTAATTACTTTATAGATTTTAATCTTTATATGACATTTTGGTATTGGAAACCTGCTGTAAAACCTTTCCAATTTCTGATCAATTTTCTTTGATTGCCTGTGTGGTTTTGTCTTTGTTCATCAGTTTGCTTTTACGCCAGATTTAAAGAAAAATCTTTCCCATGCTGCCTTCTCCCATGCAAATGACAAGCTTTCCCTTTGGGAGGTTTCATAGCTCTCCCTTTCTAAGAAAGAACATAATGTCTTTCAGTATCATCAGCACCAGGTAAGGTGATGCCATCTACCTCACCACCTCACAGTAAACTCACGCAAGACATTTCAGAAATGACCACTCCATTGCAAATTCTAGTGTGGCCCATAAGAGAACAAACACTTAACTGTGATGTATATCAACTTATGCTGTTTATTTTCAAAATGAACTCTTCAACCCGTATAAATAAAGGACAATGAATTTGTGTGATGGCTGTAAAGTTAATATTTTTCACAGAAAAGTATACATTTCCCTTTGCAGTGGGGTTGACTGTCTCTTCTGCTGTCAGCAAATGCCCAGGTGCAATTCAGATAACTACCTTGTAAACATCGAAACAACTTCAAAGCTCTGCGTTCCCCGTCATTTGCCTTACCTTCTGCCTTACCTGCCGAGATTACGCAGAGCCATATGCCCATGGTGAGAAAGGCTGGGTGAACTTATGCTGCTTTAGGAGTTGAGAACCCCTTATGCACATGTGAACTAAGGACATGAGAGCTGTAATGCAGCAAAGGACCAACACACATGTACGGTTTGAAATGATTTAGACTAGGCATGCTTGATGTTAAGCATATACGTAAACGCAATTATTTCTATACACTAACTGTGGTGTTGGGCTGCATTTGACTCAACTCAGTCTGGAGAGACTGGAGCTGCAAGCCTCCACTACCACTAATGCATGAATCATAATCACCCCCTCTTCCCCTCCCCAAATAAGTATATACACATATATATACACATATGTATATGTGTCTCTGATTCACCCACCCTTCTAATTTTTTCCCTTCAAAAATTGCTGAGGTTCTGAGAGAGCAGAAATTTGTGTGCCCATATACTGAAGGTGCTGCTGGCTTAATCTGTGACCTCCAGCAAGTCAGTGCAGCACTGTTCTTCAGCTAGTCATGAGCATCTGTCACTCCTGCAGTGACACTTGGATTACTGCTGCCCAGACCAAAGCCTTAATCAGTTTGGTCTCTAACTTCTGCATCTGTATCTCTACTAATATACATAGAATCATAGAATCATAGAATCATAGAATCATTAAGGTTGGAAGAGACCTCCAAGATCATCGAGTCCAACCGTCAACCCAACAACACCATGCCTACTAAACCATGTCCCTAAGCGCCTCATCTACACGTCTTTTAAATACTTCCAGGGATGGTGACTCAACCACTTCCCTGGGCAGCCCGTTCCAATGTTTAACCACTCTTTCAGTAAAGAATTTTTCCTCACATCCAATCTAAACCTCCCCCGGCACAACTTGAGGCCAT
>NW_008825109.1:2336243-2361775 GCF_000699105.1 Pygoscelis adeliae | reverse complement strand
CGCCTGGGCACACTGTCGGCTCATGTTCAGCCGGCTGTCGACCAACACCCCAGGTCCTTTTCCGCCAGGCAGCTTTCCAGCCACTCTTCCCCAAGCCTGTAGCGCTGCATGGGGTTGTTGTGGCCAAAGTGCAGGACCCGGCACTTGGCCTTGTTGAATCTCATACAGTTGGCCTGGGCCCATCGATCCAGCCTGTCCAGGTCCCTCTGCAGAGCCTTCCTACCCTCGAGCAGACCAACACTGCCGCCCAACTTGGTGTCGTCTGCAAACTTACTGAGGGAGCACTCGATCCCTTCGTCCAGATCATTGATAAAGATATTGAACAGAACTGGCCCCAATACTGAGTCCTGGGGAACACCGCTCGTGACCGGCCGCCAAAATGTCTAAAGCCTAACTGAAATGTCCAAAGCCTAACTGAAAGCCAGAAGTAAAAGATGTTAGGGTATCCACAACCATAACCATATTTTATCATTTATAATTTCTTGTCATACAGGTATCATAAAATGTCTATACAGAAGCATTAACGCCTTGACTTTTCTGCATCATACCATGTTTAAAATTATGCACAAAAATCATAATGGGATACTTAGCTGCTGCACGCATCCTTCTCTTGCAACAGAAGAGAGCAGAGATTTGTTAGGGACTGGCTCGCACTCTCTCCTCTCTCTCCCTCACTCATTCTCACCCCTACAAACGCACGCCTGCATAGCCTAAAGCAGCTTCAACCTCATTGAAATATATGTACTACTGACTCAAGCTATTTTAAAGCAAAAAAAGACATACTTTACTTCTTGAAATAGGATAAAATAACTATAGTCCCACAAAGGGGTTTTAAAATTGGCATGTATTACTTCTCAGCTGCCATGGACAGCCAAAACAAATATATTCACAGAAGTATCTCCATACCTTATGCTCCTATATGATGAACTGATTTTATGCTTCTCTGCAATGCAGACAAACATTTAACTTCTTTTTTTTTTTTTTTTTTTTTTTTTTTTGGTAGCTAAGCACTATGACCTTCCTAAAAATATTCAAGGATCCTCTAGTGGAAAGCTCCACAATCTTCTCACAGTATTACTGTTCTGGGTAGCTCAGTACAATCTCTGAACTAAATTTAAGACTATATAATTAAAAAAAAAAAGTGGTATTAGGCAAGTTTCAGACAAAATAAGAAGAAATATTTCATAGCATTGCCTAACATTTATGACAATATTTGTGGCATAATTTTTATACCGCTTACATGCATATCATGGACTACAACTAAATGTTGACAGAATTAATGAAGATTTTTCTATAACCTTGCATATCTTGTTGCCCTTAGTCACTGTGAGACAAATATCATCCTTCTCTGTTTTCTGTTTCATAATTCAAGTTAATGGCCACTGCTTGAAATTTGTTTTTACAGTTAGATTTAAGGCACTATTCATCTTTTGAGAAGCACTGATTTGATGAAAAACACCATTGCTTCAGCCGGTCTTAAATCAAGGTAGGTCTGATTTATATGAACTGAAAGTCAGGTCCAACAAGAATAAACTTCTAAAGTGCAAATTATTGCTGTCAACTCTGAAAATGGAAAAACCCAACAGTAAAGGATGCACCTACTGATCCGCATCTATCCTCTGTATAGTTTTACTCACTCAACCATAACAACTAAAAATAATCCTAATTCACAACACAACATCTGAACTCAGGAAGCAGCTATTGCTATTCTGTTTTTTAAAAGTATTTCCTAATTGGTGTATTCTAATGTTCTAGGAAGAATTACAATGTGAAACATTTGAAAAGGGCCCCTCAGTGGGCAAAACCTACTAATTAATGCAAGCAAGGAATCTCAGCTTCCTATATTCTCTAGCTGGGCTTCTGGAATATTGTCAAAATGCACATCTGTCAACAACCTTGGTGATACCAGCTGCTGGAAAACTGGATGCCGAGATGCCTCTCTACCTTTACAGCCTGAATTCTGTTTCAGCATGGAGACGTACATTTGACTATAATTGTTTTGTTATATTATTGGGGGGGGGTGATGGTGGCTCTCCCAAAGTTTCATACCTGTAAGATAACCAGCTCCCCACTCCTTGGGGACCTCCATGCTGCACAGAGAACAATAGCTGTCTGCGGCACCTGGACACATGGATGGGGCAGAAGCTGCAGGACTTTTCACCAGAAACTCCATCTGAATAATCAGACTTGCTGGGGAGCAGTTTGGATGTAACCAAGACAGTCACAGTTCTGGAGACAATCGTGTGAAACAACCGTGTGTGAGTGCTTAAATTGCCTGAGCGTTAGTACATTTTTATGGTAGATGGTGGAAAACACCCGGCATCAAATCATGTTTCCCTTTGCCACTTAAACCAAGAAAGTGGAAGAAGTTTTACCAAGACTTAGGTAGCTCTCCAAAGAATAAATAATAAACAGAATAAAAATACAAAATAGAAACAAATAAAAGAAAGAATAAAAATGTAACACGCCCAATTTGCTCTGTTACAGGACTTAAATGTCTTTGCAAGAAAAGGCCTGGAGGACAGCTCTGCTAGAAAGAGTGGCAGACAAAAGAAGCAGTAGCAGTGGATTATCAGAGCAGATTTTAGCGGACTAGATCCTCAGCTATGCTATGTCCTAGGCAGATTCCAGAAGTTGGAGGAATCATTTTGTACTTCATGGGGTAATGACATGACAAGAAAAGAGAGATGCCACATTACAGTCATTCTGCTTCCTGTGCTCCAATTCATAGTGACGCATAGCTGAGGACATGTCCATACTGCAGATGCAGGACAGGACCTTTAAATAATTATGAGTAGCTGTTTAGCCACAGAAGCATTCATGTAGCATGTAGCTTCATGCAATTGAGTTTTCAAAGGCCACTGGCCACTTCACAGCTGATGAAAAAAGCCTGAGGTCCTTCTCCCAGGACTAGCTGTACCTCAAGACTGGTGGCTAGGTCTTGACTTAATCTAGGACCTACCGCACTCATGAGAGCTTGAAGGAGACCATCAGATACATAGAACCTTACTATGAGCTGCTAGAGATCTGCTGTGAATTAATTATAGAATGTCTGAAATTTTTACCTTCTTCTTATTTAAGTTCAAATGTTTCATCCCTTACAGCAATAGCTGTGACTTAATGGCCACTTGCATTTTCACATTCAGGGCCCTCTAGTATGTCTAGGCTGTCTTTAAAACCCATCTGTCACTAGAAATACCTCTTAATGTTTTACTGCTGATGAAAAGAAGAAACATTCAATTAAAATATTACTTTAAATAGCTAAGTGTTTACACTAAACCAAATACAACAGCAGAAAATCAGAGACAAGGATGTACTTCATGACAGCGTATTTTAGCTCACCAAGTATAACAGCCATGCACTGTGCCAAGCCTCCTTATCATACACGTGATTAAAGAACGAGAAGATGTAATTCTGTCCAGATGATCTAAGAAGGGAGGAGAGGCCTTACCTATAAATTAATTTGACTGCGAGTTTAAGGAATTATCATTATTTCACTGACTTTTTTATACTTCAAAATCTTAGTATCCCTTTAGTCTGAATGCATAGCTATGCAAGCCCAATCAGGCAGCACGCACTGGGCCTATGTATTATCATGATACACTACCTGCAGTTCCTCTGGTCTTCATGCTAAACATTCTTAAGACTCTATAGAAAACAGTCTGATTTCTTGCTGCATTTTCTCTACTACATATTGCAATATTCACCTTCACTCTACGCTAAATCTAATGTAATTCAAATCTAATCTTAGGCAAACCTAAGCTCATTCTTGACTAAAATGCATTCTAGCAAGAACACTTTGATTTTAGTAAATGATCAGTCAGACAAATGACAATTCTAGGATGACTTTTATCTTAAATGGTTCTGGAGGAAAGAAAAAGAGACTTAAATTACTTTCTACACAAAGGCTGTTCCACATTTGGTACCAGAATGTACCTACCTCTCTTACCTCCAACAGTCTTAAAGTTTTTGATCCTGTGTTGTGATTTTGCAGGACACTGCCTGCTAGCTTTTTGATAGTCGTAGTGGTTTTGAGTACCTATTGAGAACTTTTTCCGTATGAGCTTAAAGCATCAATTCAAGACAGCAATGTGAGAAAGGAGCAATTTACCACTAACATAGTGTTATTTTTTATTACTTATGTTACAAAACACCACATGTTCAGGATGCAACCGGGAATGAGATCACTTTTGTATGGGAACATACGATATATGAAAAATTCGGTGAAAAACTATGCATATGTATAGGATGAAAAGACGATCCTTGCCTCAAAGACCTTACAGCCTAGTCGAGACTTTCATTCTAGATGTGAAGACGACATCTAACATCTGCAACTGTGAAGGGAACAGCATTGCTCAGCTGGGTGCCTGTTCTCAAAAGCGTAATCCAAGCTTGGATCTCAGGTGGATGGACAATAAAATGTGCAGGCAGGCACAGGAGCTCCAGAGAGGACGAGGAGCTCAGACACCCCCAGAGCTCAGCATTTCACACCAGCCAGTTGTAGATTTCTATGCCAGGAGAGAGGCTGTATGGACGGTTCTCAAGAACTGTAGCTGTCACCAGCACAGGATGCTCAGGTGCCTACTACAGATGCTTACCCCATTTCTGAGCTGGTGCCAGTGGATAATGGATGCAAAAAAAGAGGTGATCTTTTTCCTGCCATTAGTTCTGCCTCTAACAATGTTTGTAATTAAAAACTGAAACTTGCCATTTTGCATACACAAGGAAATATGTATTTACAGGTGATTTCAGTAGGGCGCTAATTTTCCAAGATACTCTGTTTCAGCAGCCATTCTAGATCATGAAGCAAAAGATTTTCAAGAAAAAAAAAAGTAATGAATTCCTGGCAAGTTTTACATTCCCCTTTAAAAAAAATTACATACACCCTCCCTTCCTCCCTTCCCTCCAGCAAATACCATTCATGTTTAAGATTAGATTATTCTTCTCCTGATTCCTCTTTAGCTGCCAGAGTATGACTCACTGTCAGATTGATTTAATTACAATTACAGACCTTGTTCTTCTGGTGTTACAAGGAAAAACTAGGAAGCATAGAGGAAAAGGTCAATACAGAAGGACTCTATGAACCAGGAGATGTTAAACAGTGCCACTAGTGATTCCTGTTGATCTCAATTGGGTAGTAGTTGCCTAATCTAAGATTTTTTACAATAATGCAACAGAAATCAGTTACATTTTGCAGGTATCTACCTGAAAGGTTCGTTTTGTTTCTGTGCCACACATTACAGTTTTTAGATCCTGGGCATAAGAGTGAAACAAGCATGTAATAGTTTAATAAAAGGGACATTGCATAGTTACTGTTAGCAGAATAATAAAGATCAGTTCCATGTAACACAAGAGTGTGCTATTTTGAAAGATTTATAAATTTGGTAATAGAGATAATTTAACATCAACTGTTCTTTTAAGACATTAGCAAAGTGGGAATGTTTTTTCAAAAGATGTTTGCAAAGTTAATTTTTTTAATATTATTACCCCAGAGATATCATAATGTAAGTATAATGTTAACTTACAGAACAAGGCATATTGAACATACTGTGCAGTGTCTAAGCAATCGATATAGTTTATGATTATAATTTATACACTTTGAAGGTAAAAGTATACTTAGAAAGAGTGAAACTCTTTTCCTGAGAAGACCTATCTGTTGTTTGTCTTTAAGTTGCTTCCAGAAAACCAGAGAAAGGTCAAGCCTAAGGATCTTGCTTTGTCAGAACGCTTATTTAGTATTAGTAACGAAGAGCATTAAACTTGTACCTTACTGTAATAACTGTAATAATTTTCATATTTTCATGTACTTCTTATTTTCAGGAGAACCTGATTAGACACTAGGTATTTAACTGCACTATCCTCATCACTGCCTACATTATGCAGCTAAATATTTTACCCCTGAGAGTCTCCTCAATTTGTTCTGAGATGCTGACACAGTTGTAATAAAAAGCACAGCTACCTTGATGGTTTTGCAGGGGAAACAATTAGTAAACCAGTAACATTTGGCATTTCAGAATCAATTAGCTCTGCTGGAGAAGTTCTACAGATACAATACTGATGCAATAACACTTTGGAAGACGTTATTAATGCCAGAGAATAAATAAATACAATTGGAATTAACAAAACAGGTTAAGTTGTTAGGGCTCTTTACTGCTTAAATTTATTTACTATGTTTCATTCTGGGAGAAAAAAAAAAGTAAGGCTCATAATTGCAGATAATAAGATTTTGCCTTTTTTATTTTGGAGAAGACATATTAGGTGTAACAAGTAATGTTGTTTGTGAGTGGTTAATTAAACAGATACAATTTTAAAGGGGGCTAGGAACATAAAGTGTGAGTCACCTGAAAAACTCTGTACTGCGAAGGGACATCTCCTGGTATCCTGAACTCTTTTATCCACAGGGGCATGCCTGTTACAGAACGTGAGTGTCCTCAGCAGTGGCTAAGGCAGTTCCACAGAGGAGACTCAGTTCAAGAACAGAATAGGATAAATGAAAATGGGGAGTTGAGAGAAAATCAGAATTTCCATTGTGACATTTTTGTCATAAATAATGAAAAAAACAAAATAATGTAAGGTATGAAAAAAAGAACAAACTAATGTTGGAAATGTGTGATTAATTTTTATATTTAACTGAAAATAAATGCTTTGATATTCCTAATCATCAAGATTCTCGATTTTGGCACATGGAACAAAACAAACTTTGAGTTAGTGTAATAGTATGTTGCACGGGTGGGATTAATTTTGCCTAGTAATAGGTGTCTACAATGCAAACATTTACAGCTGAGCCAGTCATTCTATATGGGGTATCAGTCATCTCACAAAATAAACTTCTGAATAAAGCACCCTCTAAACATGCCTGTTTTGGCCTTTGACTGGGATGACCATCTCCCCTTACATATAAAAAGTCAGAAAAAATCAACATATGCATTTTGTAGAAACAGCATTTTCCACAGAACTGCAGTTGTGCAGCATTTGCCTTGTTTAACTGAACAAGTTAAACTGAACAAGTCCCATGATGTCTTCTGTGGTACTATCTGACCTCTCTGCAGTAGCGAGGTTTAGGGAAGGTACCTAATAAACATGAAAAATTTGAACCAAATGAAAAATGTAACAGCTTCATATGAGATGTGAATACTCTAAAAGACTATTTGAAAGTAGATGCTAATAGACAAAGCTTCTGATGCCAAGTTGCTTTCTTCAGTGTAAATACGTCTCAGTGAAAAACATGTATTTGGTATCAAGGAGACAGTAGATGTTTGTGTAAGTTTTTCAAAACACTTATATTTCCAACAGGCTAAAACTTAGGATTTGTTTTATATAGCAGAGCTAACCCTTTTAAACATATTTACTGAATGCTCAACAGGTGAATCACAGAGGAACCAACAGAAAAGATGTTGAGAAATAAGAGCTGATGCCTTGTAATGCAAAATAATATGATACAGGCTGGTTAATGACCTATATATGTTGACACGCATTCTCTGGTGGTTGTGATGTACCACCTGCAGGTCACTGGCCCCTGCTACTCAGATACTATCCCCCCGAGACCCTGCCCTCCTCACACGTACCACTACTCCTCCCCTCTGTTCCCCAAGACTTGCTGTCGGAAGGGTTCTTGTGGGCACCTCTGTTGCCTCTTCCAGTGAAAAGGCAGCAAGTTACCCAAGACCTACCGTTAAAGCCATTTCAGCTAACCCAGCCGAAACAGGTTACAGCATCTTAAATGAGCAGCTCGAAAGCGAGACCTGGGTAAGTAGTAACCGGCCAGGTGGTGAAGTGCAGGAGGATATGGAAATATTTGCAGCTGGGACAGCTACAGCAAGAAGAAGGTATGTTTATTTCCTAAAGAAATGGAGCAGTGTGCCACTATGATAGCTCAATGGTACTCCGCTCTCTGGCTTGGTCTAGCCAAAAGAAGCTGATAAGATCTTAGGATACACACAGAGCGGAAAGGAGAATGACACTGATAACATGGCAATGTCTTTCTGTGAATTAGTGTGCAGTGTCACGTAGGACATCATGGAAGCATTGTTCATCTTCTCCCAAATGCAGAATCACAAACTTGGAGAGGATTCACAGGGGGACCACTGAGAGTTGTCAAAAACTATGGAGAGAGCATGAAGATAAGGGATTGTCGCTCCTAGGAAGGAAATTAGCGGCATGAGAGAAGTTCGAAAGTGCATAAACAATAAAAGGTATATCAAGGACTCTGTCTTAACTTAATTTGTAACTCCAGAACAAAGACATCCAAAACCATGAATTTTAAAAATGGCAATAGGAAACAGCTTTTTCACAAACCAGGAAATTATACTGTGGCATACATTTCTACAGGAGGTTTTGAGAGCAAGAGCTTAGCAATAGGCAAAAGAACTCCGACACCTTTTTGGATATCAGAAATATCCAGATTTACTATTTTTCAAGCCACTGCATTTTGGAAATGAAATGACTTGAATAAAGCTATTTCCACACAGGAGCCAAGTTCTCAGGGTGGAGGATGAGACCCATATTGTTAGCAGCTTATTCCATGTAAGCCTACTCACCAGGCTATTCAAGTACTGATGCTGCTCTTTGAAATTTCTGTTTCTGGCCACTCTGAAGAAAGACACTGTGGATCTCATCCAAATGACAAGTCCTATGCCCCCCAAAATGTCTAGCAAACATTCAGAGAGGAGTTAAATGTAACACTAGAAGATACTTTAAAGTTATCATTAATTATAATTATGTTTTAAAGTAAGAAATAACAGCCATGAGTGAAGCGCCTTAATTTTCTTTGCCTTCATTTTTCATTTCTTTACTTTCCTTAGTAGAAAACTCTAGATAATCTGGGCTGTGCAACACAATCCACTCATCAAACTAATTACAGTATAAATTTCTACTCAATTTGTTAAGTAAGCATTAGCTGGAAACTTCTTGGGAAACCCTTACCAACATAGTGAAAACGTTCCTTTATATAAATCATTTGAAAGAATATAAGAAAGGGAAAAAATCCATTGAAATTTAGCTCTTAGAAAGCTGATGAATAAGCTAATCTGTTACTGAGTGGCTCAATGTTCAATTGTTTAAAAATGGCATAGGAACAAAACCCCAGGAGAATGCCATTGTTCTGAGCTTTTTTCTTTTCTTAATTAGTCCTAATGCTATTTTATAAAACTACTATTCTCTTTTTTGTGTATCTTCGATCTGAACACATAAATATGCAAAATATAGAAAATAAGTACCACAAATAACTTCTAAAGTTAAAACTTGCACCTTAAATTGGAATCACAGTACTGAGTGTTACTGAGTTTACGCTTCTTTTAGGATATAAATTGAATATGTTAATTTTATTCATCAAAAACAATGGCACAGTGCACATACATACAAAACCCACCAGAAATAAGGGAAGGTCACCGGGCTAATCACTTTGGCTTATTTCTCTTTTCTGTACTCCCATCTGCCTATTTTCTCTGCTCTTTGTATTTAAAAGGAACAACTTGAACGTAGTTAGGCCAAAATTTGACCTACTTTTTTTGTTCGTTTTAATTAATTTCTTTTTTTGGCAACATCTCTGTAATTTCTATACCTTTTACTTCACACACAGTTTCTCTTTAAAGCAAACTAAATAATGCCATGATTCTGCCACCGATGAGAAAACCTGCAACAGTACACTGCTGAATCATCATCATCAGGGATGGATCTTTGCATTCAGACAGTGTCGTATGCAAGATGGGTGACTGTACATTGAGAAACAGGTCACCTTAAGCCTACATGAAATTAGTATTAGCAAGGCTGCAGATCAAACTAATAGAAACAGAAGAGCATATTTCAAGAGCACGGCTACTTGAAATAGTATTCTTTTCACCTAATTTTGTGCAAATCGATTCACTTCACTTCATATTAAAATGAAGTACTTTGCTCTGAATCACCTCCTCCCAGGCCAGCACAGCCCATGTTACTTATTAATTAAAGATTGTGGAAAAGGAATTTTATCAGTAGTTGAGTACAATCATTTGAGAGGAAAGAAAACAACCTTAAGTACAGAAATCAAATCAAGTGCTACAAAAAGTATTCTGTTCTGGTATCAGCGATGCCAACTTTTGAAAAGGAATATTTAAAATTGCTCCAGGATGGAAATGGAGCCAAAACTGACTGCAGAAACAGACAAACCTGCCAACTCCTTATAACAGATCTCAAGACCTAGTAACACACCAATCTGCAAGTAAATTCCCGCAATTGCTCTCAGATCAGTTCAGAAGTGACTGGGACTCACGGACCGCAATGGCTAACAACTCACGAGGGCTCTGCATGCTGGGATGAGCAATGAGGAACCCAAGCTGGAGACCGAAATTGCAAGAGATCCTGAATTACTGCTTTCTTCCCCAAACTTACCCCCTCCACCATTTCATTTTTTGGGATGGGTAAAGCATAAATAAAAATCTAACAGAGCTTTAATGAGGATTGAATACAGGACAAAGAAGAGATTACGTAGGCAGACTTAACTGGAAAGGGAAAATGAAAAAAATATAAAACAAAGATTCTTTAAAAGAACCGCTTTCAGACTTATGAGCCCCACTCAGAAACCACATCTCAGCCCCAATGGAATTGTCTTTCCAGCCACTTTCTGTGCTTAGCAGATAAGATGCAGAGGGAAACACTTTGGGTGCAGTTGCCAACCTGAATTTTATGGGACCATGCCAGGCTACCCTAATCACATTCATACCATCTTGCTTTAGCTTTCTGAGGTCTCTAAGAAGAAGCAGGTTTGCAATGTGAGGTGGCCTGATGAAAACTGAAGGAACAGAGAGCCTGGAAACAGACTGGCTCTGGAGCAGAAGAGTTGATATTTCTTGCTATTTCTCACGGATCCAAAGCAAACTCAGGATGTCATCTTAGATTTTCCACCAGTCTCCAGCTAGTCTGAGACAGTTTAACTCACCTGCTTACATTTTCAGACCTCTTGTGAGAGAAGCTGATGGTGGCAAACTAAGTAGTTGGTGCTGGATACAACTTTCAAACACATGCACTAGTGTAATTTCTAGCATTACGGGGGTAAAGAAGAGCCCAGCAGGTACTTCAAAGGGCATTTCACTGCACAGATACATTCACATTTCCTCCAAGCAGACAACAACCAGCTTGCCTGAAGGCTGTTGTGGTGGGTTCTGAAATCTTCCAGAGAAGAACTGTATGAGGGCTCTGGATGAAAGGGAAGGACTGGACAGCACCTCCATCCCTCTTCCTCACTGCTGACTGAAACAGAGACTTAGACTTCCCCCCTTTATAATTCCAAAATTACACAAGATCTATCCCGTTCAGGCAGTACGATACCAGATGAGGCAGAAGAAAAGAGCCTGGCTGCTCCAGAAGAAGGGGAGAGGGAAGAAAGGTATGCAAATAAATGGATTCTTCATCTTTCCAGTGCATCTTCAAAGACGCTGAGCTGGAGACTGTAGATGTGGTAAAGAAATGTGGGCAAAGAGTTTGTGGCAATGGTAACTCTATTAGCTTCTCAGACAGTCTTGTCCTGAAGACAAGAGTGTACATCCCATACTAGAGAAAATTCATACGATAAACTAAATCCCATAGAGCAGTCCTATCATTGTAGTCTTTCTTCAGAAAAAATGGAAGCATTAAACTATTGCGTTAGAGTGTGTCACGCATCCAGGACAGCTGGCAAGGCAAATGTGGAAGAGAAGCTTTTTATTCTTGGAGAAGTAATCTCTTCCATCCTCTCCAGAGCCATACAGTTTCGTAGGATATGAATCCTGTCCCAGACAGCATGGTTTGGGAATTTGCTATTCTCTACTGGAGAAATGCTAATGAGAACAGCCTTTTATCCAAAACATCTAGATGTCTGGAGTTCTTGCCAATTTGTTTGTTTGTTTATTAAGAAATAAGATTGCTCCTCATGCTGAGAGGTTGCAGCAGCAATTGGAGAGGCTGCTGTAGAGGGGAACTAAGAGAAAATGTGAGTCACATTTGGCAGCATCTGTCATTACGCATAGCAGAAGCTGCACTTAAGCCAGTGCTTGCTAAAGCAAATGAACTAACAGAAATACAGTCTTATCCATCAGCATCACTCTATAGGTCAGAGCTGGAAGATGCAGCATATCATGTTGACCTGGGATGCTGTCCCAAAAGACCTCAGGAGGGCTTTCGCAGAATGATTCCAGTAACTCTAGAAAGGCCCCAGGCTATTTGAACTGAACAGCAGATGTAGGGATAGATGATATTCCTCTCAGGTACAAAATAGATTGCCTTTGCTGGAAATGCCACTAGATATCAAAGGAGAGAAAGAGTGAAATCAAAGCTGTCCTTTCCCTTCTTCCTGAGGCTGCAGCATGGGAGCTGGGTGCAGGTCAGCAATCAGTAGCATCTTTGCCTTTGATCATGAAGGATTCAGTCACAATCTGGATGACAATTCAGTCTGTATCTAGAGTCACAGGCTGGGATCTGGGGCAGAAAAAAAAAAGGATCTCCTTAAGAGAAAATTGTTGTGCACCCTCTGGTGCTCCTTTCCTTTCCCAGGTACAAAGCCTGAACATTCAGAGAGGTTGTTTATCTCACTCAAAAAAAAAGGTGCTTTTACAGAAAAAGGGATCAAACACACAAAAATACTGCACAACTTAACTGCACAAAACAGTGACCAAAATCATGGCTTTCTCATAGTGAAACTAAGAGAAAATAAATCTGAGAGCAACAAACCACCATCACCAGAAAAAGATAACATAAATGAAGAAGACTGGACCTGAAGACAGGTGAGATAGGAAATACAGAGCACAAAGCTCTCTGATTTTGGTAGTGCTATATAAAAATAAGAGTTATAGGACTAGGTCCTAATTTGGTGCTGAAACTAGGTTTCCTAACCTGAAGAGATGGGATCTACAGCAGATAGATGGTGAGGGGCAGGGTCTCTCTGGGGAGAGGTACATACACTAGGAAGAAGCAAGGCAAGGAATACAGAGATGGTTATTAATTTGGAAGACATTCACTAATACATAAAGCTACCTTATTTCTGTTTGGGAGTCCCTGTGCACCATGTATTAGTAAAATAGGTACCATCAATCCTACCATACACACATAGCAAATTTGACAGTCTTAGGATGCATTATCATAGAATCATAGAAGGGTTTGCATTGGAAGGGACCTTTAAAGGTCATCTAGTCCAACCTCCCTGCCGTGGGCAGGGACATCTTCAACTAGATCAGGTTGCTCAGAGCCCCATCCAGCCTGACCTTGAATGTTTCCAGGGATGGGGCATCTACAACCTCTCTGGGCGACCTGTTCCAGTGTTTCACCACCCTCATTGTAAAAAGTTTCTTCCCTATATCTAGTCTGAATCTACCCTGTTTTAGTTTAAAACCATTACCTCTTGTCCTATTTCTACAGGCCCTGGACTTGTGACTAGTGTCACAAGACACTAGTCACAGACTTGTGACTGAGTCAAGGCAGGCTGCAAAGCTGATTCATGTAGTCACAGCAAGGCGTACTGCAGAAGAAGGGAGTGCTTCTGACGGTAGTGTCCAGCGTCAGGTCACACGTGCCCTCAGTCGGTGCTGCTGTGTAGTGGCAAGATGGCACGGGCTGCCAGGAGCCCTGGACAATTTCAACTGATCTTGTTTTGCCTGGACTGAAGTCATGTCCAGAAAAAATGTTGGACTTGAGGCTGCCCTGTGGCTCGGGCAGCCTGGAGGGAGCGTTGCTGTTGCCACTCGTGGCATCTGTCACTGCTGATGGTCACAGAGAAAGCAAGTTTGGGACTTTCAGCTCAATGCATTGAAGTTCTGCTTACATTTACTTCACACTAGCAACCTCCAACAAATCTACGTTTAATTTAACTACATAAAGCAAGTTTCGTTTTCTGGATGTCTGATTATCCACATCTATTTCTCCACACACATATTTATGTCATCAATGGCATGTTTAGCAACCATACTTTCTTTACATCTATATACATGTATAAATGAGAAACATTTATGTCTCCTGGCCTTCCTTCCAGTTATGTAACTGTTAAGCTATGTATCCAGCTATTACCCCGCTAAAACTGTTCTTCTGATCCTAGCTCGGTTACAGTTTGCTGCATCTTGTTTTCATTATGCTGTAAAACTAAGGCAGTGGAGGAGGAGGGCTGTGAGAAAACCATTTGTTCAATGAAGAACCCCACAAAACTGCAAAAATGTTTTATTGAGCTCTTATGGTAGGAGCTGTGTTCTTCTGAAAAGATAACAAAGGAAGTTTTCTCTCTCTCCCGATGGAATGCAATTCCATTTTTACACACACACAGAGATATCAGAAATAGATGCTGGATTTCATATTAATATAAATATATCCTAAACCAATTAAC
Organism: Pygoscelis adeliae; assembly: GCF_000699105.1. Taxonomy (NCBI): domain Eukaryota; kingdom Metazoa; phylum Chordata; class Aves; order Sphenisciformes; family Spheniscidae; genus Pygoscelis; species Pygoscelis adeliae. Next base: position 2,347,458 of record NW_008825109.1, on the reverse strand, counting down.
CATTGTACTATGTCATAAATATAGTTCTGCTTTTACGAGTGTCATATCTTTTGCTGACTGAGTGCCAAAATCTCTTCTCAACCATTTCACTTCCAAGACAAATTGTCAGTATCCCCAGTGGCGTGTATTAATTTATAGATGAGCAGGATCTTCAGGGGATTACCAGCTGCTCTTCACATTTACATCTGTTGCCAAGATAATCTTTCGCAATGTTTTCTTGAACCACTCAACTACATGGAAAAACCTCTGTAATGACCGGGCCTTGGCTCACCTTGTTCTCCTTTGGAAATACTATTAAAGCATAATTCTATGGGTTGGAAAAAATAAATGAGGATTTAACAGTCGTCTCTGAAATATTTGGCTCCTTGCACAATGAACGGCAGGTTCTGCATAGGGCCATATCTCTCTAGCACATTTACCAGTATTGTTACCAGTATTGTCATATTAAGTATAGGCAAAACTATTGTGTGAAGTACTTCTCATTTGACTCATAAAAGATGCCCTACATTCCAAAAAGCTTTCCTTGTAACTGTAAAAGAGACATGAGACAACAGCATGTAACCAGGAGAGAACAAAGAATCAGCACAACTGTGCTGGGTTGGTGCACTACCGTGTGCAGTGCCCAAGTGGCCCAACTCCCACCATGATTTTCAGAAACAAGAGTTTTAACAAGGTTTTAAAAGGAAGATTGCTGCTGAGCCCTGGCTGTTTACAAAGAATTTTCCTAAAGCACGAGGCCCCAGGTAAGAGAAATCACAAAGGAACTTCCTTAAATCTAGGAATTCGGGATTTGGGAATGGAGAGATGGAAGGTGTGGGAGCGCGCTAAGAAGAGAATACGGTAAGAAAGGAGGAGGCTGTTAAGGAAGTTGCAAGTGAAAATAAAGACCTTATATTTGATACAGCAAAAAATGGAGGCATGGTTTGAGGAATGCAAAAAGAATATGGCTGAAGTGACGGATGGGGAAAATGATCTCTGCAGTAACGTTTGGTAGATCTGAGCAGCAAGACTGCACTCCTTTCTCACACTGAGAAGCATTTAGCTCAGTGGCTCTGCTGAATCTGGAGGGATTACTTTTATGAGTTATCAATCTCCAGCGCCAGATAGAGCTCCATGAACTTCAGCGTGATTCCTGTTGAACTGCATTCACCTGAGGCATTCAGTATTGGGCAATGCATATCGAAAAGAGGATGGACCAGAGGAGAGAAACAAAAAATGGTGACGGATCTAGAAAATGTGAATTGCAAGGGAAATTTGATGGAAGTAGGATTTTTAATTTAGAAGAGTGGGCTGAAATGAGAGCAGTTTTCAAACATATGCTATAAAGAGAAAAAAAAATCTTTTTTCCACATCTGAAGAGGACAAGAGGAAATGAATTTAACATGCAAGAAAACTTCAGACTACACTTTAAAGAATGAACTTTCTAATGTTAAAATGTAGTGAAGCACTGGTTGCACAGAGAGATTGTGGGGTCTCCATCATCAGAGGTCTTCAAGAACAGAGTAAACAAACATCTCTCAGAAGTGACATAGATCTACCTGATCCTACACTGTGGCCAAGGAAATGAAGTATACAGTTTACAGGAATCCCTTAAAGCCTTTTTTTCTCTCTTACTCTATCAAGCTTCAAATAACCAGTTTTAATTAAATTTGTAAATACAAGGTATTCTTCATGACTCGATCAACACAATGAGATTTATACCATCCTTGAATTTTACATCTGTAACCTCACTTAAAATACTGTTTCACAAGTCCAAATACTATGCTGTGTTTTTTCAAGCGTCTTTCGCTGATTGGAATAGGAGTCAGTCAGAGATCTGAGACCTGAAATGGATCATTACTCTTCAGGTCTTGTTCTATAACTACTTCACACACTGACAATGGGAGATGTGGTACAGAAGTTTTCCTTGCAATAAGGTATGCAGTATAGTCCCTGGAGCTGTGACAGAAAGGGATAGGTAAGGAAAAGATTGTTACCTGCGATCACTTTTGTCCCAGAGAGTAAAATGAAAAAAGTACTAGGATAACTCTCCAGCAAGATGAACCACTCTCACAGTAACTGTTGCTGGTACAGAACTATCACCTTTCCTACAAATTAAGCCAAAACACATACACAATCATATTTTAATTTAAAAATAACTTTTAAAAAGCTTAAAGACTACCTGGTTCCCAGTATGTTATGTTCCTATATAATTATGGCTACACGTAACACAGAAATTAGGTATTTCTTATAATCTTCAAATGCAGCTTTGCATTCAAATTCTGTGGGCACTGTAATGTTTCCAAGCCTTATAATGAAGTTTCCTGGACAGTTGGAAGTGATTAACCTTTATGATACTTTGAGATTTTAGCGGGGTTGAGGGACTACAAAAAGCAAATACCAAAGGACTGAAATTTGGAAAACACTATTCCCATTCATGTCACCAAACTCACTACAGACACTTGAAAAGCGGTGATTAAAAATAGCTAGACTAGATGCATGTGTGTCAAGCTGCAAGTGTTCCCAGAGGATAATCACACAGATGTCCAAGCTCACACAACGGAAATTACAAGGCAGGGTGCCTGCCACTAAAGAGACATTTTTCCTTCACACACAAAATGGGAGATGGTCTTCAGAAAAATGCTGATGCCTTGTTCACACACATTAAACGTTCAAGTCCCTAAGGGTCCTTATTCTAGCAAGAACTCTGAGATAAATAAAGACAGAGTATCTGAAAAGAAACAATTCTTTCAGAAAACCAAAACAGCATTATTGGAAATCTAAATACAAACAAATCACAACTGACTTTAGGACGCTGCTTTTAGTTCCCATGCCAAATCTTCCAAAATCAACAGTGTGGTTTGGCTGCATGTTATCAATAACTGCTTGCCATGCATTCATATGACATGACTCACTGACACTCAGCTTCCTTCCTGCACTTCCTTTGGCTCTCAAACATAGCTCTGTATTCAGACTTAATTAGTAGTGATGTCACACGCCGGCCTCGCAAAGCAGCACCAAGTCAAGCCCGGCGCTAACGCAGGCAGAAGCCGACAAGTAGGTATGGCCACTCAAGCTGGTAACGCGGTTGGCTTTTGAGAGTCTGCCAGGGAAACACAGAAGAGCATTAATTTATTGAAATCTGAATTCTGAAGTAAATATTAACGCTGGCTAAATTTTTTTAAAGTGTCTGAGTGACTGAATCTCTCTGCCCCGTTTCCAAACGCACAGACGCAGCTGAGGAGTCTGTGTTAGCAGGCAGTGTGGCTCAGGCACCTCAACATTTATACTGGTTATCTGCACAGTAGAAGTCTTCAGCTCTCAAACTTTCTCATTTTAATCAAGAGCACATGACACCTTTTTTTGTGGTTTTAAGAACCTCAGATTATGTCCCAAATAGAAGTTTTACGTAATTTCTTTAAAAAAAACAGTAGATAGCCAGGAAAGCTTGTTGGGACACCAGACAATATAGGATGAACATTAGTAACGAGCTGTCTTTGCCAGTCTACAAGTCTCATTATTTTAGTAGGCAGGCAATACTAAGCTGTAGCTGCTTTAAAAAAAAAATAAAAATAGCAAGTTACTGCTGAAGATATCAATGCAAGACAGTTGCTTGAAGAGGAAAGGTAGGCTGCACTTTCTGAATACTGACTTCCAAGCTACTTTGCTGAAAGGATGTTGTTGTTTGGAACAACTATTACAGACATGTTTACCAGAGAAGTATAGCAAACATTAAATATAATATAAAAACAAACAAAAAAGCTGCATCACAATTTCTGTTTCTAGAGACAGCTTTGAACTGACTTTGCTACTGCTAAATGTTTTATACCAAAAGCTTTTTAGGTTCACAGTTCTTCACAAACACTAAGTAAAAATAGACGTCTGCCCTTGAGTCTTAAGCCAACATAAAATATTTACAAGGATGGCATGACAACCAGTATGCTTCAGTCTCTGTAGGAAGTTGGAATTCCCCTGATAAGTGGAGCTTCTGTGAAGTGTTATCATACTATTTATATCAAGTGTTATAAATGAAATTTTTATGCTGAGGTACATGTATCCAAAGAAAATGCAGCCTACTTTAACAATATTTTTACTGCCGATTTTCACACAAATTAACTTTTTTCCACCTGCCAGCAAATTCTTTCTAATTTTCTGCAATCATTTATTTCTCTGAAACAGCACATTAACTACACAGAAATAAATTATTTTCCACTGTGAATAAACTGACTCCATGTCTATAAAATCTTTTGCAATGGAGTTAAAATGTTAAGGACTCTGGTTCAGAGTTTTCTGACGGACGAGGTGGATCTCAGTGGTGACCCATGAGCACGTCACAGATGAAGCATGGAGAGGGGATGAACAAGCTCTGTCAGATCCGTACAGATCCATGCAAAGCCAACTTGGATGTCTGTGTTACATATTCCTACATCAGAATCACATGAGAGCGTGGTGCAGAGACACCCCAATGGCTCAGGGTGATGTTAGCCACATAAAGTCAGGTTTGTAACCTCGCTCTCAGTCATGGATCTGTCAGCAAAGCTGGCAATGGAGAAGTAAGGATGCAGGATGGATATGATGGCAATCACGGAGTAAGAAAGATGATAAAGAAGAGATACAGTAGACCTGAGAGAGATTTTTGTGAGGAGCTGAAACAAGAAGACACAAAACATTATCAATGTTCTCCAGTGAGGGGTCAATTATCCAGAAGTTGGGAGTGAATGGTCTAGGTGATTCTGGTGCTGCTGAACTTTCCCCCAGGCACCGTGCTCCGAGGTCTTGAAAAAATTCCTGTAGAAGGACTCCGGCTGACCTCCGTGGGAACAAATGTATCCCCAGACCTGCAGGACTAGAACTACAGCTTTCCTTTGCACAGTGTCTTCTTGTATCATGTTCATAACACCGTTCTCAAATATTCAAGTAGCCACAATTTTGCCTGCTTTCCCATTATGAACAAAGCAATTTTAAGTTGTAAGCATATGTCTTAAATTATTGGTCCCAACAGTGAGCCTATAATGTAGCAAAGATTTGCAAAACACTTGCAGAGAGCCTTCAGAGAACCAGTTAATGATAGGATGTCATATAATGTCAAGATACTCACTGAGAAACCATGAATCAAACAGAAAAAACAAACCACAACTCTAATCAACATCTTCTTGGGAGGAAAAAAAAAAAAGGAAGACCGTCTTCAACAATAAAAGCCGTTATGCCTGAAATTCCCTGGTCAATCTTTTGGCTTTCAATAGACAAAGTTCATCAAGAGTTCCTTGCATAAGGTGGGCTAAAAGGAGAAAATAAATGCCTTCAACCACAGGCACCAGTAGAGTTGCTGCATTCTTCAAAGCTCTTGCAATTGTGTATTAAAGCCTGCTGGAGCTCATCGTGCTTCTGCGAGGACTGAACTGCCTCCAGTAAGCCACTGTGCCTTATGCTTTCTCTATCCGTCCCCTAACAGCCCGTGTGGCTACTGCCTAGCTATCTCTATCCCCGTAACTGAGATTTTGGTCTACTATATACCTTGCTAAAGAGTGGGTTTTGATCTTCACAACGTGAGATTCAGGGTATTATTTTTCAATATAAAAAGCAGCATAATAGCACATTGGCAAAATGTCAGGTAAATACATAGGAATAAAAGGCAGCCTGGGCTCATTCCCACACTGTGCGCGGCATTATCATCAGGAGAAGTCTGGGGAGAGGAAACGCTGAGAAAGGAAACTCAGAACCAGAAGTCATTAGGGTCATAACTCATACGCAAGACAAAGCAAAGTGTTTACTTTAAAAATTATTTAAAGTGCGATATGCCCGAACACATCATTTCCCCCGGGACAGCTGACAGTCTCTGGCAAGCACTTAAAACACCCATGCTGCTGGGATAAAGTTTTTTGTAGGCAAAATGCTACCAATATTGATTAGCATGGGAAGGAGAATCTAATTAATTTTCAAAAGCACATGATTTCTGAAAGTTAAAGCTAGTCAAGAAAAGCGGTACCATGTGCCAAATGCTAAGATGGACACTGTTAGGGGAACCGGCCCTGTCTCTTAGGATTGGGTTGGAATTTAACAGGAGCAGAATCAGAGAAAATACATTATTCTGAGTCATTTTCTGCGGGGAAAACAAAACAAAAGCAGAAGATAGCAAACAAACAACACCTCAAACCCAAGCCATCTTTTATTTTTTTTGGCTCTTTCCTCTCCTCTATTCATTGTGCATGAAACGCACAACTCCGAAAAGTTTAAATAATTCAGAAATCAGAACCTGTCTGTTCCACCCTCAACTGCAACTCCGTCTTGTTAGCAATACCTCACTCAGCTGGAGCACACCGCTGAGGCTCTTAAGGGTAACAGTTCCCCTGGTTTGACTGAAAGGCACATGTTTGTGGGAGGCATTTCAACACAGCAGATCCTGGGCCATCCTGATTTCCAGTGTGTATCATCTGGCAGTTCTCATTCAGTCGGATCAGCAGTTAAACGTACCTGCATCGGAGCTGATTGCCTCTGCGAGAGGAGGCTACTGGATGTCAACCATGTTACTGGGATGCTGAGTCACTAAAAAGCACAACTACACCAATTTTACTGGGATATCTGTCAACAGTACCGTGAATGCCTCAGGCAGCAGGGTTCAGGACTTGCCTTAAGTAAGTTTGTAGTAAGTAAGTTTGAAGGAGTAAATGGTATTACAAAGAATGTTATTTTGTATATTCTGGGCTAGCAAGTGTTGATGGCAGTATACAAGAGAGTACTGCACAGCAAGGAAGACAGTCTTGTGACTGATGGTGCAGGACTGAAGATCAAAAGATCCAGTTGATCCTTTCAGTACCGCAAGAGACCTCATGTGGGATGTTGAGCAATCATTTGCATTCTGCCCTTCTGCTTTCCAGCTGCAAAATGAAGATAATGGATAAGGCCTATTCCTAGGAAGAACATGAAGTGTCCTTCTTGGGTCTGAAAACCTAAATATTGCAATCCACCTCTTTGCATGCAGCCATTTTTCTCTTGACACAAAAAGCAGGGGATGAAAAAATTCTAGAGGCAAGTGAAATGTATTATTAGAGAACACCCATCAGAAAATGTTGCATGTGAACTCAGTCATGTTTACAGAATGCTTTCAGGTCCCCACACTAAAATGCTAATTATCATTAGAGTTTATAGTTGAAAAGGTCTGATGAATGCTTTTGTACAATGAAAAGAATATAATCATTCACTGATAAACCTACATTCAAGAAGCAGGGCAAGGTATACATTTCAGTGTTTTGTCTTCCTATTTCCTTCACAGTGATTTTTCAAAGCTATAGAAAATTTACAGCCTGGTTTGCTGTAAAATTTGTTTTTGGCAAACACTCTCTTCAAATTACTGAATATTTTAGACGTGCCATATGGTACATAATTTTTGTTCCCACATAATGACCCTGAGGTCTTCAGAGCTGGAGAATGTCTGGTACCAGTAATTCATTCCAGAGCTAGGGGGACCTTTTTAACGTGATTTTAATATTTTAGAGTAATACATATCTTAGGGGAAAAAAAACCCTCGCAGTTTGATAAATGCTATACTCATAGTTGCTGTCAACCTATTGACTAATCTCACTGTCCAGTTGTTAGTATGGCTAGGTGAAACCCACTCACAGTAACGGTTCTTCTGTATATAAAGCTAATTCTTACTGGAAGAAAATGAAGCACCTGTGACAGTGCAACCAGGGAATGGATCTACCACAGACTTGGCTGACATAAGCATGACTACCATGCACATGCACTTCCAATCAATGCTCAACCCACCCTGAGACTGGCCTGGAGGATTTTATTGCCATCCCTACCATTGACTTTGTGAACCTCAGATATGGTGAAAAAAATTAATCTTGCACTTCAACCACGGTGGACTGTATCTCAAATTTGCTGGGAATTATGGATATTTACTTCTCAGATAACATCACGTCATGCTTACACCTGCTGTGAATAAAACAGAAGCACTTCCTCTGAGACCACTCCCAGGAAACCCACCCAAACCAGACCACTCAGGGATGGACACTCCTTGGACACCACCACCACAGCCACTGTGAAAAAGGTGGAGTCAGTCCTTCTGCAGTCACCTTTGTAAGACTCCCCACTAAAGATCAATCTTGTCCCATACGCAGTGACTGGGTGGGGACCTTGGCCACACACTTCCAAAGGAGCTATAACATAAAAAAGGCATTGTCCCAATGTACTTTGTGTGAGACAGTCAACAACACCCACCACACTCTGTTTTCCCACGTCCTAAGTACAAATGAATGGCATCACAGGAGACTCCTGGACAGTTAAGTGTGTGAAACACATGCCACCCAAGAGGAAAGAGGCCACAGATACACTGTAGGCTAGCCAGGACTGTGGGGAGCAGGAAAACATTCTGATTTCCCAAGAGGCACAAGCTATTCTTGCTGATGAGATCTGAATCCATTCACAGAAGCTGGAACTCCACATCAGAGAGGCATGCACAGCTGGACAGTTCGGCACCAAGATCAGTCTCTGTCAGTATAAAACAGCTGGTCGCCCAATTGAGCACAAGTATATTCAAGCTAAATGTGCTAAGGAGCACTCTCAAAGAGGTGTATATAAAAACTAGGGGTCAGCAGAGAAGGTAGCACTGCTGATAGACCTTAATAAAAAAATTCCCTGTGGAGAGAAACGTCAATAAATTGACTCAGAGCTACCTACCATCCAAAACTCCCAAAGAGATTGTGACAAAAGGAGGCTCCTCAATTAAGCAAAGCCAACAAATGTGCAAGCTTCTGTCAACCCAGAACCAGACAGTCCTGACCCTGGGTTAAATCCCTGCTGTGAAACAAGAACTCAAAGGCAAATACTTGGTGAAGCTCCAGAGATGCCTTCAGAAAACAACACCCAAAGAAAGCAGGCAAGAAATCCTTGAGGCTTTGGTACCAGTACAGCTTAGGGATTAAAACTCATTATAGACATTTATTGCCAAAAATTTTATTTTCCTTATATCATCATGAGGGCTAGGACTGAGGTGGACAAGACATCCTTAATCACCCAAACCAGGTTCCCTGTTAAAAAGGGTTCATTAAAAAGGTGGGGTACATTCATACAGCATTAGACTTCAAGTTTAAATTAGTTGTCTAAATTCACTCTGTGAACAGACTGAATGACTGGTTGAAAAGCCAGTGCAACACATTAGATAACAGTCTGTAAGAATATAAGGATTTGCATCTCAAAATCCTCCGACTGTGCAGACCAGAATCACCACTAGTCTAGAAAGACAGTTCTGTCTGACATCAAAGCACAGTTGTGTTAGGATTGCACTGCCTGAACAAGGAGTGAAGAATAATTTACAGAGCCGAAGCTATAGATAGACATCTCATTAGGCAGATTATCTGAGCTGAAATTTCAAGAACCTTTGGTAAACTATTTTTATACATGAATCAAGGCCGACTCCATAAAAAAAAACAGCGATCAAAAGAGGTCAAGGCTTTAGATTTCACACTGCATCCTGAACCGGTGCGTCAGCAGAGTGATGCCGAGTACTGATGTGAGCTGTTCCCTCACCTCGCTGCTGATGCAGAGGGAAGAGTGCCACCTACTGAGTCGCTTGTTATGCTTCCTACAGCTTCTGCCTGTCCTTGCGTGTCTCTGTCCCGCTGACCACATCTGATCCTCCTCTGGCTGTGGGGTATTTCAGATTGCTCCGAGATACCATGTGCCTGCCATCAACAAAGCTTCCTGCTGGGCTGTAATTACTGAAGGGAGCGAGGAGGCATTCAGCCTGGGAAATTAAAAGAGAATAGGATTCCCTTTTCACTTATGCAGGTATAAAGCTAGCAGGAAATCTGAATCAGGCTGCAGATCTCCTGGGAATCAGTCTGGCAGTAACTGTGTTTTGATAAATTTTATGTTTATGTGCACAGAGAGATCCCTTGTATAGTAGGCACAACCACGGATCAAGTTTGGTCAAGTAACACAAACAAACTACAACACATTTCTTAGGACATTCTAGAACTAAGGACATGCAGGCTACAGGAATTAATACCATTAATAGGAAACATGTAACTTTTGCAACCATGGTCATGGAGAAGATGAAAGTGAACACTACGAAATAAGAGAGAGGTTCTCTGATTTTTTGTCTGCCTGGTTATCTTCTTTGTTCCTCTTTTGTTCTTCCATTTCATCATTTTCATGAAGCCTTTTCCTTTGTGCTGAGAAACAAGTGGCCTCCTTTCAACAGAAAACGTTAATGATTTACTCAATTCTTGGATTTCTATACACTCAGAGTACTGCACACATTTCTTCAATACAGACCATCAAATTTGCAAGTCTACCTGCACCTGAAGTCCCTTTCAGTTATCCCTAGGTGGGCCATCACCATCACTGTACAATCCTCCTCTGAGTTCCAAATTATTTTTTCTCTTTTCTTAGTACTGGTGATGGCTGGCTTATGGAGGATAGCATACCGCTATGCACTTCCACGTCTATGCAACTCACCAGTCAATGTGCATTACAACGAGCCCAGGTTCTGCTATGGCCTCAACTGCTAAAACTCTTTTTTTTTCCCCCCCCCCAGACAAAGCTGTGAGACACGTAACTAGCTCTGGACATGCTCAAATTAACATTTAGTGTGCAGGTCAAGACACTAGATGGAACAAGGAGTCTGGGAACCAGGACCTACAAGAAAAGTCTAGATAAACCAGATTTACCTGAGGAATGAAGGCAGAAGGGAAATAATAAGAACATAACTTGTTCTGCATATTCGTGATGAACATAAGAAGACATTTTACAGCAAAAAGGCATAGAAAAACTTTCTAATGGTAAGTGGGGTACTGAAACATATCATCTGAACAGGCTCTGTAGTCTGGCAATGGGGGACTTAAAAAAGAAGCTAGACAAACTTTTGTCAGAGTGACATAGGTATAGATGATTCTGATTTGGTACAGGGGAATAGCCTAGAAGTCATCCTGAGGTCTCTCAGACCACAGGTTGCTCCAGTTCCTCTCTGAGGCTGTGCTAACTCTGTTTCAGTCCAGATTCACAGTCCTAGATGCAAAGCCCAATTTGTTAGCTCAAATTTTAAGACATGCAAGTACCTCTGGAAATTTTCAGTTCAATTTGCAGCATTCTCCTAGAGAAGCTGGCGGCTCACGGCTTAGACAGGTGTACTCTGCGCTGGGTCAAAAACTGGCTGGACGGCCGGGCCCAGAGAGTTGTGGTGAATGGAGTTCAATCCAGTTGGCGGCCAGTCACGAGCGGTGTTCCCCAG
>NW_008825109.1:2315554-2335396 GCF_000699105.1 Pygoscelis adeliae | reverse complement strand
GAGGTTTAGATTGGACGTGAGGAAAAATGTCTTTACTGGAAGAATGGTTGAAGATTGGAAGAGGCTGCCCAGGGAAGTGGTTGAGTCACCATCCCTGGAAGTATTTAAAAGACGTGTAGATGAGGCGCTTAGGGACATGGTTTAGTGGGCATGGTGGTGTTGGGTTGACGGTTGGACTCGATGATCTTAGAGGTCTCTTCCAACCTTAATGATTCTATGATTCTATGCTAGCTAACCCCCAACATTCTCAAGCTCTACTTTAATGGATAATCTGAAAATTTGCATCAGGACATTTTGCAATACAGAAGCTTCAGGCACTTTTATTTTCCGAGCACTCTGGGTTTGTATCAAGGTCATAATTATGACATTTGGCTGCTTCAAATAATGTGTGACCTTTTTCCTACTGTGGATTATCAGCAGGCCCTATCTATAAACTAGCAGTTCATCTCAAAATCACTACTTTATCACTCTCTGTTCAGTTCTGGGAATTTACCAAAATGCCATCTGAATGGTAGCTACATAAAAACCTTCCACAAGTAATTTTTCTGAAGTTGTACTTCCCTCCATACACCAAGAAATGATAGGCGATAACTTATTTTCTGAAGCTTTTGTCTGTTTTCCCATCTGTACATCAGGCGATTATAGCAGGCTTCCATGTCTGAACTTTCTCCTGCCCAGAACAGGAAAAACTGGCTTCTGTAAAAATGAATGGGAAAATGGAAACACTGGAGAATATCAACCTACTTTCTCACTCTTGCTATGTGTTTTGTTGGAAAGAGCTTTTTGGTCCAGAGCTCCATGAGAGCAAGGATGAAGGCTGCTGAGGAACTGAGCTCTCACACTACATCTAAGGCACGGGGTGTAGAAGCCCTGCCCCTCATCTGGTTCTGGATGTGCTTCATGACTCTGGGTCAACAGGAGACTCGGGCACCTACCACTGCCCCATACTCCCTGATTCCCATACTCCCTGATTCCCATTGGACACACACACGGGCTCCACTCTGGATAAGGCAGTAAGCCCTGTGTAGCACTGATCCCTCTCTAAAAGAGCTGGAGCGCTGTAAAGGATCTGGAGAAGCTATTTAAACACAGTTCAGCGAGACAACAGTGCGCAGGGGACTGGCTGCTAGAACCATACAGCAAGCTACCTGTGTAGAGAGAGATACTGTTAAAAAACCTAAAGTCCATCAAAAACAGATACATATAATGTATATATATAAAATGGATATATACACATATATACATGAATATATATATAAAAGATGCATCTATCTTTCTCTTTTTTTTTTTAAAAAGGGTTACAGAAACTTGTAAGAAAAGTCCTGGGAAATGATTGGGTACACCTGAGAGAAAAAAAAAACATAGAGCTGTCTGAAAAAGCTGCTCAAGTCAAGCAGAATCCTGAGCCTTCCCACATCTACCAGCTTTAGTGCAGATCACTTACACAAAGGGCTGCATAATCCCATTTCAGTACTGTGAGATGCCGTACATCCCAGGACGAGGGGGTGACTCCCAGCAGAAGCACAAGAGAAAGTTGTACCTTGAGAGGGATTATCTCTGTTAGAGAGACGGGATGCACGATTTGCTGTATTCATTTGCATAAAAAATGCTCTCCCTATGCATTGTGCTGGCCTCTGTCTCTGGTCTGTTATAGATTGAAGTCCCTTCTTCCCTAGCGTGGGAAACGGGAGAGAGCAGTCTACAAGCTCTCCAGAGTACAAAGAGCCTGGAGGCTTGTATTATGAGAGACCTTTGCACCACTGCTTAAGTGGGACTAGGGGTCCGACTCTACCCAAGCTCCGATGCACCACACAAGCACTTCTGCAGTCCAGGCAGGACACGTTTTTAACTGGTAATGTTTGAATCTCTCCACTTTCCTCTTGCTGTGAACAACTATTGCAAAAGTCAAAGGCTCCAGCTCAATTGTGTTCACCGTCCGATCAATGTGCGAAATAGCCGAGAGAACCCTGCTTGAATAAGAATGACACAAGTCCCAAAACTGGGGCCAAAGCAGTGAAAATGAGTAATAGCTACACTGGAAGAGAAATGACTTTGATAAAACTATACACATAGAACATACTTTTTTTTTTTCACGCTGTTGTATACTACAGGGCCAGAAAAAGACTAAGCAAAAACCTAACAGATAGGTAGACAGATAAGGTATGATTGTACATACCTCCCTGAAGGAAACTGTGCTCAACAAATGCCACAAACAAAAATACAACAGACAGTCCGGTAGGGTCCAATCCAGCACACGCCTGCCAGTCTCACCCATGGGAGCCGGTGTACTCTATCGCTTGTTCTTTTCTGTGGCTGCTACAAAACATAGTACAAAATTGTACTGTCACCCAATTAAATAAACAGTGTGTTGCATCTAAAAACACGAGCCCAGCTACTGGTATAAAACATACAAACAGAAGAAAAGAGAGATAAATTGTTTCCCTTTTGCACTTCGTTGAGTATAAAGTTAACTGTAGGGAAGTAAGGTTAATTCTCTTTGTATTTGCATATGCATGGTATAATTTACTGGTATGGTTCCCAATCGCCTCTTGTTACGCATTTATAGAGATTCTTATTTTGACAGCTTGCTTCCCACATCTACTGACAAAGAGTCAGGACATTTCAGTCTGTCCTCGAAAAGCAATGCATTTCTGAGGCTGTGTACTAATGCTGAAATGTAAGTCAGCAATTTTAGTGTCTACGATTAATAAGATTGCACTATTATGAAATGTGACTGTGTTCCTGCAAACAGTCAGTGTTATCAGAAATACAACACAAAAAACTGCACTGAAGAGTACTGGTACCTTGCAGTATAGTTTCTGCAAAAGAATTTAGCTAGAAGATCTGAAAATTAACATCATAACAAATGTCATTCTAGACTACCGAACACTTCGATTTACATAATATAAATATGTCTATAAAAGCCAAGTAGCATACGTAGGCTTAATTGGGATGTATATATTAATGAATCCATGCCTGCCCGCAGCTCTCATTTCGTCACTACAGCTGGACTTAGAGGGCAAATCTCACTGAGTGTGCTTGGGACAGTTATTAGGAGGCAGGGACCGAGCTGGCTCAGAAAAGTGCTCACTCAATGTATTTCGCTGGCAGGCTCTGCTCATGGGGTTTTAGCAAAATCACCACCAAGCCCAGCTGCTCTGCTGCTATTGCCGACCCTGGTGGACCTGCTGGCTGCCCTTGCAGAGGTGGGTCACCTCTGTTTCCCAACTGCTCCCGCGGTCACTCGCTCGTACAAAGCTATTCTTACAATGTAAACAGACATTATCAGTTTGAACTACATAAATAGCCATGTAATGCCAAGCAATAAAAATAACCAGTTCTAGTCTCCTCCCAATACAGATTTGGACTTCATTCCCCTTTTGAACTACATCAAATGAACCTTGCTCCAAAATGAGTTGGGAACTTCCATTTTACTTTATATTGTATGCAAAAAAATGGATATAAATTATCTTGCCCACATCCATCCAAGAATAATTAATTATTGTTAAATTATTTCTCAAAGCCATTTTATGAACAAGGATGAAGAAGCTCTCTTTCTTTTCTTACACAGGTAACTCACTGAAGCTTTTTAAAAAAAATACACAAAGCATGTCCCTTGCCTCCAAATAATCCTTATGAAAATGAAATTAAAATAATGAACCTGATGCAAAATACTGTGTAAAAAGGATACCATTAATGTAACGTAAAATTAAATAAATATTTTCATCGATCAAGTGATTTAACTGGTAATATTAATTGCTGTATAGCTACATTAGAATTATCATCTTCAGCTGACTTCAACATTTTTGTCAGAAAAAAATGGAATTGAGCTAATAGTTAAGAAAAGAAGTATGTTAAATATTTTATTTAAGGAATGTTGTGAAATCTGCCAAACAAACTACTTGACAAATACTTTTCGGTCAGTTCTGAAACACGCCACAATTTGTTCCTAAATGAATCAGAATGATCCAAAAGATTTCATTTCCTTGGAACTGACACTAACATCTCAAGAGTCTCATCAATCAAGAAGACAGGGACTTTTCAGTCCATTTGGAGTTCAGGATTACTACCACCAAGAAATAAAACGACCCCTCTGCTATCCAACCATCTGTGTGCAGAATAGTTATGGTGCAAGATGTTGGAGTCTCCTCACTAAAATACTTTGAGCAAAATTTAAAAGGTACATGGTACATCAGAATAAATCAGATGATCTATAAGCGTGCATTTGGAAAAACTTTTTGGGCTGTGTGTGTTTGGGACAACTTCTGTTTCTCTGGTCTGTTCTTGTACTAGTGAAGACAGGGCTGCTAAAACACAAAAGAAAAAGAGGCTCTCTTTCTTTTCTTATACAGGGGTAACTCACTGAGCTTTTTAAAAAAATACACAAAGCATGTCCCTTGCCTCCAAATAATCCTTATGAAAACGAAATTAAAATAATGAACCTGATGCAAAATACTGTGTAAAAAGGATACCATTAATGTAACGTAAAATTAAATA
Organism: Pygoscelis adeliae; assembly: GCF_000699105.1. Lineage (NCBI taxonomy): Eukaryota > Metazoa > Chordata > Aves > Sphenisciformes > Spheniscidae > Pygoscelis > Pygoscelis adeliae. The sequence goes on along the minus strand of NW_008825109.1, from coordinate 2,330,899 downwards.
TTTTCATCGATCAAGTGATTTAACTGGTAATATTAATTGCTGTATAGCTACATTAGAATTATCATCTTCAGCTGACTTCAACATTTTTGTCAGAAAAAAATGGAATTGAGCTAATAGTTAAGAAAAGAAGTATGTTAAATATTTTATTTAAGGAATGTTGTGAAATCTGCCAAACAAACTACTTGACAAATACTTTTCGGTCAGTTCTGAAACACGCCACAATTTGTTCCTAAATGAATCAGAATGATCCAAAAGATTTCATTTCCTTGGAACTGACACTAACATCTCAAGAGTCTCATCAATCAAGAAGACAGGGACTTTTCAGTCCATTTGGAGTTCAGGATTACTACCACCAAGAAATAAAATGACCCCTCTGCTATCCAACCATCTGTGTGCAGAATAGTTATGGTGCAAGATGTTGGAGTCTCCTCACTAAAATACTTTGAGCAAAATTTAAAAGGTACATGGTACATCAGAATAAATCAGATGATCTATAAGCGTGCATTTGGAAAAACTTTTTGGGCTGTGTGTGTTTGGGACAACTTCTGTTTCTCTGGTCTGTTCTTGTACTAGTGAAGACAGGGCTGCTAAAACACAAAAGAAAGAAAGTAAACTCCAAACAAAACAACCCCTTTTTAATTCTAATCAGATAAATGCAAAAGCACAATTCCACGGAGAAGCTGCAATAAAATTAACAGGTAACAATCCTGTCCTCCCTCAAAAAAACATTTAATAATAATATGATAGCATTTCTTACTATTATACATAAACACTGCAATGCCAAGTTTCAGTTTAAAATGTCTAAGCATTGTTAAAAAGGACCCACAGCTCAAGTACCATTTCTAAAAATAAAAAGGCAGTGGCCTACCAACTGGCCCTGAGACCTCTTTATGGTAATTTTAGATATAAAAACCAGTAAGAACGTGTAATGAAACAGTTTGTTATTAGCCAGTGCTGATAAACACAGTAATTGTATACTATTCACCTACCTTTTCTAATTCAGGGCCTCCTTCTGCCACCATCAGAACTGAACCCCTGAGAGAGTCAGTCTTTGGCATCAATCCTGCAAATGCTACTCAGATACTCGGTCTGCTCAGTGAGATGGATTTAGTGTTTGCTGTTTTGGTATATTTACATCTTCTTGATTCACAAAGCCTGATCCTATTTCCACTGAGGTTTCACTGATCTGCAGAGATGGGCAGGCTGAGAATTTAGACCCAGAATTTAGGACTGTTTAGAAGACGTATTAGATGAGATTTTAATCTGCTAGTTTTCCTTTCAGAAGTTTTTGAAAGTTTATCCATTCATGTACAAAATATTTACATCGAGCAAAGCTAAAATTTATACCGTGCTTCCCCTGTTCTCTGAGACTCATTGTGGCATCATGATTTCAGTGTAATGTGTAAGCACAGTGTTGCCTGGTTCACAGACAGCTTTGTGTGAAGGAGCTGACTGATGGGAGGAGGGAATAAAGACAAAAGGGAAAAGAGAAGGGGCTGCACTGGGCTCTTGTGTTTGCAATCACTCCTTGCTGGGAGCAGACTGGCCAGAGTGCTGTCAGGTGCACTGGAAACAAAGTGGATGAGAAAGCCTGGAGTGTTAGTTAGCTATATTGGGAGGGAGGGAGGGAGGGAGGAAGGAAGCTGTTTGCCCTTCAGTCCCTGTTAGCCTCCTTGTTTTTTCCTGGAGCTCGTACAGGCTTTTCCCGTGACAATGAATTCCTCTACTACCAAGAAACTAGTTCATCTCAAAGTGGGGAAGATTCTGTCTTTCAGGAGCACTTGATCGTGTCAGAAATGCCTGCAAGTCTAGAGTGCCCCTGGGCAAGAAGGGTAATCTCCTCACCCTGCGGGCAGAGCAGAGGAGGAATGGAAAGGCAGCCATCCTGTTCAGAGGCGAGAAAGTCCACCATAACGGGGTAGTGCTGGAATCAGAGTGGGTCACTTTACCTGACTATTTCACCATGCCTCTGCCCCAGCAGGACACTGGTCGTATTAAGTACAGAAAGCAGGAAGAAAAATTCTGCAAAGACGATGTTTCAGGCTACCTGCATCTACACTGGAGAGTGAATTTGCTGACATGATTAATATCAACATTAAGGATACACAGGAAAGCAATTCACATGACTAAATGACACAGTTTGAAATTTGTTTTTGCAAGAATGGGAACAATTGGAATTAGCACTCTTTATGAGGAAGGATGGTCTGGAGACAAAACCACAGGCTTAGTATTATGTACAGATTCTGCTCTTGACCATGCCAACCAGTATGACCAACCAACCAGTATGACTTGTAGAAAAGTCAATGAGGACCTAATTTCTACAAGGATTTTTGCATCTCTTATCTGCCTGAGCTATGCTACTCGTACAACCAGCTGAAGTATAGACAGAAATCTTCAGCTCCAACAAAGCCAAATAATTGTGTCTTCAAGCACACCCTTTCTTTGAGAAAATGGAGTATTGAATGCTAAGTCTCCCTCACTCAGGTCTAGGCTTCTTATTTCATCTTTTTGCACTTTGCGGGTCATACAAAGTGGCCCGACAACAGAATGGGCAGAGAGCTCTCGGAGGTAGGAAATCCTTGCCCAGAGGTTGCACAAGTCTTCTTGGGGCTTTACTATCAACTTTGTCAATGGGGAGCGAGGTCAGAGTAGAGCATGATCTGCCTAATCTTCACCTAGGGAAACACACCCTACTAGATAATGGACGTAACTGCTGCTGTAAATTGTACCGTGAACCAATAAATTTATGACTGCATCCAGCAGTGACAGTGTGTGAAACTTATTTCAGAGCCAGGTTATATACACTTATCTTCTAATCTCAGATGTAAAATGAAGACTCTGCTTACACATTTCATGAAGAAATGAAGGATCAGCCTAAAGTTTGTAAATACTTTAAGATCCTCAAATTCCGAAAGAGTGCTTAGTAGAAATACAAACTGTTATGAGTTGTCACATTATAACTTCCTTCTGCACTGGACGTTGGCAGCTATTTGATAAAAGGCTTGTCACACACGCTCACTAATGGAATAATCTCTGATCCCCGCTGGTCCAGGGGCAGCAATATTGAACAAGTAGTGCATGAGAAACACAACGAATCTGATTTTCCTTCAGCTGTTCTAACTTTTTAATTTCTCTGGCCTCAAACAATGTCAGAGGGTCAGGCAGGCATCACACTGCCTATAGAGAGATAATGACTACTACAGTCATAGATTATGGTATTATTAGTTTTACATTTCTAAACAATGTCAGAAGATACCAGACATCTCTGGAACCTTCGACATAAACTCCGAGACACTGTTTATAGCATTGAATAGCATTTCTCAGGAAAAAAAGAGAATAATATCTTCTTAAAAGAATCGCAAACACTCTCATGTGGGTTACAAGGTACCGTTTTGCTTCCCATTTTCTGAATAAAGTGGCTTAGCACGGATAAACTATAGTTCTACAAACAGTTTAAGCTATCAGAAGCTGGCACTGATGCTGAAAGAAGCAATTCACCCTGTCTCATCTCCAGCCACTCTGACTCTTTCTTGCACCAGCCTACATATTCATGTGGCCGAGCAGTGAACCAGACCGAGAATCCAGGTTAAACCAAGCCCGAAACCTATAAAATGATTAATTTTAGCCCTCTTGGTTTAATGAACTCAAGCTATCTGTGGAACTAAAGCATGAGAAATCAAAACTGTGCTCATCAACTGTACTTAAAAAGAAAACATAAAAGCAGACTTACCACAGATAAAGGAAAAAGCCTACCTTGTTACCAATATATGAAGTTTTGTTTCCTTACTAATTCACAGAGTGCATACTGCAGAGGATACTTTGTTATCTGCAAGAGCTAGAGGGTTTTCACACTACCTGGTATTAGACTGGTGAAGTTACACCATCTGGGCCTCAAAGTTTCCTCTGCTCAGTGCATGGAGAGGCAGGCACTGCCCACCAAATGCCAGACCGTAACTTATATGCCATGGGAGGGATTTAGCTCACCCAGCTCTAGGCACCTATGCCTCAGCCAGTCACTCCAGCCTCTTCAAATACTCAGACAACCAACATCAGCACTTCGGGGGCACAAAGCACTTCAACCAGGTGACCTAAGTTCAGATGATGACTTCAGGGAGAGATGGATCTTGCTGTAGAAGTGCTTTTTTCTCTCCATTAATGGAATCTCTATAATGTAGACACAGATTTACAAATGCCAGCATCTGTCAGTTGAACCTTTGCTGTTTGTCTCTCAGGTACCTGACTTCCCTACCACCTTAGGTACATATTTCCTTTAGTACCTCACAAATAACGTTTCAGTGAAGCAACTTTTGGGGGGAAAGGAAGGAGGGGAGACATGACATGACACATCATTGCCCTAAAAGCATGATTTTTCACTATTATTCTATCAAAATGTTGTAACAAGTGTGAGCCATCTTTTAAAGGCATATAAACAGAATGCTTACTGTGACCAAGTTTGCCAAAGAAACCTTCATTGCACCTTTTAAGCTGTCAGACTAGTTCGTATCCATGAAAGTATGCAGCTAACATCACTGCCTTGTACTGAGAATTGAACAACTGTGTCCTGCATAATTCTCTGCATATTATTCCTGAATTACAGCATCCCTGCTATTTCTAACATTGGTCTTCTCCACTATATTTGCTAATCTCAATAAGTTATGGAGTATTTGGTTCTCTAGATGCCTGGGTATATTAGGTCCTGGGGAGTGGAAACAGGTAAGCTCTTTTTGACCTCCTGACTCATAAAAAATTGGAAGAGAAGAAAATCTAGCTCATCAAAATACAATGGGCCTGATTTATCTCCGTGTTACTCCCAAGTTATGTATTATACCACTTGGATCATGGGAGTTAAACGGATGCAACCTGGGTGTGACACAGAAGGAATTAGGCCTTTTGTCATTTGGATCCATCCCTTTTACTGTAATAAAAGTAACTCTGGCATGCCCTTTTTAAAAAAATATGGAAAAGTCTGTATCTTAAGGAATAAGCAGTGAAAATTCGGGTATTGGAGAGACATAACAGACTCGCACAGACTGCATGCCTGGAGCTAGACATGGCATTATTTGTATTTGCCTGAAATACAGCACATACATCAAAAGTAGCACTTTGAAGGAAGTAAAACGATCTACTCTCCTGAATGAAATTTGCAAACACCCAGTTTCAACATTTATCCCTAATTTAAAGCACTGGCCAATTCAAAAAACAGCCCAGTAATTTCTAAAGAAATTCTGTGCCTCCAGTAGGTTTCTAGACCAGATGGTGCCCTAAGCAACAGTAGTACTTTCTGCATTACACTGCTGTTACTACAGTATTACAAATGTTTGATACAATACATGGACTATACTGATGAAGACTCGCGGAACTGCTATTTATTGTACTAGTATTTCATGCATTTCAACAAAAAGAGAAATGTAGACTTCAGAAAAGAAAACAAACGCAAAAGTTACTTTCTCTGCCTTCTCTCCTACACAATTCTAGCCAAAGAACAGTATTACTGCAACATCACTTCAAAAATATTTACATAGTACTAGTGGGAAGGCAGTTAAGCAACAATACTGGTACGTGCCTGAACATTTGGCTGAGGTAAAAAAACAAGTAAAGTTGGCAAATATCTTACTTTTTACTGAATTCTACTATCTATTCCAACTAGAACAAGCAACAAATCAGAACAAATATTTGTGCTTTTGCAGAAATGGAAAACAGCAAACTTATTTTCTAAGGAAAGGAAATAGCTGGTGGGAAGACAATAATGTTTTCAGTTAGTAAGCAAGTGGAGCCCACCTTCAGATTTCCATTTCAATGAACAGGAGGTAGGCTCATTTAATGAAATACAGAATTTGTATGGTGGCATGCATATCATTCTTTGGTAGATGAACAGTATGACAGTTTTAAAGATACCTTTAATGTAATAGATTTTGCTTTAATCAAAATTGCATAGATAACTTGAAATAAACACCTCATCAGGAGAAAGAGAACAGCTGAGCTACTGACTTAATGTGTAATTATTGCTAAAATCCATTGGCTTTGAGATTGCAGAAATGGAGGGTGGCATATGCGATGTCAATATTTGAAAATGCCTCTGAAGCTATTTGTGGAAGAGATGCTAGTAGGACTGATATGCATGGCAGAAAATTACCAGAAAGTATGCTTAAGAACAGAATAAACACACGGATAGTAATAGAGGCTAACAGGGAAGCCTAAGTGTGGCTTTTGGAGGCCATGTCTCAGTAATCTAGACAAGCTCTTTGAATGATCATGCAGATATGGGTGATTTGGCTGATACAATGTACTTCCATTTCAAAAAGCTTCTGATGAAGTCATCTATCAGCCTCAAACTATGCTGCCAAGAAGGAAAGACAAAAAAGATGTCAAGAAATAAAAATGTCTTTTCATTGCTAACTAAAAGCAAAAAAAAAAAAAGGTTAGGAATAATTGATTGCTTTCTTTTACAGTGGACAAATATTACCTGACAGTCTCACAGATATATGTTCAATATACTCATAAATGATCTGGAAAATGGAGGAATAAAAAGGGACAGAGTTTTCTGGTGATATTAGAGAGGTTAATAAAAACAAAAACTGACTGCCAATTGCTGCAAAAGGACCTCATGATGCTGAATAAGCATAAGATAAAGAGGCAGATAAAATTCAATACCAATAAATACAGTCAGACACACTGAAAAAAAACCAGAACAGTCTCAGGTATTCACTACTTCCTACAAGATTCCTAAGATTCAGTTTTTCACAGTACAAGAATTACAGCCAAATTAATAATACAGTAGCAAATTTACAGAAGAAATAAGTGTTTTTTCACATACTTCACAATTAAACTTTGGAACTCATTGCTACAAGATGCTTTGAATAGCAAAAGTACAAATGAATACAAAAGACACAACTAGTGGCAAAAAAGACCTTTGGGGGCTATTAATTACAAAAGTGCTATATAGTGGCTGGCTTCAATGTGTCTGCATGATAAATACCTCAAAGGAAGCTGAGATGGCTTACTATCTGCTTACCCTGTTCTTACACTTCTTTCCTGAACATCGAATGTTGGCCACTGCCAAAGAAAGGATATCTTTGATTCAGTCCAGTGCAGACATTTTTTATGTTGTGTGGTGATCACGGACACTGCTGGCACCCAAGTAATTTAAAACTGAGAGGCAAAACCATCTGCGTTTCAGAATCAAGACACTCATCCTAAAATAGCTCACATTTAGCTATTGAGGAAGTGAATCAAAGCCTTTTGAGAAAACCCTCTGATAGATTTTAACAGACTTTGGTTGCAGACTACAGCATCACCTTGTAAAAAAAACCCAAAATAAATATTGCTATTATTGGTTAGAAATAGGGCTTAACTAAACCTCCAGAGCTGAACACTTCTGCTTACAGACAACGCAGGATGGAATCCACCCTGAATTGGGCCTAACCAACAGCCAAATTAAAAATCCCAAGAGACTAATTCTAAAATAAGCAATGAAGAAAAAAGATGCAGTAGTAGATCTGATGCCTGGAATCCATCACATCTAACCTCCAGATGAGATTAACTGCTTTTTAGAAATGCCCGTTTCTTTCCATTGAGTACAAAGGCAGTCCAAGTGACTTGTTCAGATGTAGAAGTCTTCACCAGAGTTATCTAAAATCAGATTAGATGAATCCCACGCCCTGGAGTCTCATTGAAGACTGACTTAACTTTTATCTGTACCTCTTTTGCAAACCAAACTCCTCCGTACAGTGCAATATTTGCAGAACAAATTACTTCGAAGAAACGCAAGGACAATTTTAATGATAAATAGTAAATTTTGAGGTTACTGAACCTGAGAGTCAGAGAATGTTGTAAATATGCTGTAGCTACTTACATCGGTTTTAGGTCGTGCTCCAGATGACACTGGGTAAGGCAAACAGTCTAGATCCTGGTAGTCTACTCTTTTATTTTTCCAAGATCCCTTTCCCTGATGATCTTTGTAAAAGCCTGTCTCCACTTGAACAGGGCACTGTAAGAGAATTTTAAAAACCCTGTAAATAAAGGTAAGTCATAAATATTTTTAATGTGAACTGCAAGATAAAAACATTGGAATTTTATCTTTTTAAAGCTTTTTTCTCTGATGTAAGGTAAACATTTGGCCTCAATCTTTTTTCTTAAAACCACCTGCTGCATCATTTTTACATTTTGCTAAGTTAGACATCCAGATATTATGTGGTTTCCTTAGCAGCTAGTATACACAACTGGAGAACTAATAAATAGTAGTACACCTTCCTAAATATCAAGGAACTGAATCACCTTTACCTTAGAAAGAGAAATGGTTTTATTCAAATTACTTAAAATTATCTTTTCACTTTATTTCATGTTCGTTTTTCTAACTTAAACAGGGACCCAGCAAATTCCCATTTTCAAATCATAGACACTGAACTTTCCAAATCCACTTTTCCTTGTCCCCCAAACCTGGGGAGATCTCACTCGATTGCTCCACTCCCACACCATTTTTTAAAAGATGCATGTCCTAACTCTGGCCACACTGAATTCAGTGACAGGAAGAGACCAAATGCACAACATTCCCCCAGGTATCCTGGTTTGCCTCAAAAGAACAACAAGGTGTGCGAGCAAGGAGCAAGCCCTGCTGCAATCCAGCAGGATCTGTGATGGGAACAATCAGGCAACCAGGATCATGGGTGCACTGCAGAGCCGTCACAAGCTGTTGGGTACAATCAATCAAAATCAGCCCATTTTCTGGCTGCTCCCCTTCACTGAGGACAAATTTGCTGCTGGTCTTTAACAGCAACTGCCTAGTTCCCAGTTAGTATATTTTTAGGGCTGTAAAATGAGGAGGCTTTACAAAGCTGACAACAGAATCAGTACGTGGCCCAAAAAAGTTTGAAGATAATATAATTGCAAAAGAATTAAGAGAATGTGTAAGTTAAAGTTCAATGAAAGTCATATCTCTAATAGAAGACAGGGTAATTATAATTAAACAGGATTTCTGTGTCACTACCCATGAATGATAAAGGACTAAAACTGAAAAATGTGATTCTCATTCTTCAGATCTGCTGTTTTTTCTGTACTGAAACTGAGTACTAGACATCAAATGGCAATGACGCAGATACATAAAACAACAGTGAAACACACTGTTTACAAGAAGACCGTTTTATCTCTGCTATCTCATTTACAAAGTACCTCCTTCTATATTGCTAAGACAGATTTTTTTCATAGGAAAGGTACAGGTTTTAGAGGAGCAGTACTATTAATTGCAGTTTTCCGAAGCTAGCAGTTTTGCTGTTAGTACATTCAGATAGCCCAGCATTTTGCACTTATAGCATGTATTTATAGCACTGCTGAGAGAATGTTTCAGAAAATAATTTGATGCCAGTTAATTTTTCTCTATACTTTTTCTGGACCAGATATGGAGTCATCCAGCCACTGCTACTGCCCAATGGTATTTCCCAATAAAAAAATGACCAGCCGTAACTTGCAGTTTACACAGATGACTGACCAAGGGAAGTTAAACCTCAGCATTTTTCTAGAAGTTATTATGTTTTGGAAAATACCTTAAACTTGTTCACTAAAATATTACAAGACCCCCTACTGTCACCCAGTAAGTCCCATAACATTCACCCAGTCCATTTTCATTAACTAGCAAATATTTAGACTTCTTCCTGCAAAGTTTTTGTTCAATGGAGTATTATTAATGACAGATACCTTCACAACAGGAAAATGTAAAGAATAATAAAATATCAAAGAGTTACTTCAATGAACAAATGAAAAAATCCTTCAGTGGAAACCTGACTGGCTCAACCCAGTGATTAAATTGCAGAATGTATTCCTGAGACACAGCATCTGCCATACAAAATAAATACTCTGTCATCTTAAAAATTGCTCACACCCTCAAGAGCCCAATTTTCAGAGCAGCAGCTCCACCGAACATGTTGCCACTCATACAGTAGTCACCTACTTCTGAGACCTCGGATCTACAAGTTGGCCTTGCATCTGTGAGCACTTCACCCCAAATCCTTTTCAATCATAATATCTTATGTCAGTTCCCAGTTTATATAATCGAAATAGGATAAAAACATATGAAGAACCCGTAAGTGGTTCATCATTTTATAGAAGACAAATTTACACAGTTACTAGTAAACATATGCCTGAGATAGATCATCTTCCTATTCAAGTTTCATTGTGAGTGACAAGAATAAAACATTTGATACGTGTGGAACAAATTACAAGCTATAATAACAAATATGGACCAAATGGGATGAATTGATAGAAGATAAATTACTCATACAACTTGTATGAAAACAAGAGTTTGTTCATTTTTTCCACTGCAACTGTCATTTTGAGATTTTCAAAATCTGTTTCTTCACAGTACGTTCATGGAGAGATTTAGGAGGATGCATTTTGCTTCTTTGACTATACAGGAAGACTAGGGTCAACCCATTTTGAGGCAAATTATTCTCAAATGTTTAAATTAGGGCAGATGATTCCCTTGTTCAGAAATGGTTTGACTACAAATACCTTTGCAGGAGACAGCAAAGGGCATCCCATCATCAGTTCCACAACAGATTGTCCCTGACTCTTTTCTTGCTCTGATCTTGCTGGTCTCATCAGGAAGACCTTTGTGTTAAATGACCTCTCCAGCTCCCGTAGTGAAATTGGCTCTTGGAGGTTTAAAGGACTTTTCCAGTCTGCCAAATAAGGCCACAATAAAAATGTGACTGATTCACATGATGTTTGAATTCTCAAATAGAGAATTAAAATGAAGCAAGCTCTCCTGCTTCAGAATGGGAAGAAGACGTGACCTGATGAAGAGGAGTGTAACAGCTCAAACATCATATTGAGGAAAACGGTAATTTTGGCATTGATGTTAGAAACACCCTTGAAATCTTTTTGGACTTATCCAAACAGATGCAACTATTGGTAAGGGAAACAAGTGTGCCAAGACCAGTGAGACTGGCTTGGAGGTAGGTTTTATCTGCATATTAAGCATGACCAGCTCTGCATCACTAGCACAAGCTTTTGGTGGGGGAATTATATCCCAGGAATAAGGCTGTGCCTGAAGTCCTGGCCTCTGTACTCAGAAGATGTCTTGCCACTAGCCTTCAGTAAGAGAAGTGCAAGCATCTGGGATGCTGGTGTTGGCATTCTCTACGCAACCACTTTTGATGTTGTTCTTATGTATCAAAAGACATTTGAAAACATTGTCTATTTGGATTTGTTTTTCTGCTGTCTACATGCTACATGCGCTTCATTGAATGCTCCAGCAATGGATTTGAAGTCCAGTGTCCTATGATGTTCAAGACACCATGGAAAAAGAATGATGCCTAACCAAACTATGGTTTTTGCCTTAGTAGAATAGGCACAGCCATAAAATCACAGATGTTTGAATCATTGGTTACCAAAACCGGACTGCCTCACAACGGGAAGTGCTTAAACTCTGATGGCTTAGATTTCACTTTCAGGCAGAAAAGCAGACTACACTGCCACCACATTTTGACAGAAGACATTGAGCAGTCTCCTACAAGAATACAGAACACTGTCCATTAATAGACAATTTAATGATGAAATTAATTCAGTTGGACAGACCCGGTTCTGACTTGCTGACATGTACAATAAGAAAGAAATGAGAGACAGTCATGGCCACTCTGTTACTAACACACTCTCTGCAGAATATGAAAACGCATACTGCAAAGCACAATACCAAGATGCAAGATTCTGGACATCCCGCCTTGAGAGACGTGAACATTTACACTGTGATCCGCACAGACATTTTCTTAAAGAATTTACTTTTACAAAATGAAGCAGCAGTGATGGCAAAAGCATTCAAACAAGCTCACCTTCCAGGATTTCAAGCCAGCACTAACACTCAGAGCTGCAAATCCAAACAACTCTATCTTAAGAACTTACTTTAATCATAGCCTAAAGCAGAGAACAAACACTCCTACTTCTCACGCTATTCACTCTCCAGTTACTTGCTTCTATAAAAAAACCTTGCTTATTCAAAAATTACTAAAATAGTATCATTGCTCCTTAATCCCATTTGACCTCAAAATAAAAGCTTGGGAAACCGCGTGTCATCAACTGATGACACCTGCCACCATAAAATATTCTTAACTACAGGAATGCAGCTATAAATCAAATACTCAGGTAAAATAAAGAAACAAAAATATTAATTCAACTCTTAATGAAGATACATAGTGTCTCTCTTGCTGTTATATCTTTAAATAAATATAACTAGTGTAAATAGGCTAGCACTGGAACTCTAAATTAACAATATTCTATCCTGAAAAACTATTAAATGCAATCATCTGGATTCAAATTCCCCTCTAAAAAAGGTGTTTAATGATTTTAAGCCATACTGACAGAAAACTTACAAGTTTCATCCTATGACATTTCTGTTTATTTGGCCATTAGTTGTCTAAGCAGTTCATGAGATTTCATTATTATTGAGTGAAAACTGTAACTTACTTCATCCTTGAACTTGAGCTCCTCAGCCTATCCAGAAACACAACCAGATCTGAAAACCATGGCTTGATGAGCATCTGATAACTAAACATTAGAAAACATATCATACGACACACACATTCTTACCAGTTGCTTGTGCCTTTTGGTACAAGGAGTACTGGAGGGAGAAGAGCCAGCACTCAGAGCTTCTTCAATATCTAAATTCAACTGTTCCAGTTTCTTCATAAGACATGACATAGAGTCTGACCATTCAGATCCTTTTTCTGGTTGGGTCTAAAAGAAATCAAACACACATGAAGTCTTAAAACTTTCAAGCTCTTTGTAACTTCAAGACTCTCGTTTTTCTTCTAGCCCTGAAGGAAAAAGCTGACCAGCTCTTTCCTTGTCCTTGGGTAATTTTCTCCATTTAGAAAGCTTCAATTATCACTCCAATCCTGATGACACATATTCATAGCTGTTCTTCATACTCAAATCATCACACTCCACTTCTGTATATCTGAGTAGCTTTCTAACACTTCATCTTGGGTGAACGACTGCCAGCTCAAGCTAAGCACAACCAAGACCAAAACCAAAGTAACTTGAATGTCTCCTCCTTAAGCCACTTCCATTTCAGCATCTCTCCACTGTGCTTGCTGTCAGTAAGAACCAGAACATTGAAGGTCATCATGTGCGTTATATTTTATTCCTTACTGTAATTCCAGACTTCATCAAGTCTTGCAGCTTTCTTCTGCCCATCTGTTGGGAATACTTTATTGGTCTCAGACACTTAGTGTTTTCAGGGATGTATCTTCCCCTTTTATCTGAACTGCTTCACTGTATAATGAAAACATTAATCCATTGTAGTGCAACTGCCAAAAATACTTTTCTTGTTCCTTAGTTTCCTCAAAGTCCTTTCCAGTGACTCCCCTTAAGCATCTTTCCATGGCAGTCCCTGTGCATGCTGCTGCATTATGCCTCATTTTCCTCATTCAAATCACTTCTAAAGATTCACAACAAAAAGTCACACTGACCTCCCTGTCATCATGGGCAGCTACAGCTCTGTCCTGAAGCTACTTCAGTTCTTTCATCTATCTTACTTTCACAAACAATACGTATCTTTGCATAAAGGATAATTTCATAGCAAACAATTCTAACACACCGAGCATACAAACAGCAACAGTGCATTGCCATCCTGCCAAAATCCTAAGAGCACCATACCAACACTCCATGATACCTAGGGCAGCTAGATGAATATTGTTGTTATTCTTACCTGATAAATCTTTATGGTGATTTGTTTCCTTATGAGGGTTTCACAAGTGGGACAGACAGATAATTGTAATTTGCTCACTATCGTAGAAAAAAGCTTTAGGAATAGAATCCAGGAGGCTCACTCCAGTATTACACTGACATATATTTTTACTAATGGAATTGCTCATATTCTTAGTTACCGTGGTGAAGAAGGCCCCAGATCGTCAGATGTCTGGTCCCATATTACAGATCGAAGCATGTCCCCTTCAGAGGGGCTAGTATTATCTTTGTAGGGGTTGTTTTGAAACACAGAAAATTAAATATCCAATCTTTGGTTTTCCAAATCTTTACTTGGAATTTCCCAAATTTTTATAACTTCCGAGTATTTTTCCTGAAATGCTGTTAAAAGTGCTAAGCTGTATTTCAACTCTGTAGCTATTAAAATTATTTAAACAGATTCTTTGATTACTTCCCATTGTCTTCCCAAACATTTTAAAGTAAAATGTAGGAAATACAGGATGTTCCACAGAAAGCGAGTATCAAAAGATACTTCTCATGTTGAATCCTTTCTGAATGAGATGATCTTACACAGGAAATGTGCATGTTGATAAATGTCTGTAACACTTTCTAGACGAAGTAAAGATTCTACACTTTCCTGTAGTTATGCTTCCTTGCATACTTATCTTTCCAATACTAAAGAATGCTCAAAAAACCCAACAACAAGGAAAAAAACCACATAACCCAACCCAAACTCCAGCAACAATGAATGTAGAAAGTCTGTCAAAATCTAACGTGAAGGTTCTATTTCTCAACACAGTTAAACTGTAATTTAAGAAAAAGGAGCTGTAAGAACGTGCTTTCTTGCAGATCAGTGGTAAACAATTCTGAGGCAACAATTACGTAGGGAAATGAGTAAAATGTGTTTGGTTTCAGTGAGCTATGCAAAAATTGTACTTGCCAGGTAACAAACATTGAAGGTTACATTAGAAGTTAGGATTTTTGAGTTCAATAAAAAGTAGGAGTGATGTACACAAGTGCAAACAGTCCATTTTCTGTTCCATGACAGAAAAGAGTATTTCGGGGGGCTGGAGGGGTGTCTCTAATTTAGCACTTTCAACAGAAAATGCAAAGATGAAAATTAATGAAGACTTTAAGAAAGGCTTCCAAGTATTTCTCATTAAGACACTCCAAATGCATGTAATAATGCACATATATGATATAGTGTTACAGTAAAAAATACAGCTCCGTGCACTGGGAGGCACACTTTGCCTTTATCTCAATGAATATTTACCTACTGGAACAATACTTCCAGCATTCACCAACACTCTGCAATACATCCATATGAGCCAAACCTCCTTATTTTTATAAATTTCTTGGTTTACTGTAACAGAACTCAAACCACAATCATTCCTTAAAAATACTAGTCCTAAAGAGTTTCCCCAAACTATAACTCTCCTAGCTTTCTCCATTCAGTTCCGTCTTTTTTAGTTCAGTAAGACTCTATATTGTGTCTATTAAGCGGATGAGGAAAAAGATGGGTTTTCATTATCCTTCAAGATAAAGCCAAATGGGCCTAGTTAACAAATGCCATTCACTAATTGGAAATCTGGCACAAAAGCGCCATTTGGAACAAATGCTGATTGGCTATGTATTTCAAAGGTTGCCTGAAAT
>NW_008825109.1:2306389-2315518 GCF_000699105.1 Pygoscelis adeliae | reverse complement strand
GTTACTTACATTCAAAAAAATACAGCCTGCACAGTAGGACTTCTAACCAGTGAATAAATTCTGCCTAATCCATCATGAGGAACACAGCTCCCCAGTGTTCAGCCCTAGTAACTAGGTTGGACGCTATCAAAGTGCTCAGAAGAGCTGAGTATCAGTGTATCTTGCCCATAGCAACTGCAGAGGCAGTAGGGTCAGACCGTCTTTGGAAGCTTTTGTGTCTTGCCCTTCAGGAGGAAAAAAATCTCACTCTAAATTATCCAAGAATCATGGTCTGCTTTATTCATCGTTTTTCCCCTAAAAAGGTGTACAGGGAGAACACTCCTTTCCATATACTCTCAGGGTCTCCTTTCTTTGTTGGAGCTGCAGTCATTCAGCAATGCATAGGAATGCTGTTATCTTCTGAAGAACCTGAAAAGCTTAGAGACAGAAGTGCATTACAGGAACACTTTTTTATGTTACCTCAGAATACAGAATCATAGAATCATTTAGGTTGGAAAAGACCCTTAAGATCATTGAGTCCAACCATTAACCCAGCACTGCTAAGTCCACCACTAACCCATGTCCCTAAGCACCACGTCTACATGTCTTTTAAATACCTCCAGGGATGGTGACTCAACCGCTTCCCTGGGCAGCCTGTTCCAGTGCTTGACAACTCTTTCGGTGAATAAATTTTTCCTAATACCCAGTATAGACTTCCCCTGGCACAACTTGAGGCCGTTTTCTCTCATCCTATCCTAGACAGATGAGCAGTGGTAGAAAGTGAGACCACAGAATCCCTTGTCAAACAAATCTTTCAAGGTGGAGCAACCTTGTCTATGAAGATTATGTCATACATTAGGCAGAGAATGACATATTGTCCTTGAAAGTGAACTCCTTTGCCATATGGATTTATCAAGTCCCATATACTCAGGTTAGACAAAAAAGAATAAAAATATCATAAACCAGAAGTATCATCCTCTGTGCTAAATACAAAATTTAGTGGTATGCACTTCCTTAAACTTAAAGCAGTTGCAAATGCAGCTATTATGCTTCAGATAGTTACTGTATATGAAGAAATAACCCAACTGTTTAATATTTACTAAGACACATTTAGCAATCAGCCAAATGTAAAATTTAGTTGTAGGTTGCTACTTCCTACAGCAACCACAGCTTGTTTCAGAACAGCAAGCTTAATGTTTTTGTTACATGTACACATTCATATCCAGATTGTGTGTTCACTTACATAGCTGAAATTTCATTACTACCAATAACAAATTACAGAGGTAAAACAGGGCACAAGATTATGGTCCATCACCTAAACAATTAATTGCTCTTTCCTTAGATTGAGAAGTAAATACATTCCAGACATTCAACTATTTGTGCCTTTTGGACCAAAGGCTTCTGCACCCTGTTTTTCAGCTTTCAAGTGTTCTTCACTAATCTTATTCAGCAAAAACATCTGTGATAAAAGGCATATTTGTTTCAATGTTTTGCCCATGAAGCTTACTGCAATAGGCATAATAGCTGCCAGCAAATCTAAATTTAAACTGAAAGAATGTGGCAGAAATGAACAAGTCCATATAGAACACTCAGAGGTCAGGGTTAACCTCACTGCCAGACCTCATCCTATACTGGAAGCAGAAAGGCTTCCAAGTGAAGGGTTATGAGAAAATTACACAACTCTAAATTTATCTGATAACTTGTGGCTTTCACTTCAGAAACTTTCAATAGGTCCAATTGTTCTGATAATTAATGTATTGCACAACTTCAAGTGATAAATTACTAACCTCCAAATCAAAAAATACCAATGCTATTTAACCCCCCTCCCTAATATTAAATCGGTTTAGTTAAAATTCTCTCTGATGTACAGCCTAGATCTGCAAAGAATGATTTTGTGGAAATATTTCAAAGACCAAATATCGTATTTTGCTCTTGCCGCACTGATGGGGCTCCTCCATTCTCAAAAGAAGCTCTGTGTAAAAAAGGTCTCTCAGCCACTGGTGGCTTTGCCTACAGGGGCTGGAGGGGGAAGCCAGATTGGTTCCTTACACAAAATCCTTCCAAAAAAAAGTATTTAGAATACAAAGAACACTTTTATTCTCAAAATAGATTTATGTGTGCCTTCTATACTGAAGATAAAATATTTCAAAGGGAATTTTCCCTCATATCCCACTACAGTGTTGCTTAAATATTTACAGAGCTTTTAGATGGACAACTAACTTGTGGCACCTTCCTCCTGGAAAGCAGGTAAAGTAAAATCTGCAGTTAACAACTTTTCCACTTCTAAAAACTGTATTGCTATCCATCTGAAATGATCAAGGAAAGTCTCTCCAGTCTCTCAAGTCAGCAGGCAAAACCGTGTGCACAGCTAGGTTGCTGGGAAAGAGGAAGATCTTCAGGGACATCGCATAAAATTCAGAGCAATCTGGATCCTTCTGATCCCCAAAACATGGAAGCATTCACCTAAGATGGGCTATTCGGATCCCAGCAGTTTTCCCAAAGAAAAGGTACAGAATACTAATATGAAGATAGTGTTAATTTAATCGGTTTAAAAGGAAGTATCTTTTCCAGGATGAACCCTTTTCTGCCAAACCTAGGATATTTACACTTCTTAAATACATCTGTGTATGGAGCTTCATTTTTCCTTCCTGTCCACTTTCTACTTTGTGCTTTCCTGCCTGAAGGCGTGCTGCCCCAAGCTACTGATTTCTTCAAACAGCTTTTCAGAAGTGACACAAGCCGTAACAGTTATGAATCGGATGAAACCTTCTAAGTGTTTGATGCTCTAGAGCAAATTAAACTGATTTTTAAAGACACTTAAGGTTGTTTCTGGCTTTTCTCCATTTCCCCTCATAGTGCCACTACGTAACTGACAACCTTCTTTCACTAAGCTTAACTGTGCGTTTCTATAACCTACATGTTTTGAGTTTTAGTAAACCATTAGTTATGTCTTGGAGGATTAACACAGTACAATATAGAAAAATATTGTGGAAATGCTAACTTCAAGACATAGAACAATAAGGATATACACTTGGGTATTTTAATGATTAAAAGGTGCACAACATGGGAGAAAAGGGAACCCAAAGACATGGTACCATGAGAAAATAATGTAACACAACCCTTACCTCACTTCATGTATTTGACTATTTGGCTTTTTAAAGGCAAACCCACACCAGCTCAGAAATAGACTCAACCCTTTTTATAACAGCTTTTAATCTCTCAGACAGTGAATTGGTAAATTTGGCCTTTAATTTGCAATCAACACATTGATCCTGCATAGTGATAATGTCCATCGTGTAAAAGGAAAAAAATCCTAAAGTCTTGTCTCTCTTTCAAGTGTTCCTGCATCAATTCCTGAGGACTACTGCTCTAAGCTAGGCAGGACAGAAGTCCTGGTACCAATGGAGTCTCCCAAATATTAGTTTATGGAAATACTTCCCAGATGAAGAAGCCCGAGCTAATTTCTGGGACTGAAAGCCATGAGCTGTATCAGCACGGTGCTTCACCCAAGACTAGAGAGAGATTGGAAGGGGAAAAGAAAGGAATTTAGTTGAAGAAAAGGTGTGGGGCAAAATGCTTTGGAAAAAAATTGCAGGCTATTGCAGAAGTTTTAAAGTGCAGTAGCCCATTGCTGCAGACAGCCTAGTATGAAAACCCTGTTGCAGGTTTGTTTTGTTTCTAGTAAAAGCAACTAGTTTCGTATTGGACTTCTCATTTTTAAAATGACAACTTAAAATGGCACGTAGCTGGTTTTAACATCAAATTGTAATTTGGGTTTGCTCAAATGACTAAAAAAACCCTTTTTTATTTTCCCAGTTCACAATGTCTACAGCAACTCTCCACCTTCTAACAAATTATGATGTCAGGCAACACCGAATTTCACAAACAGGCTGTCTGACAAGGCTGTACTGCCAAGACACGCTACAGAACTGGCACCCGAATGGCCAGACAAGCTGTCTTAATTGACATCTGCTCCTATTTCAGCACATGAATTAACCTCTTGGGTTATCCCATCTTCAGCTGCTTCAGAGTGGATGCCAACTCATCATTTATCTATTCTACTATTTCCTCCACCTTGTGAGGTGGAGGAAGTGAACTGTGCTTCTTGTATCCCAAACACCTGCTCTAAGCAGTAGTCAAATTCCTGACGCCGTCCGTTTGCACTCGGTTTGGCACCATCTGCAACAGTGGTTGAATCTGCACATCACAATTAGTGACCATGAACGTCAAAACAGTTTACACACATAGGTTTTAAGATGCATTTAACTTCTACCTCACCAAAAATTACTAACTTCAAAATACCGTAACTCTTACCATGACTACCTTAAAAAAGGTAACCAACCCGTGCCTGTTCACAGAAGGGTATCTTCCTGCAGTTTTCGTTGACTAAGCAATGGTGTGTTTCAGAGTGGGTTTCACAAAAGCTGAGGGGTCTCATGCCACTAAACCCACAAAAAGTTACATACTGGAATAGGTAACTTACAGCTCCTTCTCCCCAGTGTGTTTAGCTGCACCTATAAATGACCTTTTAAGATTGGAATAGGACTTAATCTGTTTCCTTAAAAAAGGTTTATCTTTATAGAACGCTGTGGTTAGAGCTATCCAGGATGTAGAATAGCTGGGCTCAGCTTCACCCTTGGCCTAATGCACTTTATATCAGCTCTCCCATCATTTTAAAAATCAGCAGGGAGAAGAAAAATAGCATCACTTTAGTACTAGGTACAAGTGTCTGTGCAGGAAATTACCCCTCTCCTTCTTGCCAAAGAGCAAACAAGCATGAAAATCTGCTTTACCAGTTGTGGCACCTACCTTGAGGCGAAGAGATCAGGAAAGTTTTGCGAGTTTTAGCCAGCAACTATGCTCTATGAAATATATAAGCACTTTGGTAAGACTAGGATATTGGTCTTCCCAGTCCTACAAACAGGACTTCATCCCCATGCTATGCATTTGAGTTGCTTCCATACATGTAGTTTCTCTTATTTGTCCAACAAATTTTGAATTATTTTTGCACAGGCAAAGCTACAAGAGAACCTATGCCCATAAAAACTTACCATCAGAAATTCTTCTGGAAGGTAGAAAACATAGGCTAATGTCTTTCAATCAGTTGAGAAAGCTGAATCCTTCTCTTTTGGGGAAGACAAAACACTAAATTATGGAAAATGGTAATACAGCACCTCTTTCTTTTATAAAGAAAGCAGCAGCTCCCATCGCATTTTGTGGAAACCTTCATCCTCAGGGTATACACGTAGGCTCTACGTGCACCAAAGTGACTCGGAGTAACCAGTCCCACCTATGTGCTGCCTCCCAATCAAGGTTAGCCTCAAGATAAGCATCAAGCTCTTGGTCTTAGAATGAATTGTACGATTTTGACACACGCAGGAAAAAAACAAACAGGTGATCTTAAACTGAGAAAACAGCCCACAAAATAACAAAAACCCCTACCTTATCAATGCCTGGCTAGCCTAATAGCCAGGCCTCAGATAGCGGTCAGCAGCTGAGGCCTAAAGAAAGGGTATAAGAACCGGGCAGTAATAACCACGTATTTCACACAGGATGCTCTCCCAGTTTTCAGTACAAAGTTGTACCACAACAGTGGCCATTAAGCAGCAAACGGAACAGGACTTTCATGTCAAGCAACCAGATTCTGCCCCTGTCCTAGATTCTTCTAGATTTGATCCAAATACTAAAAATTCAGTGCAGTTCTGGATGAATTCTCAGATCATAGTCAACAAAATGATGACAAGGGCAGCTCCTCAGTTATGACATTTTCACTTACACGTGCACACTACAAAACACTGCAAGGTTCACTGCTCCATCTGAAACCTCCATCTTCTATAAAACATGTGCATAGCCTGATGGAGGTCCAATAGAAGTAACACACTATTCTGAATTCTTCTGTAGTAACGTTTGAGGTCTAGAAATGGTCTAGTCTAAATACTAGACCATGATTGTAAATAAATACCCCAGTCTGATCTAGGTCTTCCAAGACATAATCCTTAACCAGGTCATGTTGCATCTTAATACAATGAGTAGGGAGCAGGGAGAAAAAAAATTTCTTCTCCAAAGTGTGAACGACTGCTACCTTAGCAGTTTTAAATGCTAACAAGATTTAAAGCTCTAACGCTGCACTCGCATACAGCCCGCCCTTATACTATACTAGCAAAGGAAGAAAATCCTTATGCATACTTGCTTGTTCCTCACCAGATCCTTGTTCTTGTTCTATTTCTGTTCTATGTGGAAATGAGAACATATTTCCCCTATACTTAAAGTGATTTTCATTTAGAAGAATGTAGGGGAGACACCCAAGTGGAGCCCACAGAGGCCTCCCCTGGTGCCATGACCTTGCTGGACACGAATGTGTGTATAGTAAACTTCACCCCTACTGGCTGTAAGAAAGGAAAATGAGTGTGACTGGTGGAAACTACACAGTCTTTTGCTGGAGACTAGTAGTGAAAAGTAACATGAAGAAGAAAACAGTTACAGCAGATAAAAGGGATAGCGAGGATATAAAAAATGAGTTTGTGACCCACGTAACACTCAGGAGGTCCCGGACACAAACCCCATAAAGGGTAAAGCAAACTTCGGGGAAAGGCCTTCAAAAGCCCTAGAGGAAAAGCCACCAACAGGCTTATCTGCAGCATAAAGTACTGGAGCATCAAGAGAGGAAGCACCAGTGCCTTACTCTTGCTGCTGGACCCAGAACAAAGCAAGCCGCGTGGTGTGCCCCCATTTGGAGTGGGAAACGCTACCCCACCCTGAGCAACATGAGCCAACACGGCTGCCCTTCCCCACTCGCCAGTCGGGACGTAGCCACGGACAGCACGCAACTGTTAACAGGTCATCATCGGTCCATCCTGTCTTTCACTTGTTATTACAACAGCTGAAATAGGGTTATGCTTAGTATTAATAAAACGGTAACTAAAATTGGTAAGGCGATAATCTTATTTAACACAGTAGCTGAATTAATCACGGATTTGTCTACTTCCTCGGCACAGCACCAGCCACGCTAATGGGACAACTGTCAGAGCACACCTTGACGGAAGTTGGTGCTTGGTGTGCGGGCAAAGGGCATTAAAGGCACCGAGAGCTGCAAACCAACCCCTGCGTGCCCAGCGCCAGGGCTGCCCTGGCAATCCCACACACAAGTCGAGTCATTTTTCTAAATCGGTGAAGAACTCTGGAGCAGATTCTAAAGATTAAGATGGTAAAGGATAAAGACCGAGGTCTAGTAATACCTGGCAAACTTCTAAACGTAGATAAAGAACCTATCTTGACACTAAGTGCCAGAATACTTTTTTTAAAAAAAGTAAATCTCTGTGTAGGTAACTATAACTGTAACACTTTTTTTTCCTTAAAATACCAACATTCTTATGTACCTAATTTTCAGTTAATTTTAAAAAATCATATATACAGTGAAAGAATTTCCAAGAAAACTGGTAACAGAGATTGTCTCCATGTATTATGGAACTTCAGCTATTCGCTGTTTTCTGAGTAAGTCATATGGTGCTTCTTTGGTACCTACATTACATACAAAAAAGTAACTCACAAAAACACTACTGATAAATATGAAACTGTAAAATGAGTGCAATACTATCATTATATTTATGACAAACTACCCCCAAACCGCACTGCACAGGATAAAAAGGATACTCTTTCCAGGATTCACAAGGATTCATGGAGTTCTATCAAATTTGACATTGCTCCCTGCCCAAAAGTTCTCGCAATCTACTATTGAGAAGAAATATTAACGTTAGCAATCCACTTCTAAACAGAAATCAGAAATTAATGGAGAAAATGAAGAGTGAAAGGCACCTTCTGGAATTAAAGAGAAAGCCTGGCAGAGGGGAGGATATTTTTGGTGGCTGATATATAGGTGGTGATGGGGAAAAGGATGGGACATGAATTATGAGAGAACAAGAGAATAGCGGGTAATTGAAATAATGTAAACCTTCCACATCATATCCTGAACTGATTTTCATCAAGCTAACAATAAAGAGAGGGTATTAATCCCAGGCCCAGAAAAGTAATTAGGCACGATTCCCAGATCTTCACTGGAAGTTTGACAGCTAAGTATCCAGGTTTACCTACTAGGCTTCGGTATCATTCAAAAATAAGTTAAATGCAATCTACAGATTTGCTGCGAGTTAAGTATTTATTGATATATTTAAATGCATTATAAAAAATCCATGCCTCTGTTAACCGTTCCAGAAACTCTTGAAACTTTTAGAGCAGCAAAAGTTCTATCACTCATATTGCTAACATTACTCCAAAAACTTATGTAACATAAAAATCACGTGTTTTTCTTAAACAAATGCAACTATAATTGTTGAAACATCCCTATATTATTTCACATTACTTAGCATCATGGCAAGTTATGCTTATGTGTTAAACTAAAATAACAAAGAACATTTATGAAAAGTTACAGTTTGTGTGGAACACGTACAAGAGCCTGGGCCAAGTTTCCCCATATTATACCAATGTAATTCCACAAAAGTCCTTGTGGTTGTCCCAACATAACATGGACCTGCAAGTCTTGGAATGCCTGGGTATAACCATGCCAAATAAAAGGTGGCATGTGCTTTATGTTTATTTTGACAGGCACACTCGTAACATCACATCGGAATTAGAGCAAAACCTCATTTTGCAACAGCAGCTCTCACAGCAGCAGAGAACCTCCCTGGGATTTTGGATACAAGACAGTAGAACCATCCAGTAAAAGGCACCACAAAGGCTTTTTGCTCCAAAAATCATACGGTGGAGAAAGAACAAAGAAAGTTTTTCTCCACTTCAATCTAAAAAGCAATTTGTTAACATTATGATCTCCAGCCCACCAGATTTCACCCAGAACCCTCCAATATTCAGCCCCAAATAATCTGTTTGGAAGTAGCATATTTAAAAAAAAAACAAAAAAAAACCCCAAAAAACCAAAAAACGGAAGTGTTGCTTTTTCCCATCCTTCACTTGGGGAAGCTGTATTTCACCAAAAATCACAAACCAGGTTGAGCCGTCTCCACAGCCTCGTGCTCAAGGCCACAGCACGCCACCCGCACCGAGGCCGTGGTGGCACCGCTGGAGAGTACGGAGGGCAGGCCCCTCCTCACACCGCGCACGGCGCGGCGTGGCCCGGCCGCGGCCCCCGGGCCAAGGCAG
>NW_008825109.1:2282964-2305441 GCF_000699105.1 Pygoscelis adeliae | reverse complement strand
CAACGGGGAGCCGTTCCTCCAGGGGGCGAGGCTGAGCACTAGAGCCGCCTCCCGCCGGCCCCGCGGGAGCGGGCGGGCCGTCCCCCTTGTCTTCAGGGCCGCCGGGGGCCGCGGCCTCAACGCCTCCAGGGGCGGCTGTGAGGAGCCTCCGGGGTGCCCGGGCCGGGAGGGGGATGCCGAGCTGCCCCCTGCCTCGCTCCTTCCCCAGCAGCCTCCCCCGTGCTTTGCCTTGGCGTAAAAAATGTCATAACTGGGGCCGGCTTTGCTCCTTCATAACATCCCTCTTCCATAGGGCTGTGCCTCAGTTTCCCCAGTATGAAAGAGCACTTCAGCTAGGAAGACTTGCTTCATGCAGAGCTGAGCGTGCGGAGCCTACTACGGATGCCTTGCCTGCACACCTAAGCAGAGGTAGACAAGGCTTAAAAGTAATCTAAAGACAGATTTTCAGAAATATTTCTGCAACTGCACACACTGGTGGGAAGTCACTGCTTTTACGTTCAAAGCTACAGTTAATGCCACACAAGCATTGCACTTAAAAATGGCTAACTGCACGTCTAAATAGTTACGTACACACATTTTTGAAAATTAAATCCGTAATGTTCTACATGGACAATCTGCCCCTCTGTCATACCTGACAAATGTCAGAATAAATTGCACTGACTCAGTCGATACTGATTCTGTTCAACCTCAGGAAAATAATTATGTCAAATCTGAGATCTGATTAAATTGCCCTGATTTCAATAGTCTTAATGAATAATAGGAAATTAATGGATAATGTCAGATAGTTATAAATGTAAAATTTACGAAAATTCTCAAAGCTAGGCAACACTGGATGTCAGAGGCACATGACTCTGAAATCATAATTCTGTTTGAACCATTTGATTGTACCGCACTTTGCCTTGGGACAGTTGATTACTTTTGTTAGTGGTGAGACAGCAAGAGCTCAGCTCTGACATTTGAACACAGAAGGAGATTTCAGACAAGAGAGAAAATTCTTCAAACTCCTAGATTTCAGCACAGCTCAAGAGAAGAATGTCTAAAATTAAGCATTTCCGAAAGCATTTAAAATTTGCTTATTTGGTCTGACATATTAAAATGAGCCTGAGTGGGCAGATTTGGACAGTCTCATTTTTTGATCTTTCTGGTGATATGAAAAGGTTTTTCTTCAAAGTCCATTATATTTTGGGGCATGAAAGGGCAGGATATGGGGAGGGAGGAAGAACAGAAATCCTGGATGCCGGAAGCCAAAGTCAGGCTGTAATCACAGTTCCTTTAATTACCAAGAGTGAAGCCTGGCAAAGCACCAGATCCAGATGTGGAGGATCAGCCTCCCATCTTGACATCACCACACTCAGGAGAAACTGGTAGAACAGAGAATCCAGGCTTTGAAGCCTGAATTTGAATCATGTTACAGTACAGCTCCTAGTGCCAGGGGAACTTAATTTTAATTGGGGTCCTTTGTCATTTGGTTCAGTACAAATGATAATAAATAAAACTCCAATTTCTATTCTTCCTTAATAAATAAAACTCAAACATATTGCACCATATCAATCAAAATATTTTAAAATACCTTTTAAAAATCAGTTCTCTTAATTTTTCCTTCAGGATGGTCTAGTTTCATTTACTTTTTGTAATAGCCCTTTACTAAGTGTTCATTATTGAAATTTATAGTTTTAATTAAAATGCCAAATGTATTTTTTCCTCTGAGTTTCTTCCATTATATTTAATGATAATTACATGTAAAGTAATTATACTTTAAGTAATTATTTCATATTTTCTCTCTCTCTTTTTTTTTTCCTTGGTGTTTTAAGAGAACAAAGTCTTACTGTTCTGTATTGGTGCTTGCTCAACTGCTGTGACATTTCCCCCACAACTTTTGAGTATATTAGATAGTTTCAAGCCAGTTTGAAAGACGGGAAGAAATATCAGAGAGATCAAACTTCAAAGTTTAAGCAAAATTTGTGGCTGGATAGACACAAGAGACTCAAATGTCTGCCCACTATAAGCTGAAGATGAGGAGATATCAGCCCATATCGTTTCTGAGCAGCCGCCGATGAGGGTATGTGTGCTAACTGGCCAGGCAGTGAAAAGACACCTACAGCTAAAGCACATGCTGTCTCTTGCCAGAATCGTGGGGGGTTTGGGGAGATTCTGGGGAAAGGGAAATAGGGGAGGCGTGGGCAGGTGTGGAGAAAATAGTGGGAGGTGGAAACCGGAGACAATGCAAGAATGCCGGGAGGGGGCCAGGGTATGGTGGAAAAACACTGAGAGATGGGGAGTGGATCGGGGGGCAGGAGGTGCTGAAAGGGGTGAGCCGGGAGGCCATAGGAAAGCAGGATGCATTAGTTCTGCAGAATGTCGGTGTGGTAATCTTACATCAGAAAAACACTTTGGAACAATTCTTTACTTTTC
Source organism: Pygoscelis adeliae (assembly GCF_000699105.1). NCBI lineage: Eukaryota > Metazoa > Chordata > Aves > Sphenisciformes > Spheniscidae > Pygoscelis > Pygoscelis adeliae. Next base: position 2,303,029 of record NW_008825109.1, on the reverse strand, counting down.
TGAGATAATCACCATGGGGTGATTAGATGAATTCTGTAGAAACAGTACGGCAATAAATTTTCACTTCCTACCCTGAGACGCTTGATTTTATAAATGACATTTTTTCCATCATGAAGGGCAATTAATCCCTGATTGAGAAAATTGAAGAAAAATACGTTGTGAGGGAGGCGATGGGTTGTTCAGTTCTTATTTGATAATTTTATAGGATTTGTGTCACTCATCCCACACGCTGTTATATTTTTTCATAAGGAGGAAAGGGTTTTCTCAACAGCTTCTGTTTAGGTGTTAGCCCTGCCACGTTGCTCCTTGCAGAGCCTCGATGAATTCAGCGAACTTCATTAGAAGCCCATGTCTAGCGGCCAAGGATCAAGACAGGGATGTAGTTAGTTCCTTTCTGAATGTCAGCTCGGGGGGAGGGTAGTGGGTTAAGAACCGACTCATAAGATAAATTAAAATAATTATTTTATGTGGCAAAATTGCAGCAGATAAGTACATAATTGAAAATCTTTTCTGGAAAAAAAAATCATTAGGATTGAGGAAGTAAACTAATATCTCTAACAAAGATACTGTTTAACACAAACAGTAAGTTTTGGGTTTTTTTTAAGTTTTGGATTGGCCAAAGTTAAAGGGAGGTGGAAGCAAGTTTGAGTATACTGTTTAAGTCAGAAATATCATTATACTTGGTGACTAGATAAAACTAGCTCCAGGTATTATTTATAGTACAGGTACATATTGTTCAGTTTTAATGTTTTGTATCCACTGTTTGAGAGGGCTTATATGTTGCAGCATTTCAATTATAAGAAGCTTGTCAAAATGATGTAAGGACACTGATCATAGCAACAAATAAATCTCCTTGTGTAAATTTTGGAAGTGAGAGAGAAGAGACACATTTTTCTTTTCATTGTCTAAGTCTCTTAAATGCCTGCACTTAAACAGATGGGATCTCCCTCTGGAGGTCTTCAAAGACATCAATGTCTTTTCCTCTTACTGTATAAGGAATTTATGTGCTTCATTTGACAGATTGCTTTTTCTATAATGTGGAAACTGGATACATACCCAGATCCAGATAATATTCTGCCGATGTCTTAACTCCATGTTTAGACAAGACCTGGTGTGCACCATCTCCACTCCCACTCCCTCTTGTCTTCCTCCCACATCCCTAGTTTCTCTGGGAAGAGAATTAAACTATGAGGGCAGCAAGCCTACTCCACCAGGCCTGGTGGATGATCAGGAACCCTAGATATTTAAATATCTAAGTTTTAGATTAAAATTAATTGCCTAAATTATAGAGATCAGATTTCACTCCTCCCTCCCTGATAAAACTGGCAAAAGCTTTCAACCTGGAGAAGCGTATAGTCTTACAGATAAAGTTTTGAACAGGCCACAGGCTCTACCAGTGACACTTCTTGCAAGTCACCTATCTCTGTTCCTGCATGTTTTTTCACCACTCTTTGCTTGGTAACCTGAGATATATGTTCCTGCTACCTGCCTATGCTAAAAGCCACAGTATCAGGTGTGCTACTATAATACTCTGCTGCAGTTTATGCGCTTTCTTTTTCCTCTATTGCTAGCAATAATAAGCAAAATCTTCCTAGCAAAAAGCAGCATAATGTAGAATTGCGAGATCTGCAGGTTTAAGACACGTATCTAGATACCTCCTTGTGGAGAAGGCTTTATGTGCTGCATTAGCATTTGGGCTATATCCAAACATTCTGGGACAAAAGTTGGAAGGATCATAGTTTGTATTTTAATAGTTTGTCTCAATGTAACACTTAATGAACTTAAAAAAGGGACCAGCTCTCCCACTTGCTCTCCAATCCTGCTCACCTCCGTATAGTCCTGTTGCGATATTGCCACCTTTTTTTTAAAAAAACAACAAGGGGAAATGGGCTAGAGCACGCTTAGAGTGAGAATGTGCATAAACCGATCAATAAATAGTTTAGCCCTGCTGGAAAAAAAACTGGGTAGACAACATAGAAACCAGCCTAGTTGCAACCCACCCAATATAAGTTTAAATTTAAAATTTAAAATGCCAAAGTGATAGCAATTTCCTTTGGAATATAAGTGATTTTTTTTTTTTCAATTTAATTGCTATTTGTCAATTCATCAAACTTGAATTACATTTCAAAGACAGCTTAATTCTGGCAACGTTCCTCTGGGGAAAATACCTTGACCTGCCAGTTAAGCTATACAAGCTCCTTAGTAGCCCACCTAGCAAGCTGCTGGAGGCTCCTGACATATCACACCCAGGCTGAGGAATCATTCACTGTCATGGAGAATTTTGAATCTTTGGGGAGGTTTTTCTGAACTGGAGTAAACCCAAATTTAAAAATAATTACTTCCTTTGGAAAACTGAATGCTTTTATTTGCCATGCTATCCCTAGAAGATTGGCATATATACCAAGAAGATTTTGGATATATACTGCCAATTTTTTCTTTGTTGTGTAAACTAAACTTTCCTTCTTAATTTTGTCCAGTTTTCAACCTCATACTCGCTGCTCCTAAACATTCATTTTAATTTGCATTTGAATTAAATGCTGAGTGTCCTGAGCTGCTTGTGTGACCACTCCTTAGCATTTGCAACCATTTGAACACAATTTCCGAATAAGAAAAGAAGTACTTGATGGGAAACACCTGTCAAGGAGGTCTAGTCTTGTTTTAGCTTAGATATCTGCATTCCATTTAATGCAGCTTAAACTCACGTTCTTAAGAACTTTATACAAATTGGAAACGTTGCACAGAAGAGAAGGTGATCTGAGATAAAAACTGTAAATGTATGCATTCCAAATTATAGCAATTCTTGCTATTGCAGAGTTTGCTGTTATTTATTGTTTGTATTCATGGTAAATTCTTTTATTTAAAAAAGTTTTATATGAGAACATTGAAGTGACAATTTTAGAGTTTGCTGTCTGTCATTCACATGCAAAGTGCAGGCTTTGTCATGTCTGAAAAGTTTGGTTTCAAAAGTATTTTCTGAGCCTGTATAATGTACTTTTGCCTTTACTTCAGAAAGAACTGAGTTTGTCCCTGCTTGTTTGGAATACTGGGGGTTTCCCACTAAGGCTTTTTTGAACCTGTTTCTCTGTTTTAGCATTCCTTTTCTTTTTTTTTTTTTTTTTTTTTTTTAAATTTACCTCAGTAGCATTATGTCCCCCCCAAGATAAGACTGAAACTGTTAAGTGCTTACAAGGCTCTGACTATTCAAGATAGCACGTGATCTGTACTATACAAAACACAAAATGGAGGGCTATCTTGATAGCCCTCTTGCATAAGAGATACATGATAATATTCCAACTTTTATTCAAAAAAAGGGTCTGTGGAATATTTTTGTCTTCCAGGGATAATCCTTTTCAGTTTAATCATCTTTCTTCTCACAAACATGATCTTTTTCCATGCATCTATTTCTACAGTTATTTGTAGTATCTTAGTAAACTCTGATAACACAGCAGATAAAAGTACAGTTTGAGGTGAACTCTCATAGTCTAGATCTTTAGTTGCACAAATACTTGGTACTCTGCTTTCTCTCAGTACAGGCACTGATCTTGGTCAGGCCTGTTGTTCATAGAAAGTGGCTTATTGCTGACTGCTGACTGCTAACTTTATACTTCTATCTTGGCCAGTCTGTGAATTCTTTCTGCTAGTTATTGGCTTTGCATACTTTTATCTTAGTCTTGATGTATGATGTACATATTATAGAATGAAATACGTGCAAGTTGCAGTGTTATATTCTGTTGTTTCTTGGCAGGTTTAGCAGCTTTTTTGACATCTTAATCTAAGTAAATCAGTCCCCAGACTAACTGCAAAGGCTTTTGCCACAGTGCATAATTGTTGTTACATAGCTACTGAAATTTCACCTTTATACTGTTTGAACAGGAACAATAAATACTAACTGCAAAACTTACAGTAGATTATATACCATATCACTAACTACTTCATCACAGAGATTAGACTAAGGCCAGATGTTTTTCTGAATATACAGTACAAATAAGCTGTTAAATCTTTGACACTAAAACATTACCTATTCCAGACCCGATTTTTGAAACATTGGATTAAAAGTCTAAATGCCAGAGAATTTCAGAATCCATAGAAAGCACAGATAAAAAGACCTAAAGTCTGGTGAGATTTTACTGAAGTTAATTTCTGGAAGCAAAATATTTCAAATGCAGGAGCTGGCCTCAATGTCCTGTCTGTTTTATTCCTGGAGAACTCCAGGCTAATTCAGAGGAGGTTTCCCTTTGCTGCACTGCAGAAGTCTTAGCTCTGAGATAATTCAAAACTGGGCAAGACTTCTGGTTTGGACAAAACTACCTTGGATAGATAAAAGCAGTCTCTTTCCATTTTTACTGAAATTTAAAATACTCCATAGTTGGAGTGATTCTTAAGAAGAGTCTTGAGGGCGACAACATTCTCTCCTACACAAAATAACCACACAAGAATGTCATAAAATGAAATCTCAGATCCATCATCCTAAAACTTCTATGAAGGTCACTACATTTTAAAAAATTTTTTAAGTTTCTCCAAATTTCTTTCAAACAGGGACCTCAATGTTTGCACAGATCGCTGGTTATATGATAGCTGATGATATGGCAGTACCAAAATGATCATAGATCCCTGGGAATGTCAAATCATATGGAGCCTGTGGTCCCATGGTACTACCGAGGAAATATGTCCGTTACAATATCAAGCTGACATTATTTTATTGGAATTTCACACAAAGAAAGACAGAGGGATCCTAGGCATATCACTAGAATCTGATTTTATTAACTGGGCATATGTTACCTAGGAAGAATGTTCAGAAGCACCTAAATGCTTTATAGGAAGCGCCACAAACTTTCAGTGGGACTTGTGTGTGTGTGAGGAAATTTGTGACTCATTTTTCTTATTCCCACTGAAGAACTTACTTTGCCATATTATGAAATATACTTTGCAAGGTTGTTAATTCAGTAACATTCTGTTACTTCCCCCCTCCCCTAGGCTGCAGTTCTATTGCTGGACTTGAAAAACATACCAAATCCTCACCTATCAGCCAAACAAACTTGAAAATGTGACCCAGCCCCAGCCCTTCACCTTTTGCGCAAGTTTCCAGTCTCACAAGTTCTTCTGCTTACTGCCCATCCCACAGTTTATCCAGAATCTCCATCTGCACTTTGAAGGAATATCTTAATTTCAACGGTAGGCAGATTACCAGATTTCTACATGTTTCTTCTGGTTCCCCCCACCTAAGACCCAGTCTGTAATTCTCGCAGGTGCCTATTCCCATGCTCTGGCAGAGGAATGTAGTTCATCAGAGCCTTGACTTAGACAGGGCTTATTTTCTGTTGACTTTTGCTCTACTTCTGTAGAGATACATGAAACACTTGAGCAGTCTCATATTGCACAGGTTCCAGATATTTTCAAATATTTGTAAAGAAGCATCTTGATATACCTCTTTTATTTTATGGGCTTAGTGCGACCATAAACACATAATCTTTTTTATGTTTTCTGGCAAGAACAATACTAATATTGCTATTTCCTGAGATGGCCATATGATTCTGAAGTATTCAAATACACAACAAATAAAGGAGTCAATAGCTGAAAAAATCATAAGCCAAGGTACACATGATGAATACTCTCCCCTTTTAGTATAATACACCAATTATGTTAACTATTTATTCTCCTGAAGCTTTAGAGATAAATATAAACCATGCGCTTATACTTATGAACAGGCTAAAGCAGGAGTTCCCCAAACTTTGTGTGGCTTCTTAATGTGCGTGTGGGACCACAATGGAGCTGTGCAACAAAATTGGTGGAACAGTATCTTCTCAGTAAGAAAACTGCAGCTGGGATGGGCAACATAAAACCTTTGTCAGATACTAGTGGCAGATAGTTGCACTTTGGAAACTGCTAGCCTAAAGATCTTTCATAATGTTATGAAAACTACTTAAAGGCCAAAGTTTCAAACATTGACTTGAACAGCCCGAAGGTTTCACACTGTGCAATAACTCAGTAATCTCACCTTCTGTAATTTCATATTACTTAATTCAGCACCAAGATGAAATGTACTTTGTAAATTTTCTGAAGGACTTTGAAAGCCAAGGTGAGTTGTCTGTTTGGCTAATTATCTGCTTTTATTATTTTCTCCTGGCATTTTATTTTTTTCAGAATCTCACTATAGAGGTAATATATACCATATACTATACATTTTTGGAGAGTGATGGTATTCTGCAACACAAATTATTTCAAACTGCATGAAGGGTCAACTGCAAAAAAGCCCTCTGAATTTTTCAAGTCCTAGTCTACCCATCACATGGAGGTTTCTTTATCAACTTTGCTTTTGAAAAAGGACAGATTTTGTCTCCTCATATCACAACTTTTCTTCAGGAGGCTTTTGGCAGAACCCAAACTGAGATTGCTGAAAATAGTTTATAGGATTTTTTTTACAAAACCAGAGTGCATGTGTTTTCTCAATTCAACCCAGCAGCCATTGATGCCTGCTGAAGACAATCTCATGATTTGAAAGACAGGTATCTGCTGATGTCAAGAAAGTGCATCTTTTCTGAGGGCATACACATTTTAATTTTTTAATTCTCTAGTAATGAACAATGAATCATGCATGTTTATTAAAGCATGCAAGCAGCATGCAAGTATACTGAAGAGAGAAAGACAGTAATTTTGATACTATCTACATGTTTTCCTACATGAGTCCAATATACCCGTTCTCTTTGATACGATCTTTCAGCATATCCTTAAGTTACTATTCCTGACTTTACTGTTATTTTCCAAAGTTCCTATAATTTCATAATAGAAACAGCCATGCAGCTACTTTCCACTGAAGTAAGATGCAGATTTGAACTCACTGCTCCCTCCAATCACAATAAGAAGTAGGACACAAAAAATGCCATATCCTAATGGGAAATGGTTACATTATTAAGAATAGTGAGATTAGAGAAAAACATACTCTGTACAAAGTGCTATGTTCATCATTAGTCCCTCAAATTTGTGAAATTAATAAAAGATACTTTCTTTTAAATTAATAATTAGAGTCCCTAAGCCAGCATTTATCTGACTTTATTATTAAGAGCTGATTGTGGTTATTTATTGACTGATAATAATGCATCGTTGCTAAAGTAATCAGCAGTTCTCCAGCTCCTTTTCCAAGCAGGCAGAAAACAAGCATAAACGCTAGAAACTTTGCAAAGTTCAACTCACTGTGTCTCCACCTATCAGCTCTAGAGAATATATAATTGAAATACAGAAAGTGCAAATCTCACAGACACACAAAGGAAATAAGAATGTGCAAAGCTCAGTGCATCACTCCTGTCTTAGACAAGTCATTTCCCATTTTCCTCCCCTTATCTTCCTGCTCTCTTCTCCCTGGCAATTGTTATTTCAGCTCTCCTACCTGGGTAGATATCCCATGTCTGCAGAAGATGAACAAAAAGGAAATAATAATAACCGTATTATTTCTCATGAAGAAGTCATCACAAGTTTGCAACCATTCTCCTCCTCTAGTTTTAGAGTTTCAATTTGATAGGGTAAAGAGAAGAACAAACTTCCAAAGTATGGAAGGAATGGGAGAAGGAATTTGTGCTTCACTCTAATATGTTCTTTACTGTTTTTTGCTCTTGTACAACTGAATTAGAGAAGAAATTATTGCAGGGCAATTTTCAGATAGCTTAAATTCCACCTAAGTTCCAGTGCCTCATTAATGAAAACAGCAAAGTACCTCTCGGAAAAGTGCTTCAGAGTGGCTAAGCAAGGCACTGAGCAGGAATACAGGAGGTACAAGGACTTAGCAGAATTTAAGCCATCCAAATATAAGGGTAAGAAGCTTACTTTGGCAGGCCCGGTTGCTGATCATAGTTGTAGGCTTGACTGCTGCTCTATTTTGATCGTTTAAATTGAATGAACTCGGTCTAATTTGAATAAAGCAAATTCATTGTCAAAGACTTAAAATTTTCTGATTCCTTTCTCATTGGATATGATTACTTGATTAAAATATTTACAAGCCACACAGAGGAATACATATCTTTTAAGGAATCAAAATTAACTTCAAAGACTATGGCTTTGAATAAATTTTTGTGAATTTATCACCTCCTACATGTCCTTGTCTATTTATCTTGTCTTGCTCCTTTGGTGAACTTCTGGTGTTTGTGAAAAGAAGAAGAAAAAACACAGACCAGAAGCAGACAAAATGTAGGACAGATGCTATGGAAACTTCCGTATTACATCTCAGCAAATTATTCCAGCCTGAATCTGAACTCTCGTGGTCTAAGCTTATACAATGATTATCAAACTTGTCACTCAGTAATGATTGTATAATGAGGATAAAATTTACCTAATTGTAGTACAAGGATGGAACAAGGAAATTAATGAAAATAAGTGAATAATCAAGGAAAGAGAAACTGGAAAGCCAGATCATCCATCTTCCTGCCAGTAAAGGACTGTTTTCTGTAACCATTTCCAGAGTTCAGCTGGCTTAGCTTTAAATGTCAAAAACAATGGAGCTTTCACAAATCTCCTTTAGACCACTACAGTTTTACTTAAAACAAAGATTTACTCATGGTGAAAGGTGATGGCACAGCTACCCCGTTAACGCTACCCAGTGCAGTACACAGAGATTGGGTCTCCTGACATTGTACTGGCCGCTCCCCTGACTGTGCAGCCTCCTCCAAAAGCCTTTGAGTTTACAGTCTGAAGGCCAAATCCTGACAAAGATATTCATTGTGAATACGACCTTAATTACCTAAATTATCTGTTTGGGTCATCTTGTCTCCGTTACTCCTAGGGAGCGATATCTCACTCTTTGTTTGACCCAGCTGAACAAGGTAGCATTCAATGCAAATACTAGACCATGAGTGTCTGGCTTTAAACCAACAAGCAGGTTTGGTTTAGATCTTCCTAAATGTGTTGAAAGAGGCATGATGTAAATCCATGTGCAGCTTGAGCCCCCAAAAGGTCTCCCAGTTTTCTGTGTAAGGGCTAGCAGATTTGATGCTCTGGGCCTGACATGCTGCTCACCAGCTCACACAGCAGAGATGGCAGAGCGCAGGGGAAAATCGTATGACAGAGGCTGCCTTAACGGATTCCTCCTGAATTAGGAAGGGCTCTTGTTTCTTTAAGAACAATTATTTTTCTAGGATTCTCCTGGAAGTTACACCTATACGCAACACTCGCCAACAGTTAATTCTTCAACCTTTCCGGATATATTTTAGATAGAGGTGACCTTGTTTCATCAAGCAGCAGCTCTGAGAAGAGGAGTCATGTGGAGAACCCTGAATGTCCAGTGGGGAGAGGTACTCAGTACGTGGTCCTGGCGCAGACATTGGGGGGCTGCAGAGGGGTTGCTGGAGCACCTAGCACGTCCTTGATGGCTAGCTCTAAGCGGTTCCTTTCCAGCGCATGGGCTTCCTGGCTTGCCTCCTTGTCTCTCTGGTACAATAGAGGAAGCTGTGACAACTCGTTTAGATGCCCTAAATAATGTCAACAGTGACAACCTTTTTGGCTGTTACAATAGCTAAGATGGGCTCCCCAAAGAGATGCTTTGAAACTGTCCCAGAGAGGATTTCCAGTTTCCTGCCATGTTGGTAAGACTATGCTTGCCTCCCTGCAGCAGCCGACAACATGAGCAGAATTTCTATACAGTCACTGAGGTGAGGGAAGATCCATGACAATTCACTTTGTCAAGGGTATGATTTCATAATACTTCTTTTTGCCTAATACCTGTCAAATATCTTCAATTTTTTACTTGACTGAAATGCCACTCCTGGAAGTAACGCATACTGTTTTGAGACTATGTAAGGATAGGATAAGATCACTGATGTAAAGTTGCATAGTAGTTCCTGCTTAAATATGGTTATCATCTGGGTCCTGCTCAGTACAGTTTGAAGAAATGGCAATCTAGAAAAATGTTATGTTTCAGAAGCTATTGTGAATAATTTATTGCCACTGCATACTGAGCTGGTTGCATGCACAAAGAGAGTATGTAGTTTAATATGAAGGCTTGAAGTAAAACAAGAAAGGAAGAATGGCTCGAGGTACCACTTGAGAGTTGCCGAGAAAACCTCTGAACAGAACAAAACAAACAATCATAAATAATATTAGAAGGACATGAGTGATGTAAAAAATTCCCATTCAAGATGAAAGGGGAGTTTTGCAAGGAAGGTGGGCAGAGAAGACAAATCTATAATGAGGGTACAGAAACTCACTGGTGTGTTTAAGGAAGTGCTGTCTTAGCAATGATGTTACCTAGATCACCATCCCAAAATGAGAAATAACATGAACAATATTTCAGACCTATATATAGGCTTGTTTTTAAATCTTCAAAATTTTGCTTCCCCAGTTGAAATAAATGTTATTTTTAACTTAAGAACTCTATTTGGGCATTAAATGGACCACTGATTACAGACTCCTGACAATGAAAAAAAAGGTTGCCAAATTTAGATTTGATGAGAAAGCACAGGAAATATATATGGGACTGGTCTAAGGGTGGAAACTCAGGGGCGATACTGGATTCATAAATTGAACAGAAGTGTCATTTATCTTGTACCACTCAGAACAGGCAGATGCTGTATGCCTTTGGAAAAAAAGAAGGAGCTTTTTTTTTAAATGGGCACCATTGTACGAATTGTTTTCAGCAGAGTTTCTTGTGCTTGTGACAGAGTTGGCGGCATGCACAAGTTGTGTTTTTTCCATCTTCCCTCTACTTGTTTACTGTTCAGTGTACTTGGAGATTTGTCTCTGCTTGTTAATTAGAATGAAACAAGAAGTTCAATGATCACTTAAATGCGTGTAACAACTATTTAAGAGGAGATTCGGACACTGGCTTTGCTCGTGGTGACTGCCTGCAAAGGCCAGCGCTCCCCAGCCTGGAGAAGGTGACAGCCTTTCCTCCTTTCTAGACATAAAATAGGAGATTTGCAGTCAGTAACAAGCACATTTACTTAGGAATGCCCCTGCAGTGTAGATCTTAATCACTATTTCACCGTGAACTCTAGTAGCAAGGATTTAGCCAGGATCTCGGTCAGGGTGCTATGTGTGATAGCCTGTATCTGTACGGCCGAGGTGATTGTTTCTTATACTATTTTTAAATCTAAGGCTTAGCAGTAATGGTTGCTTTTGACAACATTTTTACACCATGCTGTCTTTATTTAGTTAATTTCTTTCCATGGGAAAGACATTTTTCCACAGCTCCATTTCTAAATAATAGAAATAAGTAACTTGACAATGACATACATTTGCTTCAACCAGAGTCATGGGGGGAGTTTTTAGTCTGAATAGTAATGCATGACTGCTGCTAAAATTTGAGAGACAAGATAATCCTTTTTTTTAATTCTTGGAGGCTTTCCTAGAATGATACAGACTTATTTACATAGGAAAAAAATCAAAACCAGGACTGCATCGTTGCATCTGTACAGTTTTTGAAATGTTTTGACACATTCACAGAGATTTACTAGGTAATTTCGCATGCTTGTCTGGCAATTTATAATCCATTATTTTGCACTACAAGCTGCATCCTTGAGTTTATTTTATGGCATAACACAAAGTAAACCAAATGACAACAGCCCCTGGCCTCTCCCTATTATCTATGGGAATGACCTTCAGTAAACAGAATCCAAGGGATGTTGCACATGCATTTTGATATATATTTATATTAATGGGAATGTTTCTGAGTAAATGAGGAAGCAAGCCTTGGCTTAGGGTAGAGTAACAATGCAATTATTTAATAAACCATGTGTCACAAGAATCTCTCAGGGTCAGTATTGCATCAAAAGGTGCACTGTTTTGGAACCATCTTTGGGCCTTAGTTTTCTAATATTAGCTGCTGAGAAAAAATTGTAAAAATCTGGCTTATTTCTCTGTGAGCTGATGGGTTTCCACAGTAAAGTTGGGATATGTATGAAATTACAGCACAAAACTCCCAGTCAGTTAAGGGCAGAATTAGTCCCCCAAATTGGAGATAGATTAGTATTAAAGGAGAGAAGTAATTAAGTATTGTATACCATAATTTTGATGTTAATATGGACATTATAGTCCAAATTCTACTTTTTTTCATTTAAACAGAAATCAATGAAGCAACTCTGTGTTATAAACACTAGAAGTAAAAGGAGAACTGCAGATAGAGAAAAATAAAACACACTGGGTAAAAGACTAGGGCTCCACCCTGATTTTCAAGGCATAGAGCAGTTTTACATGGAAAATAACTTTTAGAAGCTGGAGGAGGAGAAGAGAGAGGAAGAAAAGGTATGCCTGACCTGCAGGTTAAGATTAATTTGTGCTGCAAGGTCAGGAACGTTGGAATTTTAAGGGTTTGTTTTGCCCACTATTTGGAGTCACTTTGTATTTTTGTACTAGAGCTGAACTTCTCCAATGATAAACATGTTTAGCTCCAGGCATTTGTTTTGTCACCAGCTGGGAGCAGGGGGAAAGCCTTGCTTATTCTCCAGACTAGTGAGAACTCACTTGGAAAGCTTCTGTTCCTCCAGTTCCAAAAAACATAGCTAATTTACTCAACTGTTTTTTTCTGGAAAGGTTATAGTTGGATGATTCTTATTACAGAGTGTTTTTCATTTTGTCCTAAATCTTCTTATGTTTTCATTTTGGACATTGGTCTATAGAGCATCATGATGTATACAAGTCCAAATGCAAAAAAATCTATTTTTTATTTGATTTGATTTTATTATAGACCAGATTGTAACCTGTCCTCCATATTACCTTAATGAAATAATAATACAGAAAACATTGTTATTTAGCAGAAGCAGTGCTGTGGGTTAGGTGGCTCAGTGCTACAGTGCCACCACACTAAAAAAGGCCATTTTTCAGCATGAAGAAATATACTCTGCTCTCAGAGTAAACCTGAGCTCTATCCCTTTGGAACAGTCCATAGACTTAGGGAATATATGCTGTACGTGGCATGATATATGATCTTGTAGGAGCGGGGGAAACTGAGCCAATGTTCCCATTTCAAAAAGCAAGGGAAAACAGAAAACCAAAGTTTGAAGTTCAGGCTAATAGAAGTGTGGCCAATCTGAAGTAATAGATTCGTCTAATGTAAAAACCTAGTATACTTTTACTGTAGGTTTATAGTCTTAATTATGTAATTCACATTAATTATCACTGTATAACAATTTGCGCAACTCCTCCTCCTCCTCCTGTAACCAACCTTAAATGATACCACTTATTTAAAACACACTTGGAACAAAAGAGTAGCTTGTATTACCTCCAGCTCTATGTGTTTTTCTTCCTTGTCATGGTCCTTCAATTCCTTTTCAGAATGATCATCGCAGTCTTCTAAATGACAGATGTGTTGATATTTAGTAAGTTCATGTTTAGCTTGCTTTCTTTGAGAAACATTCCTTCTATGGAGACCATTGAAAAATGCCTCATACAGTGGCAGTTCTGTAAACACATCATCATCATCTCTACCATCTGCTTCTTCCTCTTCAGATGAAAAATCTTCTGCTTCTCCTGCCTCGCAAATATGGAGTTTATTATTAGCTTCATGCGATAAAAATTCGAAATCAGAAAATGTGATAGCACTTGGTTTGTGTTTTATGACTCTGATCTCATGACTCCTTTCTGGTTTCTTGTCTGAATTTTTTCCTATAAGGTCTGGCCATTCTCTGTGTGAGGGAAGGTTTAAAGGATCTTCCTGCAGCTTGTGCCTTGCAGAACAGAGTAATTCTTCACAAAGGTGCTTTGTCTCAGACTGATTGGTGGCACTGACACACCCTGCAGCCGTGCCAGGTTGCAAGGATGTCTCATTGTGGTCTAATAAGGATGACGCAGACAGCAAACTCAACTCAGGTTCCAGTAAAAGATTCTGAAATTCAGAGGGACTTGCCTGTTTTTCTATCTTTCTTTGGTATTCTTCATACTTTGCTTCCTTTGGAGTCCCCAGGCACTTGGCAGATGTAAGATAAGGTGAGCCCTGTTCTTCTTTGTAGATGTTAGTTTCCATTCCAATGAGTTTCATCCATCAGAGATCAAAATGACTTCATTATTGGTTTTCTTAAGAAACATAACTCCGCGTACGTAGCCAGGAAGTATCTTCTTATATTTTCAAAACCATGATCACATAATCATCATTAATGTCTGGATTCTCATACAGAATATATGAATTCTCTCTGCTCCTGGGGGGGGGAAAAAAAAATATTGATGGTAACATGCTTGCATTGGAGTGCATCAGCAAAAGTAACCCCAAAACATGAAATTCCCGTATCAAATTTACTTAAAGGTCTTCTTCAAAAATATTTGATGTATGCAGATTAAATGAACTTAAAGCATGAGAACCTTGACTTGTTTACCTTAGAGACTAGGAAAGAACTGGCAAATGCAGAAATGGTTTTTAAATATTGACTTTATCTTGATTATTGACACAATGGTTCAGAATCATTCAAAGTGATGTTAGCTATATGCTTGTTATTGAAACATGCCTCTATTCATTATATTTTTATTGTCTGTTAAATAATTGAAAACTTTTACACTGTTTTGATAAAGCTACTAAAATGTCATAGGGAAGAGCAAGGAGCCAAAGTAACTGACAGAAAAAAAGAAGATTTCAATATAGGTAGAATTTTCTATCTCTCAGCTTCTGTGAATTGCCAATGCAGTGCAGAACCTGTCAATTTCCAATAAATTTTCAAAGCAAAAAGAGGAGGGCTAAAAATACAAAGAGCTTCAATACTACATCAGAGTTGGCCATGTCTGGTTTAAAACAGTTTTAACTTCCGTGCTCATATCGAGGCTGTGCACCTCCAACGCGTGAGAACAGAGCAGCTGAAGAACCAACTGATCTTGCATCACTGAATAGCTTATATGCACCCATATATGTAATTTACTTTTTGTGACAGATTGAATATTGATAGTATTTATTTTAATGATTGTTTCAGTACTCCATCTGTGAGAGAACAAAGCAGAACAGAAGTTTTTCAAAATAAAAGAGAAGCTTAAGCCTTTGATGTATGTGGCAAACCTGTCAGTGATGAGGAAGACATGTCAGAAGACAGCGCTGTGATTGTCAAAGTGGGAAGCAAGCAAAGTAAGATGCTGGCATGTGATGTGCCTCTCACTGTATGTGCCATAAACTGAGCAATGCACACCAGCTAGGCATATTTTAGTGCTGGTTAGTGTATATTTTAGTCTTATAGACATACATTGGGTAATAGAAAGAATACTATTACATATACAGAAAATTTATATATTACCTTTGTCATTTGAACTGCAGCTGTAAAAGGTGTGAGCATGCAGGTACACACTGTTTAGGTAGGCTTCCTCTCAGCTATTGCTGGCTATTTAAAAGTCAGACATTATTGTGAGCAGCTATCTAGCTTCCCGCTGGAGTCAGGGGAGAGAGAAAAATGCTTCTAGAAGGTAAATGCTCTCACTTATCTTGGATACCTATTTTGACATGGGATGAGTCTCCCTCCTGGCATGACTGCCTTATCCAAAACTATGGAGGAAGTCTAGACAAAAAGCTTACACTTATTACCCAACTTTTAGAGGGACAAATAAAGGCAAGAAGAATCTTTGTTATACAATAATAATAGATTATGTTACATTGTCTACATGTGAATGAGAAACCTACTTTTGAAGCCCTCATTTTCTCAGCTTCAAGTTAGCCATCTACACAGAAGTGACTTCACTTTCAGGAGTGCCGAACACCCTTGGTTCTCCCTAGCATTAAGCGAACTAATTGAGCACAATGTCTTTGAAAAAGAAAACACATTCCCACATTTGGGAGAATGATTGGAACAACCAACATTTCACATAGGATTTTGTACATTTTAGGCACAGTGAAAAAGCCTTCTGCCATTTCAGGTGAGTATTGAGTATTATCTGTGCTTCACTATAAGCCATCACCTTTGGTTTTCAGTCCATGGCCCCCTCTGCTAGAAGGCATGCTGCTAGCACCCACACTCTCACCATGCAGACCCAGGTATAAGTGAAGAAGATTCACCTAGAAGACTCCCCAAAAGGCAGCAAAGGAGCTTTGGCCTGGCTGCCCACACCAGCCTGGTGCCATCAGGTGAGAGGATGGGTTGTGTTCACCAGCCATTGCTGCTGGTGGCTGCCCTGTTCCTCACCTATTGGTAGTTCCAGCAGGAGTAGCAATGCTCAGGTCTCCAGGTCTCCCCCACAGACTGTCTTTCCCAGCTTCACCCTTTCCTATTGTGACTCTTCTTTTTCTGGCAGAAATTGCCCATCCTTGGCCTGTTCAATGGACCCTCTTTAGTTCTGGTAATGCTGCCAAGCAGGCTCTGCTGTGATGACACCTGCAGGAATACACCTCTCTGTTCATAGGACCATCTTTGCTGTTCAAACCCAAAATACAGCATAAAATGCTCCAGAAGAAGCTACAGAAATTCTGCAGTAGGCAAGTGTGGGGTAAGTGAATTACATACTTTTTATTTCTAGTATTTTAGGATGATGCTTTAGACTTCAAAACATGAATTATCATCCCTGCAAAAATTTGTATTTTTCATTATCTCCGGATATTCCTAGCATCTAAAATAAATGTCCAGCTTCTTTCAAAATTTTCCTAAGTTCTTTCTCTCAAATGATTTTCAGTTTTACAGGATGTGGTGTGAAGCTGTAATTTTTACAGTTTAATTACAAAAGGCATGAAAAAGTTTTTCCATTTATTAAATTTGTTTACTCCATTGGACTCTTCCTTTTTTTTTATTTTTCCTGTGATGAGACTGGAACAAAGAGAGTATGCAAGAGCAGGCTGGTTTTGTGCAAGTATGGCAAGAAATCTCTGAAGAGGAAGCGGTAAGAAGAGAGAATGTGAGTTTACCCTTATTCATCCTGTGGAATGTATCTCTTTACTCAACCTAGCAGTGACTGGGAAAAAAGCCCACCCTTACACAAAATATCAAATTCCATGTTTTATAAAGAGTTATACATAGACATTCATAGCTCCTAAAAATGGAGCTTTTTTGGCAGAGCTGTGCATTTGGAAATCCTGCCCATAGCAAAATGTGTAACTCAGAGAGGTCTGAACATTCAGAACTAAATCTGTACATGTAAAAGGCCTGTAACACAGCCCTGCAAAATAAGATAATTCTCATCACAATTCTGAATGTATGCACTCACAAGTTCTGAAAAATAATAATCTTTCTGGAAAAGGTCTTCAAGCCTTTATAAATAGGGAAATTACTTTCATATGCATATGAAATTCTAAATATATACTGTAGCATTAGCTCTACTGGTAGGCACTAGTGTAGGTAAAGATGTTGTTGAATAATATAAGTCTCTCAGGCATACGTGTGTTTTTTTCCAACTAGAAGGGAAATGTGGGGGCTACCACAGCTAGGTGTCCAACCAAAACTGATTCCAAAAGAGCTTAAGGAAGAGCACAGAAGAAAGCAACACAGGATTTTTTTTTTAAGCTAAAATGCGAAATGCATATCTGAGTGTAGCTTCTTACACACGACTTTAAAACTTGCAACCTGAATTTTATTTTCTAAGGAAAGCTCCTTACAAATCAGCAATAAATTAATACAGTTTTGTGATACAGCTAGTGAAATGCTATGGAAGGAAAGTTCTTATATGGTCTGGCACAAGCAAATGTGTATGTGCAGACGCACAGATAAATTTTTGTGTATCATGCTCTATTGGCTTGATTTTCCTTTGCTCAGACAACTAAAATTTGTATTAAAACTCACCAAATTTTGCAGAAAGATCACACAAAAGGCATATATTAAGCTTAACCATTAAACAGGAGGACTTTATAGAGAATTTAATATTCATAGAGTAATTTCTATTTTCTTGAGTCAATACAAGGAGAATTGTCTTCTGGGGCGAATGATTATGCTTTATTTCATAGGGTTACTATAATAGCAAGTCACCTAAACTAACTTTTCAAACATTGCTTTAATTAGTACCTTTCAATACCCATTATGTATTTTGGCATTACAGAGCATGTGAATGTGTGGAATTTTCTTATTTCTTTAAATTCAATTTAAACTTGAACTGACATAGTAAACCAGCAAATCAAGTCCTGATCTTGTCTGGAACAGTACACCACTCATCTAAAATAACGAGTTTTTACCCCTCAGCCCCTAACGCATTTGTTTCCCTTTCACAATGACTTTGCTGAATATTTCCTATTGAGTTAAACAATCTTCCCATGAAAAATTAGGCAAACAAGCTAAGAGAATGTGAGACACACAGACTAAGAGCAAATTAGGAGATTAGGATTTTTTTTCCTGATGATAATTTTACCTGTTTTGCAAGGTAACCCCATATTTTTCAATTCAGTTAATTTCCATAAGCGTAACAACAGGAACTCAGTTAGTAGTCAAAAGATCCTCCAAGCGTTGGGGCAGAACAGAAAAAGAAGTGAGCAGATCCTTAACAAAAGGCATTTCAGCTTGCTTGCTGCGTAAGAACTCTGTCAACAGAAGTATGTGTGAGAATCCCTGGGGCGAAAACAGCCTTCTGCAAGCACTGGCCAAATTATTCACAGAAAAAGACAGAAAAAAAGGAGAGGGAAGAAAAAAAATAAAAAGAGAGAGTGAGAGCATGCTTCACAGGAACACCAGGCACTTCTAAAAATACAGTGTGACCTCATTCTTCACGTTATGCCAGACCTTAACATTGTGCTTTGCTTTATCACCTGGAGCACCTGGAGTCAGGTTCCCACTGCACACACTTGACTTTGGATGCTGTCAGGTTTTGAAAAGGTAGGCTGTGAAATGTCTTTTGATGTAGTATAAAGCCAGTATAAAGGAATACCAAAATTAGCTCTCCATGTCACTTGCAAATTCTAATTACTGTTTGCCTATGTTTCTTCAAGACCTATATTTGCTGCCAAGGCTTCACGAGTCTTCCCTTTTACATATATTAATAGGATCATAGCTTGCAGACAGACTTCTGCATGCGCTGCAAAGTGTAGCTATAGAGTAGGTTACTGGACATGTGAGATTCTGAGTGCGATTATAAGTCAGTTATTTGCAAATCTAGCCTGGAAAGGAAAAGGATGAATTGTCATTGGAAATATGGGGTGAGAAGACTGAGTTATAGTTTAATTTTGGAAGTGTTTTTCTGTATTGCTTTTGATTAGAGCAAACAGCAAAAATGGAAAAGCTGCAATAACCTTCTGCTCATGTAATGGATCTTGCATGCTAGTAGTAGTAGATTACATTTTTCACCTTGAGATATCCAGGCACAGATATTTGGCACAGATGCTGCCAAATCTACGTCCCTCCTGACTCACTTCAGTGAGTGTGGGAGGCGGCACTTAGGTGCTGATTTCTCTTGCACCTCATGCACCTGATTGTCTTCGCTGAAGTTAAACAGTATTTTAGTCAGCAAAGAATTTGGCATATTTATGAATGAGTCACTCAGCAAATGAAGCCACATCTTGAGGCAACCATTTTACAGGAATTACTTTATATGACAGTTTAGTGAGGCTTGTCTCAACTTAGAAGTGTTTATTATCCCAGGACAGCTGTACTACCAAGCCTCTCCTTTAGCTTTGCCATGTCTGTCCCCACCTCCACCATGGCAGAAGCTCATCTTACATTGCCAAGGGAAGTAAAATATCTTCTCAAATGCAACAAACTACAATGATAAAGAGACACTTTGCTAATTTAACTGTGCTTACATTCATGTTTGTCTTAGGTGCAACTGTTGGTCACAGATGTGCTGTTTTCCAACCACCAAAACTAACACAGCTATGTCAGCAATTTATTTACAGCTGGACCTACTTGCAGTATATAGGAGGGAAAGACTCTGCTCCAGGAGGGATCATTGACACGTTTTGTGTGATTAGCTAAGCCTGAGGTTGAGTTTAATCCAGCCAAGGCACTAACATCCTGCCAGTGTGCTGACTCAATTGTGTTTTGGTCTAAAACAGCATTCTCAACAGCACTGTCTTTGTCACCTTACCACCGTGCGGGAACAGTGGTTTAATTGCAAATAAGATGAGAAAATACCCTCTGTAATACACCTATTGCCATTTCTGAGAACTTAAATCCATGGGCAATGTTTAGACCTAGTTAGTTTACATAAAGTGAGCCTTGACTTTGCAAATCATTCTGCTCTGTGCAGCCCATGAATAGCGTGGTTACGATCATGA
>NW_008825109.1:2280389-2282576 GCF_000699105.1 Pygoscelis adeliae | reverse complement strand
AGGACTAGACATGGTTCTTCACACTTGGAAAACTCTCATACTTGCATAACTGATTGCATCCTCTCAAAAGAAGGTACCAAAAAGGAGTCAGGTATGAATGGGGAACTGAGGATATATGTCTTTCAGCATGTCTCTGAGGACATGAATCTTTAAAGATTAACGTCTTTAAAGAATAAGATCTGGCTTTCCTTCTGCCATTAGGCTTCTTTTAGCATTGCATTCAACATATTGCTTTTGTATTCTCTGTTCTGCCTCACGTATTTTGTCTTGCACCTATGAAATGCAGCATCAAGCTCCTGATGAGGTATTGGCCTGAGGCTGTTTGACTACATGCTTTTAGAAGGCAATTTCGAGTGATTTAAGATTACAGTCTGAACTACTTGAGAAATTAAACCTGATGTGAAGTTGCTGAAAATTCTAATACTCATAGGAAAGAAGGGGTGAAAGGGGTGTGTGTGTGCATATGCATTTATCTAAAATCTGTGGTATTAAATGAAAACCAGAATTTTTTTATATATTGCCCTAGAATACTTTGGCTTTGTTTTTATATGAATGGTGCAATCAACATGAAACAGGAAGAGCAGCCAGTCATACACAGACACTGTTCATAAACAGAGGCCCCAAAAAGAGCCAACACCTAATAAATATTTTTAAAATAACACTGGATAAACCACATAGGGGAAAAAAAAAAAAGGTCCGTCTCCCTTTAAGTTGAGGATCTTGGCATTGGTAAGATCCTAGCTCTTCATCTAAGCAGCCAGTCCAAACCAAAGTCAGGAAACAGCCTTTCTGCAAGCAAAGACACACAGGTCTGAGCTGCTTCTCCCTCCAGTTTAAATACTACTACTGTTTCTTCAGCCTGTAAAGTGAATTCCATTACATATGTTCAAGGGATGCACAATGGACTGGTTGGAAATTAATCTTCATTTTGCACAAGAGGAAAGAGGCTGGAACAAACAATTATCTCATATTGGAGCATATCTAGATTAAGATGGATGGCTTAAGGGTCATATTCACATCTTTACTTTTTTTTCAAGCTCATGAAGCCCACTTTGGGTGGCTTCCAGAATTGCGTGCATCCGTCTGAGAAATTTTTTTTCCTGTGCCACCCACCAGCAGCCAAAGACACTGGACAAAGGCAGTTCTTTTGGCACTTCATAGGGGCAGAGACTGGTATAGATCTGTGTTTATTGTATGGTTCATAATTCCTTAAAAATGGAAGAAATTAAGTTCTTTAAAGTTATTTCCTTCTTTGAAGAAGGAAAACATATCACTGCCTTGGGTGCCTTCATGAGAAGGTAGAGAAGGTATCAATTCGTATTAATTTCACTTATAATCATTATTATCCACCGTCTGCATATAAGGAATTGGACGCTTGCGTCTACTGTAACCACACAGCCAGTAGAAAAGATGTAAGCAGGAATCAAAGTTTCTTTATCACACAAAGCCATGTCTTAATCACATCTCATCTTCCATCCATAAAAATTGTTTTGTTTGATTTACTAATTGTCATGATTGAATTTACATAAAGAACAGAAGAGACAGAGGCTTCAACAGGCATCATGACGGAGGATCAGCACTTACTTTAATAGGTTGAACTCTTCTTGCTAATTCTATTTATAGAGAAGAGTTGCATTTCATTAGAAATGTCCACCCTTTTCCCCCTGAACTGGGTTCTCTTAAACAGGGATAAACCAATGATCTTAACCAAACCACACCCCCCCAAGCCCTTGATTTTCCCAGAATCTATTAAATTCCCCCAACAGCTCCAACAACCTTCAGTAACTCTTTAATGCCCTGCTTTTGCTTCAAGCTTCCCTCACACCAGCAAGTTAAATTTCAAGGCCTGATCCTACTCTTCAAAGTTGCTTCCATGCCTTGACTCTTGCTTCAGCTTTCTCCGTCCTTGCAATCTGTGGCCGTGCCCACCACAGGGGTGAAAGGCTGGCACAGGGCTTCCCAGGAGCTGCCAAGATCTACTGTGCTCAGCTCATGAGAAACCACAATGAAAATATATTTCTCTTGCTGTTTCCTGAGCAAAGTATAAACAGAAAAATAACTCACAGGACAGTCGTGTTTGGGATAAGAACAGGCTCAAGCCTCTGTAGAAATTATCAGCTAGTCCGAAACCAGCCGGCCCGGGGAGCTGGAAGCAGCTGGACCGTGGGAGCTTGTGGACGCCGCACA
>NW_008825109.1:2227770-2280379 GCF_000699105.1 Pygoscelis adeliae | reverse complement strand
ACAAAACCGGGCTGTTTCTGATACCTAAACCAGTTCACTGAATATCTGAAGAAAAAATAGGGAAAAATTCAATTGCTTAAACATAGGCTTCTAGTGCCCTGTGAGACATCCTAGACTACCCTACCTGGCCTTCAGCTGCCAGCTCGGAGGTGTGAATCTCCTCCAACTCCTTTGACATGTCTACTGTATGGATGTCGTAGGATGGTAGGGTATCTCAAAGGGCACTGCTAGGCACCTGCAGGTAGGCACTTGCTTAGGTAAATGAATTGTACCTTCAGTTTACTTAGTAGGCTATTCAAAGAATTTAACTTCAGGCACCTAATTTGGGTGACTAATTTAGGATTCTTAGGTAAGAGCCTCAATGTCTCCTTTGCCTGTGTAAAAAGCCTATGTTCTTAATGTATGCACCTAAATTCAGCTGGCATAAGTACTGTATTGCTTAAAAAAAAAAAAAGTACATATGAGTCTCCTGGTTAAGCAAAGAAACTCCTGTAGGAAGCCAAATTGATCAAAATTGCCATCGGCTCTCTGCTGTGTAAGGACCTGTATTTGTGCTGCAGTACATTATTATGGAAAGTTTCAAGGCTAAATCGGAACACACTCAGAAAACAAACAAGAACAAGTCCTTTAGTACCATGTGTATTAAATCAGTTTGTGGCATTTTGGCTCCCCAGGTTTGTACTCCTATCAGTCTTTCAAAGTTTCTGTAGCGTTTTGGCAACACGCTACATTTCTCAGTTGAAATACGCTGCTTAATGCAAGACTGGTAAACAGCTTGAATAGGCAGGGCTTTGATTTATGAACTGCATCAATATGGTAATGAGGATGTTGGCTGGGCAATTAGTTTTAAATTGTATAAGCTCACACTGGCTCTTGTTATTATGAGTACAAAGGTTTGTCAGAACTCCTCTGAGTTCAGTATTTCAGAATCCTCTGGTGTCTTTATACCTATTAGACCAGAACTGCAGCAAATTAAAGCCTCTGCCACACCTTCTGAATCTAATATCACTAAACCATCTGTATGAAAATATAAGCAGTAAATAGGTGCATCCATTTAAAATGCTACTTTGCATGCATTTTTGTTTTTTATTCCAAGATGGGCTTTGGACTCCAGCAATGTCTTTATCACCCTCTCTAATCGGTGTCTGTAATGAATGCTAAAGAAATGGTGACCCCTGCAATAAATGCTTATTACTACAAAGGCCATGCAGGAGGGCAGACTCCTCTTCTCAAGACCTGCTGGGTGCATGAGATATAAATGGCAGCAAGGGAGGACTGTGTCAGCTGCAATGAAGATAAGTTATTTCAGAAGGAGCAAAAGTTATTTTGGAGGAACCTCCTGTGATCCCTATCTGTATGTGTGATAAGGCCAAGGTGAATCCTGCTCAATTAGTTTTGGTCAAGTAATATTTTTTGGTAAAAGAACTCTTCCCTCAAAACCAACATATTTTTGATGGATGACCCAATGCATTTTTGTTTAATCTGAAAAAAAAAGAAATTAATTTATGGTGGGGGATATTTACTCCTTTTGATTAATCTATTTAATTTTTCAGAGCTTTGGGAAGAAAGAAGTGTTCAAATATAAAGCATTCAGATGAGCATTTCAGTAGTTTCAACCTTTCTATCTTTTGCTTCCCCATGTGATTTTTTTTTGTATTATTAAGTATTGAGTTAATTTGACAGAAACTCACAGTTCTTTTGAGTTCTTCTTTTTTTGGGTAAGTTTTTTTTCCCCAGATATACCAGGCAAAGTCAAACCACCCAGCAATATTTTAGTGACAGCTGCTTTAGAGATGTTCAAAGTTTTATTTATGTACAGAAGGAAGTGTTTCTTAAGCCATGGTGCATATTTGAGGCCTGAATAGCTATTTTGAACAAATTCCCTGTTTGCCTTTCTGCTTTTTGGTTATTCTTCTCCTCCCTTTTGAGAGCTTCCAATAATTAGTTACACTCATCTGTTTTCCAGTTTCAGTTCTTAAATTCCACATTTCTACTTACTGAGATTTCTTGTTGCATTTGCTAAATTAGAGTTATGGTATCAGATATCTTTTCCCCATAGAAGGGGTCTTTCTAGACTTTTTATCAAATAACAGCTCTCCTTTTTGGATAAACTCAAACAAATGTAGTCTAAAAATTGCTAAACTAGCTTTAAGCTTACTAGTTTAGGTCTCACAAATAATAAAGCAGTGGAGCTGAGGCATACTGCTGTGATACACCTCTCTTGGGGTATCCAAAGAGTTAACTTGAGAGATCTTTACATGGCACCTTCAGTAAATGTATGTCAAGTTCAGAGGTTATTTTTGAAGCTCTTCTCTGGACCCTCCATAAGTTTGGTTTCTTATAGTATAAATTTCTCCTGTGAGGCTTCCTCAGATTTTCTCTACCCGTGACGTCTTTCCTCTATGCAGAATAAAACTGCTTTGGGCATTTCCACATGACTTTGTGGAATGAAGTGGCAAATAACCACCCCATCATGAAAAATTGTGCAATCCACTAGTGGATGCTGCTAGAAATTTTAAAGTGTCTACCAAACCTGAAGCATAGTCCACAAATAAAGAATGAGCTGGATATTTTTTTCCAGAAACAAATTTGGAGTAGAGAAAAATATCTGAAACTCTCACTTTATATGCAGACTAAAAGGTGTATGAAGCAAAAGTGCAGGAAATGTATTTCCTAACTTTTTCTAGCTTTCCTTTCCTACGTAAGCCATATCTTTCCAACCTTTAATAAATAAAAACAAAAGATAAGTAGAAATCGTAATCAAAGGGAATGTCCATTGCCTGGCAGGATGAAGCTCACACAGAACATGAAATTCAATTAGTCTGATTCCTATGGAAACACAGTATTGATACAAACTCTGTAACAGAGCCCTTTAAACAAGCAGAATGGTTATTTCTAGGTTCTATGCAGTATACAAGCATTTGATCAAATGGTCAACACTCTCCTCTCTCTAGCCAAGGGCTTCTGCAGCTCTGTTCAAATATATTAACCTCTGAGGTAGATGGTATCTTTCATCCTCTCTCTTACAAGCACAAAGTGTGTTGTGTTAACCTAAGAGAGATTTTCTTTCCTTCAGAGTGCTGCAGATGAGTCATTAGTTCAGATATCAGAGAGCAGCAAAATTAGTCAGTTTTTTTCCCTTGAGACAAAAAAAAGACTGGTTACCTTGACTGAGCTTTAGAAGTGCCAGAAATTCAGTTTCAGTCTTCATTCATTAAAAATGCCAGCGTGTTCATTTGTGCATCTTGCACGTACTTTTATAGAGACTCTGTTATGGTTCAGGATGCCTGCACTATCATAGTATAAGTTTTTCATGGGTATAAAACTCAGTCACTCTAAATCATACCAGACTAAAGTGTTGGCGTATACTTGTCATGCTAGACATACATAGAATCTTTTTTAACAATGAGGAATAATCACCACATTGGTAATTTTTAGGTAAAAAACAGAAAAACAAGTAAATATGAATATTTGACAGTTTCATTAGCTTCCTCTCCCTTCCTCTCCCTACCCTAATGCTCCATATCGTTTAAGGCCAAAGTCTGTGGTATTTTCATCACAAAATACCTTAAGAGGGCTTGATCTTCAAAAAGCCATGGGCCTCTCCTTTTGTAAAAGATCAACCACTTCTAAAGTGTGCCTCTCCAAAGGGATCATTTGTGTAATGATAAACATTCTGATTTCAAAACATCAAGCTCTCTTTGGCTGGTTTTTAAAACATGTTTTAGTCCCCACTATTCTTAAGCTTAAAAATCGTAAGAGACTGTAACTAACGCAATCTTAGCTCCCTGAGCCAAAGCGATGACAGGGCGAAGCAGCTGTATGAAATATGGCCTCCCCTGTACACTTCAGCCAGGCAGAAATTGCAAACCACCCCCGCCAGGAAGAGTGGCAGGGACAAGAAATGAGCAACGTCACCCACCGCCTCCGGCTACCCGCACCAGGGCACTCACTGCTGACAGGTTTCTCGCTGCCACCTCTCTCTTTCTTTAAACTGCAGTAAATGAACACTGTTTGTGCTTTTTGGTGGTGGGGGAACGTGGAGTCGGCCTTGTTCATCTTTCGTCACCGCAAGTTGTGTGAACACGTGGCAGTGCCTGCAGCCACAAAGGCACGCTGTATTATTAGCCATTGCTTTAGTCAAGCCCTGCTTTGCAAGGTGATGCCCAAACGCAGTGAAAAGTGGAGTTACTCGCAGGCTTTCTCAGGAAAAATAGAGCGCCATGTAGGAAACAGCAAAACAATTGTGGTAAGTGGGAAATTAGCCGTGCCACTTCCCAAAAACTTACATCCTCGGGGCTTCAACAAGCCCTGGAGCAACCATGCTCTGAGCTCAGGAAATAGGTTGCACACTAAGAAATACAAGGGCAAATGAGGATTTGTATTTATTTAAAATTTCTGTTGCCCCAGCAGATGAAAATTAACTACCTTGGTCAGGGTCAGATTGTGTACAGATATACAGAAAATTATAACACCTCCCTTAAATTGCTTATATTCACAACTTACAGAATATTGGCACATATGCAAATCCTCACACAAGAACCCTGCTTATTAGCGAGTCTGGGAGGTATTCCATTGTTATAAAGCACCACTGTCATCATCCCTTTAGATCATCGGGAGGGCTGTGATTTTAGATTACTCGGAGTTCCCATTGCAGTGAGAGATTGACAAGTACGAGACCAAGAGTTGCTTACATACCTTCATCTTGTTCCCATTGAAAATGTATATTATAATATAGTTTTTAATTATGTGATCCTACAGTTTTGTAGCCTGTGGTTTCCTGCTTCACCCTGCACATGAGACAGGCGACCAAGGAGGTATCAATATCGGAAGGGCAATAGTAAAACAAGACATGCTAATTTTTGACTACGTGCTGTGATAAGTAATTAGTGTTGTTTTAGCACGCTTCTGTGTGAGATATTTATGTGTCTTTGTGTAATTGTGCAAAAGGCTAAGTTTCCCTTTAATTTTAATACGGTACCTACCTGGCGGCATCACATTTTTAGTGAATTCTTGTCATAGATAACCTTCAGTTAAGTAAAGAAATGTTAACTTACATAAACAATTCCAAAGATATTTGAAAGTATCCTAAACAAACACCATACCATTGAGGGTACAGGCAAGTAGAAGGTTTTTACGAGCTTCTACCTGAGATATTGTTGAGTTTCCTTTTCTCAGAGCAAGATGTGGAGTGCCAGTGAGTTTACCTGCTATGTGTTTACTGCTACAAAGCTCCCTCACCGCTCTCCATTTCCCTATACAACACAGAAACACTGAAGAACAGCAATGTCCACCATTAATTTGCACCAACCAACCTCCAGGCTGAAGACAGTGTCATTGTTCTGGGTGTCCAAAATGACTCTTTCAGTTGTGAACCTCCACCTATGCAAGTAAGATAAAACGCTGGCCTACTAACTTCCAGGATTTGCTTTGGGAGAGTTTTTACATAGTGGTGTCAGTCAAATACTGCATATTGAAGCACTACTTCTGAGACAGTTTAAATGCTACTGTAGAAACACCCACCATACTGAGAAGGTTGTATTTTAAAGGGTAACTAGTATTGAAAAGCCAACTGGGAAAGTTCCCTCAAATGTGTGTACTATATTCATAGATGGCAGTGGCAGCTAGTTACATACTGCCCAGTCTAAATGTTCTTTACCACACACCATTTTTTTCTCAAATTAACATTTGTGTGGCAAGATTTCCATTTACTCTGATGGGTATTTCACCAGGTAATTAAAGACATAAAATGACACCAATTTCAAGATTTTCAAAATTTTCCTTTTCCATTTGCTTCAAGAAGACTTTATAGCTTTATTTTGTGCAGCATCTTCTGTATGGGGTGTGCTCCATTAGCACATTTACGCTAAACAGAAGTAAGACAACTGAAGATAAGCAGTCACATATTTGCATGCCTGTTGTTACAAATTCAGCAATGCTCTGAGTGCCTCTTACCCTGTAACAGCTAGTATGACACTTAGGAATTTCTAAACACAAGGTACTTCTACATTTAACCAGGAACAGTGGCCAAGGCTGAATTAAATGCATTCAATTTTTTTCCTCTCCCAAAAGATATGTGACAAATCACTCCCCATAAAAGTGCAGAAGAGCTTAGAAATCCCTTGAAGGAGCACCTGACAGACAGAACTGTCTCTGGCCTGGGGAACTGGCTGGGACAGCAGAGATAAACTGACAACTAGTGATGCAGAGAGAGAAGGCAAACACCTTCAGAAACTGAATTACGGGTGAAGGATGAAGCATTGTATGGTAGGTGTGCTGTAAAACCGAGTGTTCTTTGGAGTTAAAACAACTGGAGATTTTCCAATGTGCTGTTTTTGAAGCCTCTTCTTTGGCTCCTACGCATCTCCCTTGATATTCTTCACCTCTCACCCAGGCTAAAAACCTTTCAAATTGAAAACATTGCCTCTAGAAATTCAGCAAATCTAAAAATATCGATCTTGCAGAATAAGTTCAAATAGCCTGCTACGCTGAAATGAACATCTGGTTTTAGAGCTTAATTTATGTTGTCATTTCTTCTGATATTTGCTAAACATTAGCTTTCCCTCTCTTGCAATGTTGTTTTTCTACAAGCTAGAGCACTGTAGACATTACAGGTAGGCATGTACTGAATCCTGGAAGGGACTGAGATCTATAAACGTTACTGGGCTGAAGATATCACAGCTTAGTATCTAACAAAGTTAGCTGCAGCGGGAATTGCAACTGTCTTCCTGCTATCAAAGTAATTTCACATCTTGAGAATAAAAAAGAGACTTTTAAAGGGACTGTTTGGAGAGGAAGAGAACAAATGCAGCCATTATTCAGTAACACATCATGTCAACTTACCAAAAACTTCTGTTTCGTAGGCTAGTAGAAGTTACTGAGCCATAGGATTTGTATACCTTTTCTATCAGTTCTTTGCAGCCTCTGGAAAGTTTTTTCTGTATGATCACCATTATTAAGCTGTACTTTTCTACCCCACCTCTACCTAACAGCAATAATGGTCTCTGTTCAAGGGAAGGTTGAAGGCCAGAAAGGTGAAGCTATTATGGTAGAAAGGGTTATGGCAGTAAGGCATGTAACCAGATGTCTGTCTGCTACAGGGATATGAAAAATCATGGAGTCAGAATAAAAGAGAGAGAGAGGCTGAAACGCAAAAAGAACTCATTCCAACTCTTCCCAAAGTCCCCCCCAACAAAATCTAGTTGTTCAGCTCCATCTGACCAAGGCTTGTCCTCTGCCAGAGACTTCTCTGCCAGTCCTTAGCACCCCATTCCCACTTATTTCCCCCTTCACATTCCCTTGCATGCCCATTTGTCCTACCTATGCCAAACATGTTGGCACTCCTGATGCTCCCTGTCTTCTGATGGATGGTCTGCAGTGAATGATACCTTGCAAGCAGGGACACGACTGTCCTTGTAGCCTTGGTTGGGCAGGCAAGAGAGAGCTGCCCCACTGCACGGTCCGTGACCTCCCATCGGCTCTAGAAGCACCTCTCTCAGGGCAGCCTGCAGGCAGGGAGGAGGCAGCCCAGGCAGCTCTGCCTTCTGGCAAGCCAAGTTGTCTGACTCTGGTGGTGCCTCAAGCGTGCATTTGTAAGCTTATTGTACATGAACAACGCATCTGGTATTAGGCCTTTTGTGTCTGTATCTTGACTTGTAAAGTGAGGATAAAGGTTAAAGGAAAGGACCTGAGGAGCAGAATTGTCTAGTACAGTGAGAGAGGGATTTGGGGAGGGCTCACACAGATGGAAATGAAGGCTCACTTTTCCAGAGAGCTGGAAATGCTTTAGATTTAGGGTGAAGGTTGGTATTTTTAAGCTATATGTTACTCTGAGTGATCTGACATCTTACTGGCACTGGTCAGAAAATGGGTGAGCTCACACTCTGTAGTTACATGTGGAGCCATAACTGAGCCCAGCTTAGAAAGACTTTGAGTCTCAGTGTCACAAATAAACTGCAAAAATTAAATAAGTGGGAGCAAAGAGCAGGGCCTGGGACTTTTCCTTCCCAGGGAAGTTCCTCTCACAACAGGCCAAAGACCCCAGTACCATCTTGCTTGCCAGCTTTTGCCCTGTAAACCTCATCTCCCTTTCAGCAGGGTGTTTGGTGCTAGCAGGAGGACTGTGCCATGCCAGATTATGTTGCAGGCCGATGGCTGATGGCCTTTCCTGAAAAGTAGGAGCAGTGTTTCAGATTGAGGGTCTAGAAAGCAAATGTTCCAGCTCCTGGGCAATCAATGAGAAGCCTCTTCTGCTGCTTCCATTAGAGCATCGTCTCTTCTGGGTTAATGGATCCATCTACCATAAATGCCAGCAAGCAGAAAAATCTGTTCCCAGGAACAGGTCCTGCTTTACAGCCTGGGGTCCTAAGCATAAGTCACCATGAGGGTCCTGCCATGGGATGGGTCAGGAGGGTGCGGAGGGGAATGCAACAGCCCAGGCTCCCATGCTTTTACGGGACTGTGAGTGGGCCAAAGCGCCAGTTGCTGTTGGCCTCCAGTCTTTTTGGTAACCGGGCCTGAGTTTCCATACCAGGCAAGCTGGCAGGTCCATTTGTAGACTTAAACCAGAACAGAAGCCAACATATAGGCAGCAATGATAAAGCTGGGGGTCAAAAGGGAGGATATGTAGAAGCTGAGTTAATCAGTGTGCATACAATCACAACAAAAAGATACTACATCTGGACAAGAAAGAAACTGCAGAAAAAGATCAAAAAAGTAACAGTAAAATACTGGAAGCATATTTCTCCACAGCCTGGTAAAATCACTGAATTTCAGTACTAACAGCTAAAATGTGGTGAGATAAGAGCGGAAAAGTAAGAAGTCATCTTAAAGCAAAAATTCAAAAATGATCTGATGCAAAGACGACTCACAAGCAGCACTTCGGATTTAGCTGGCATACATAAGGAGCTTCTCTATTAAAGGGAGCTAAAAATTTGTCAGTGCCAGAGGGCTATTACAACAGAAGAGTTGCTTTAGCCCCAAAATGGTGTTTTCTAACAGTGCTCTGCCTCCTGATAAGGGAACACCAAAGCTGACTCAGAGAAGAGTTGGGACTCTGCCCAGAGGAATAATATGAATCATCTAAACCACTCTTACAGCTCCTCTGTCAATTTACTAAAAGCATCATATCTGCAGTTGGATCTGTGGTTTAGAAAATGTGGCCTAAGGCGGGATTTTTTGTGCCGCTATGTCAATACCTTGAAAGATCCAGAATGTGTTTAATAGCAGGGGATTAAAAAAGATCACTAGAATTCTCAAAATATAATTCTTGCTTTCTCTGGATAACATCTTACAGAAAGACATGCTTCAAAAACCATGATTTTAAAGTGATGAAATCTCTGCTTCTTCACCGCCTCTTTCTGTGACTCCTCTTTTGACTCAAAGGAGTTGTGCCAATATAAAAAAAAGTTATTTATATTGTGGTAGAGCCAGGGCACCATATAAAGAATCAGTTCTTTACTGTGCAAAGTGCAGTAAATTCACAGGAATGAGTCCCCGCTCAAGGAACTCACAGCCTATACCTCTGAACATGACACGACACAAATAACTATGGAAAGCACAAACAACCGTACAGAAGGCGGATCGTGATGAGCATATATAAACACAAATATTGGCCAGCCAGACCCCAGAGGCTCATGAGGCTGGTTGAAGGCTGTAGAAATACTGATACATCACAGAATGCTAATTATACAGTCACATCAGGGATCATTTTTAAATAGCATTAAAAAGCATTTTAAAAAAGCATAAAACCATTACGGAGTTGTGTCTCAGTACTAAAAAGACATTACGATGTTGTGGAGCTTTTTGCCACCTAAATTCAAGTGGAATCAAGAAGCAAAGGATAATTAAAAAATATAGGTGAAAATACTTTCGGTGATCTTATTGGAAGACCACTTAGCTAGTTGCCAGTCTTACGCTTTCTTTAGAGAAGTTTGACTTAGGGGAGATTTGAATTGTTTTACCCATCCAAACTACTTCAGCCATCTATAGTAAATATTTTTAAAGTGTTGACAGGTCAATGCAACCCCACAGTTTTCTATTGTGCGCTTAGCATAGTTGTTTCTTCTAAGTGGATTTTCAGTCTGTTTTGAAGATTAAAGAACCATTTATTCTCAGCCAGAAATAATTAAAACCAGTTCATTCAAATGACGATAATTCCAGCTACTCAAGGCCATTTTCCATGTTTGTGCCTCTTTTCCAAGATTCCATAAAATACTAAAAAAATATATACACTCTATCATAACCATGAGGGAAAGACCATGTAGGAAACAAGAGAAGAGAGATGTGTATATAATTTTTAGAACATTTTGCACCTTACAACTTCTGGAATTAAATTTTACATCAAATTTAAAGACAAAAGCCTGTGCATTTTACACTTCATCTTAAGTAATGTGTTACTAGAAATAGGATTGATTTTTACCCCCAGCGCATTTTGTGAAGTAGTTCTCAGTCTGTCACCATGTTTACTCTTAAAAAAAAAAAAAATCTTGGAAAACTTCTCGCCAGAAAGACGCAGCTTGTTTTGGCAAAATAAGTCCTCAACAAACTTCTTTTGCTAGCATAACATAAAACAATTTTCTGAGTGAAATAAGCTGTACAGGCAAAGGGAACTGTTCACTGTAATAACTGAATCTAGAATTTCTTCCATGAGAAATCTCTTGGTCAGAGATGTGATTCTCCTCCATTAGCTACTTCGCTCTTATTTAATGCAATAATTTAAGACAGTTCTTCAGATGATACCACACCAAAGAGCAACAACAACAACAACAACAACAACAACAACAACAACAAAGGATTAAACCCAGTTGGTGGTTTGCTCCGAATGGCTGACTGAATCAGAGCAAAACAGATTGCTGAGGTGTGTCTTCTGCTGAGGCTCACACAGCCTTGGTTTGGCATGTTTACAGCTGTGCCGTCTAGTCGTATTTTGTTAAAGTTGATTAATATAACTAGATCTTACAGATATATCATCTCATAAAGCAATCCACAGCAGTACTCTGAACTTTTTGTGAAAAATGTCATTGCTGCATTATTCATTTTATTGACTACTGCATCCAGGGAATTAATCAATCTGAGCTGCAAAATAAAATAAAAAGTGTTAGGTTTTTTAGTATAGCTAGGAGACTCAGCTGAGGAAAGATGTGAGGAGATGCGATGGAGGCAAAACTAAAGCTCCTCAAAGACATTTTGTTTAAAAAATGGTTCTTTTCATTAAACTGTGAGCAAAATGATTTCCCACAAAAACCCCTCGCCTATTTTGAAGTAGGAAAAATTTACAAGTGTTAAAAGTAAGTTTATGTTTGTGTACCACTACTCTGACATGCTGTAGTATGGCATTATAATAGGTCAAATACTCTAGTTCGTCTTTTATTTTTGAATTAATTTAGGGAAGCATTTTACCAGCATTAATAAAATGCTTTTTCTGAAATAACAGCAAAAAAATTTGAAATGATGAAAAAAAAAATAGGTTTTAATACGAATTCTTTCAGGAATCCCTGTTTTGAAGAAATTAGCAAAGTTGTTTCCATCCTGAGCTGCAGTGAAATATATTTTAAAATGCTAACATTTCTTGCAGGATATAAACTATGATTTCTGCTATGCACCAGTCCAAACCCTAGTGAAAATAGTCTCTGCTCTAGAAAATTCACGTAAATTAGCAGAATTGATTGAGAAGGATTATTAGCCTCATTTTAAAGATCATTATCTCTGCCATAGATACTGGTCTAAAGATGTACAGATGAAAAAAATTGAAACCAGTAGAAGACAGCCTCAATTTTACTTACTGAAGCTGCCTTGGGATAGAAGTGGCAAGGAAAGCCCTGGAGAAGATAAAACTGTTGAGTTTGGGTGGGTACAAATCTGGCAACTGGGATAAATCTTTCATAAAGTTGCAACTATAACTTATGAAAGGACCCCAGGAGCCCAACCAGTCACCCATAATCCAGGGTTAGGAATAGGGCCCGTTAGGCACAGTCCCTGTGACCAGTTTTCAATGTTTTCCTCAAAATGAGCTGCATGTTAGAAGAGTCTGTCACTCTCCAGGGACAGCAGAAGGAGCATAGGATGATCACTACAGATAGGTTATCTTTGCTGCCCAGATGAATCTCAGCAGGACTATCCAGGCCAAAAAACACACTCTACCAAGAGAGACCCAAAGTGGTCTCCTGGCAGCGTTTGGTTTAGCTAGGAGTGTCTTCATTGCTAGAGGGGACCAGCACGGCGCTCTGACGTGCTATGGGAAGCAATCAAAGTCTCAGTACTTCAGCAGGGACCTTTGAAGGATGTAGCAGTTCTAGGCATATGCCATCCCCAATTAATCTACAGGTGCTATTGAATTGGGATTAGTCTAACTTGTCAATAGGATGTTTCCCATTTAAAAAAAAGTGCAGAACGTACACACAGATATTGGCAGAAAGACCTGCTGCCTTACTTGTTATTTTCTTGCACTTCTGGTGGAGTAAATAAGTCAACTCTGAACATTGTTTAGGAAACATGCAACACGAATGTAGATTGTCTAAAATAATAACCTGTTTATTGATGCCCCGTAAGTCCAACGTAAATCTCACATTAACCTTTTCTCTGAGCAAGTTTTTCATTAGTAGATGATTTAGCGACTGGAAATAGGTAAAAACAAAGCTACTGAGCTTGCAAAGGGGCAGACCAATGTCCCAGTTGCCTCCACATGTCCTGATATTTTTCAGAGTCAGAAGCACCAGCTGAAACTGGGCCATCTCCTGCACAAACTGATTAAAAAACTTAAAACCAAGCCATTGTAAATTACTGGAGAGACACCGTATTTTTTTTTTAAGGGAGCCTAAGTTCATGCTTCACATGCTGTACTCAGCTTCCAAATTAGATCTTTTATTTTCCCCTACTATATAAACATGAAAAGGGTGAATGAGGTGGAATGCCCATTTATGCCAGTACCATACTACTATTTTCAATGTCACAGAAACCTTACTTTTCACCTGCCAGAAATTCATCAGAATTGCATAGTATTTGCTGTGTTCTTCAGTAGCACCAGGCCATAGAGTCATGCCATTTTGCAAGACTACAATACTAAGTACATAAAGCTTCAAAGCATTTAATGAAAAAAATAGTTACGTATTTCTTACCATTAGCCTTTAAATATTGCCTCTATTTTTAGCCCCCAGCTAAAAGCCCCCCAGCTTTGAAGAACCTCCCCTTCCCCTCTGCCCCAAATAGCATAGTAGGTTGACACACCAAACAACACAGAAAAAGGGCCATCTGTGACTGACAAGAACCATCAGCAGGACAACCTGATCACACTGCAACAGTAATGAATAGGTTGCTGCATCTACTGCAGGTTTCCACTACCTTGTTTGCCAGATTATTACATATACAGAGTAGCCTTCTGCTGAGAGAAATACACTTCAATTTCAGCCCGTGACCTCATATTTTACCTTTTTGCTATAGATTCAGACCTAGTTCTGTGTTCGCCCCCTTAGGTACTTGTACACTGTAATTAAATCCTATCTCACCTGCTCCTTTTCACGGCCCAACATGTTAAGGTCTTGGAGCCATTTCTTCAGAAGACATATTCTCCCATCTCCTAAATTAGCCTTGTTCCCTGGACCCCTTCCAAACCTTCCTTAGGGAATGCACCAAATTACAAACCTCTTGAAAGATTTAGAGGTCCAGCGGGGCTGCACGTGGTGCAATAATTGGGGGAGGCTGACTTTAAAGGATATGGCTGGGCAGGTTAAAGTCAATGGAAGTTCAGCCCGTGGAGAGATTAAAGAGGATCAAGGCTTAACAGTCTGAATGCAGTATGCGACCTAAAGACATTAGTGAGGATTCAAGTAGTGTCTGTTCAGATCCTAAATCTAGGGCTAACTTTCATTTATCCGTGTGCATTTTGATACCAGGTGTAAATACTTATAGTTGTGGGGAAGCCCATGGAGTAATTGCAATTTGCTCTAAGTGTTGTGTACCTGGAGGGAGACACCTGAGTGCGTATAAGATGCTGCAGGGAAGGAGGACAGCAAGGGTCCCTGCTCCAGGGGCTGGGGGGAGGCAGTAAGGTAGGAGCAGCTCTGGAAGCTGCTGGATTCCCATCCTGCCCGGAGCCAGGGCCAGGAGACTGCCTAGAGCTGCCATACCCTGTCCTCCAAAACTGCTGGCAGGGGAGAGAGCGGGACCAGAGCTGGGGTGCCAGCACCCCCCACCTCCTCACCCCCAGCCATGCTGGGGGAGTGCAGAGGGCTCTGCTCACCGGCCGGCTCGGCCAGCTGCGGGAGGCTGGACTGCCGCCTGTCCCACCTGGCAGGCACCGTGCCGCAGGTCTGCACCTCCAGAGCTAGCGTGAAACAGCTACGTGGGATGCCTAAATGCAACTAATACATCACATAAATAAACCGTAAGTGTAATTTGTCCTGAAAACGAAAGAAATGTTCTGTTTAACTATGCCTTGTTGTTCGGTGATCGCAGCAAGCGCAGTGGCAGTCACTATGATGTACTGTGTTCTGCTGAATAGTCTCTTAATAACAGCTGTGTGACAACTCATAAATGACATTTCTCATATACAACACCTGATAATGTCAGCTTCACCACACTAATACACCCATTTCTCTAATATCTTAGTCTTTCAGATATCTGGAGAGCGATGTCTGCCTAAAAAGCAAAACCATTTTCGTGCTATTTGTCAGAAGACTTTGCACTTTGTTTTCCACTGAAAATAGTGATGTCCTTTCTGTGTCATAGGATAGTCCTAATCCCAATAGGAATGTAAAACTTTAAATAAAAAATAAGGGTAGGAAAGTAGATTGCAGTATTTGCCCATTTATCCCATGTAAATGGGTATATGAAATGAAGTTATTTTTAAAAAGCGATATTGAAAAATCTTTCAGGGAGCAGGTCAGGCAATTCTGAAACACGTTATTCAAAGGCCTTTTCTGTAAGAGATGGACTCCTAGGGCTAGACAGCACATTTCCAAAATCTGTGGAGCTCCGTGGATATCAAGAGCAGAACTGTTTCTTAAAACCCCCCAGTGCATACTCTGCTAGGGATCCCTATAAAATATGTGTCAAATCTAATATTTTGTGTATCAGTCATGCCTCCTGTATAAAAGACCCTGGCTAGTGTTGTTTAGTCTTTATCTGACAAGTGTATACTCGAACTCCTACAATCAGTCCTTTCTTCTATCTTTTATTTGACTTCTTTCTGTGTTTTTTTTTTTTTTTAATTTTGTCTCCTTCCTTTATATTATAGGTGGGATGAAGAAATACAGTGTAAGTCAATACCTGTAGAGAATTTCCTTCCAGAACCCACACTGAAATGCTGTTCATTTACCCGTGGTCTCTTACACTTGGCAACCAGCTAACAACATGATTTTTAAAATGTTAAGGGAAAAATTGTTCAGGTACTGAAACAAAGTCCAGTTAGTGGGACTAATGTCAAAGGGTTAATGTCTTTGCAAAGGATTAAAATGTGCACAATACCAGAACTGCTTTATTTACATGTTTTAGACAAACTGGAAGGGAACGGCTGAAACCTCCAGCACCAGTGGCAGCGATCTCCAGTTTTTTGTCTTGCAACACAACCACAGACGACAGACTCTACAAATGTCTTGTGAGAAATGGACCTTGTCTGAAGGAGCTTGCAGTTTAAACATGCAAAACAAGAGGCCGGAGGAAAAACAGGGCCACAAAACTCAAAGTCAGGCAGCAGGTAGGTGACAAAGTCAGCAATTGCAAAGATCCAGATCCTGTTCCCGTTTGGTTTCGTTCAAGGACTCCAAGTCTTAGGTTATTCTCACAACAGTACAAGCAGAGAAGTGGCAAATTAAGGCAGCCAAAGTCATTATCACTATATCTAAAAGGTGCTAAAATCCAACTGAAGATTTTGTCATGATTTAAATGAGTTTTAAACAGGCCTTGAATAGGCTCTGCCAGGCTGCCTAGCAAGTTGGTGGTAAAACCAGGAGTACAGTTTAGGAAGCTTCAGACTCGGTTACAGCCCACGCTGCTGGTGAATCGGTCTCACTGCCACCTTCTTAACTTGGTCCTTCACTGCCCCCTCCAACTTAGATGCAGGATTCAAAAGGAGAGCACAATGATTGCATGCTACGTTGATGTAAAGCTTTCTCCTCTGATTTTCTAAAACTACATTTTCATTTTTGCTTGTTAAAAGACTTAATATTTAAATCACCTGTTTTAACAGACAAGAAAATATGTTCTGTTAAAAGATTCCTACAGTGTATGTATGGCCTGTTTAAATAACCTTTTTCCCATCTTCTCTGTAATCAGAGGATTTGAATTCTAATGCAACACGTTCATGCTAGAACCTGATTATATCCCAGAGCTACAATTCTGAGTGGCATCAGTCCATGGTATCTGACAGTATTTGCCAAAAACATGTCAGGACTCCCCTATAGTTCAAATCACCCCATAAATTCTACACTTACACAACATCGGGGGTGACCTCATACTTAAAGCATGCCTTAATGATCAAGCAAGTGGAAACGTTCAGTAAATACATTGAATGTTTGACATTGTTATCAGTGGGTGTTCCCTGGGTCTCTTGTGAAACAATCCCAAGATTAACGCAAGGCCAAGAAGTGTCAGCCAAGTGAAACCCTTAAAAGTTACTTAAGAAATTTAAATAGACAACTGTATTTTTCTATGCTAAAATTCAGCAAAATGTTTCTTAAGAGAAGTACTGGCAAAACAAAAATGTATGTTTTGAACAATGAATTATCTTCACAGCTTTGACTGATTTTCTTTTAAGTTATTTCCACTGACATTATGAAGCTGGGAGAAGTATGCCAGCCTCAAGAGGAGTTCTGAGAAATTAAAGATTTAGAAGTCTACAAAATCTTTCATAAAGTCCATTATAAAAATGATGCTCAATATAGACAACTATTTCAGCCTTTCAACCTCTCTAAATCTGGCCTTAGAAATACTCCCAATGAAAAAAAGGTTGATTCCAAAAAGCAGAGCACAGCGCCCCTTCTACAGCGCATGAAGTTCTTGGCTACTTCTGCTGATTTCCACGTCAGCAGAAGGCATTGACGTGCTATAGCAACATAACAGAGGGAGAAAGGAATAGAATCAGAAAGAAAACCGGATTTTTTTTATTCTTTCTATTTCTCTTTCCTCCCCTTTAGAAACTGTATTGACTATACATGGGTGCTTTCCCATACTGAGCATCCTACATTAGACCGATGGCGCAGCCTCTTAGGCCCGCACAGACAATGGGTTCTATCCATGTGGCCTCAATGGCCTGAACAGCAGATAAAAGAAGAAACATTTAACAACTTTGTGTTACAACCATCATGCTTAGCATTGCCTTTCCTTTGTAGTCTTGTTAAGAATTAAACCCTCACCCTGTAAATATTATACACACCTGATTATGTACCTGATTAACCTTCACGTGAATGGGACAACTCAAATGCTTTAAGTACATGTACAAAGGATATACAGGGCAAAGGCTGAGTTTGGAAACTTCACGTGAATATATATTTCGTATCAATACAGAGACATAAAAGAGACACTAAAAAAAAGTCCCATAGCTAAACCTATCAACAGCAAGAAGTGCAAAACTGATTTCCTGACCTGCTGGCTGGCACTCAGTCAAAAGCATCGCCTGGTTACCTTTGCACGGAAACGATTTCCATCAAATAATTCACATTCATAAACTAAAGAACATAAATGGAACACCACAAATGACAGATTTGCAATGGCCTGAGCTGAAAGGAACTTACTGCCTAGGATTACAGGTACCTGTATGACCCTACAAGTTGGCTATAATCCTGTTCAAGGTGGTGGTAAAAATGATGGATTACAATCGCATGTATGTGCGCTACATTACTAAGTAATGAGCTGCACTGTACTACATGTTTTGCCTCCAGGAACATCTACTTATGTCATTCTTTTTAGTCGTCTTTTTGCAGCAGAACATCATAGTTTGATAACCAACATCTTCAGTTTCAGGGGTGTAGCATTGTGCTGAATCTTTAGTCTCAATTACTGTGCGTAAAATTAAATGTTTACAATAAAATAGTCCAAGGATTCTACAGACAAAAAAAAAAAATCAGGCATGAACATTCATTAGCAGAAGTTTCCCACTTTCCCTCCTTACCTCTGAATTAAAAACCTCACGGTGTCAATAAGCACATTCACAAGTAAACACATGTGAGAGGAAAAGCAGTGCAATACTCCTCCCAACAGCATCTGTGTTCTCAGCTCTGTCATACCTCTTGCGTGGCCTTAAACTAATCTGATGGCCTGATTTTCAGCAGTGTCTAAATGCCTAAATAAATAGAAAATCATTTAAAGGGAGGTACCAAGCACCTAAACAAATTAAAACTGTCCCATTTGCTTGTATGCTTCAGGAATGAACTTGCAAACCTTGGTGGTGAGGGAAAGCTTTAAGGTCTTCCTTAGGAAAAGAGCTGAGCCTGGACGGAGAAATGAGTGGGCTGACATTTGTTCCTGCCCTGGATCCCACGGCACTGAAGAGGCATTGTGAGCATCCTGATGCAGTTCTCTGGCCTAAGGTAGTTCCTTTATTCCTCATCAAAGATAAAGGTTATTTTTGTTTCAGTCACAGTTTTTTTCAACTTAGGAATTTCACATGGATAGCACCTTATTGGAATAAGTGATATCAGCTGTTTTGTGATAGATGATGGCTCAGTATTGATTTTTAATGTGGGTAAAAGGTTATATTACAATAAACAGAAAATATGTTTATCCTATTACAGCTAATGCCAAGGATAAAATCCTCTGTGACTCCTCCCCACACACACAAACCAGACGCTGACAGGCCCAGCTGCAGGCCCCATTTTACCAGTTTATCCATTTCGTCCTCAGTGAATAATTGCAGCTTGTCTTGTTTCTAATCTAATTTCATCCATTATCCAAGATGGATAATTTCCAGGGATGCAGTACAGGGGCGGGAACGTCTGCAAAGAATAAAAACTGTGCAAATCTATTTTCTGACATATGCAGCCCACAACTCTTCTGCCTACACTTCTTCCATCTGAGTAGGTCTGCATGTGCAGAGAAGAGGAAAACGAGAGGCACAAGCCACTATCTGAATATCCAATGTTTATGCATCCCACGTGGCAAAAGTGAGTGTATAGCCTGCCGCTGGTGATGGCATGCTAAGACCAATAGCATGAACCTATGCATTTACTTGCACTCTTTGCCTGTCCACACCTCTGTTTCTTGGCTTTTGTTAGACGGGAAGCTTATTCAAGCAGCTGTCACCTTTTTGTTGTGTGCCTGTATGGCAGCCAAAACAGGGGAGTCCTGGTTCAGAAAGGGCGTCCTATGCCAAAAGGTAGCACAAAATAAAAAGCCTCTGTGTAAAAAGGACAGGTATTAGGTCATTGTCTATGTGAGGTAAAGCAGACTAGCAGGATCACATAGCCCACTTCTGGAGGGGCAGAGGTCTCCTCTCTTCAGCACTCTTCTCTCTCCATTTTTGTCCCTACAAAGCCATCTGGGGACAGAAGGATGTCTTAGCCCTCCATCACAGCATCTCAAAATTCAACCCAGAGTTTTAACTGGGTAGTGACTTCATCTGGAAGTGAACCTGAAGGAGCAAAAGGTAAGATAACTCCTTGTCTCCAGAAAAAGAAGAGCAAAATGAAAAAGCAAGGAGTCCTCTTTTCCAAAGGCATAAATCAGCCTTTTAAACTCACAGCCCCAAGGGGACTGCATATGCTATCCATAAAATCAGATTGTTTATGAAATTGGATGTTTGTTTAATTCATCGGTGTTCATGTGCCTGGCTCATCATAAATCTTAATATGTAAATCACACAACTGCATAGATTTCAGCACATTCAGAGTTGAACTGATTTCTATACAGAAGACGTTAGAGAATTCCTGGTTCAGTCATTAGCACTGTTTTAAAGGGTATTTACAGAGTCAGAAATGTGTCTCCTGCTCCCAGTCCTCACCAGTGACCTCAGACCTTGCAAGATGGAGGTGGTTTCAGGCCCGTGGCTGCACTCCAGCTGCAAGCCTGGGTGCCAATATGGACCCTGCTGCCCTCTCCCCAGCTGGGGGACACACAGAGCTCTAAACCATGCCCGTGCAGTGCTTGTGCTTTAAGCCCACATTACAGTTTGGGTCCCTCAGGAGACTCATTTGGGCATTTAGGTCCCTGCATGCTGACTTCTGACTCACAGAGGGGCTCCGGTGGCCAGTGGCACCGAGGGCATTGAGCAGATACACATCTCCGTGCTGCAGGGAGGATCACATGGACACGGGAAAATCTAAGGTATCAACGCCTCAGCTAATAGATGGTCTGAACTGGTCTCTGTAAGTTTGCAGCTCAAGTCCAACCACTGAGCCCATGTCAGGTACCGAAGCAGACAGCAGAGTGCATTTTTAACACAGAGTTTATCATGCCAGTTTATGTGTTTTAAGGCTGTCAGAGCCAGGATGCATTTGAGATCATTTATCCCACAGAAGGCAGCAGCATGGTGGAGCATAAAAACACACCACTGACACAAAAGCAGACTGAAGTTAATTTAAAAACAAAGCTAAACATCTGCTCCAGGAACCAGCTCTCTAATGCATAGATGGGAGCACTAAAGTTTAAAACATTACGGAGTGTTTAACCAGTACCACACCAGCTGTTAGACATTTTTGGCAATGGTGCAGACATTATCTGGCAAGTTCTTTTGAGCAGCTGACAAGAATGAAGAGTGACAGATATAAAAAACAGAAAATGCCAA
Source organism: Pygoscelis adeliae (assembly GCF_000699105.1). Taxonomy (NCBI): domain Eukaryota; kingdom Metazoa; phylum Chordata; class Aves; order Sphenisciformes; family Spheniscidae; genus Pygoscelis; species Pygoscelis adeliae. The sequence continues at coordinate 2,259,666 of NW_008825109.1, read as the reverse complement.
CCATATGGCATGACTATTATGCTAATGTTTCAGGTGTCAAGCAGTAATCGCTTGTGTTTAATTTGAGTGCGCAAAATTTATATGGATTTTAATGATTACACAATGTTATACACAATTACATTTACATCTCCATATTGTTACAACTGTAATTTTGCCATTTAACAGTAACAGACACTGCAATAAATTTGTCCACTTAGGAGCAATGGTGTTATCTTTATGGCTTTAATAACACATTTCCACCTCACAGGTGTAATATTTATTCCTACAAACAGTGCCACTGTAGTCAATGAGTACGCTTGTGATCCAGTCTGCAAGACATCGCTGGCTGACGCTGTAGCGTTAGGTTGTTTGGTAAATGCTAATGGCCCACGAGAAGTGCAGCAGCCAAGGTGTTTATGGGTATGTCTCCACAACAGTCAACGATGCTGATTTGATCCCCAAACCTCTTCATGCTGCTGCTGGTGTTGCATTGACGGTTGGACTCGATGATCTTAGAGGTCCTTTCCAAACTTAATGATTCTATGATTCTATGACTGTGCATTGTCAAAGAAGGGGTCAACCCCTGCCCTGACCAGGAGGGAGGCCTCATGGCAGACTGGGTGTCTGAGCTTCAGGCAGTGAAGAGGAGCCCCACAGGCAGCTCAGCTCTGCCAGGTTTCCCCAAGGGACCTGCTGCTAAGCTGTTTTACAGACCACGTGCCATGTCAGAAATGGATTTTCGCCCTAAGAAGTGGAAGCAGCAAAGCCTGGTGCCATAAAATTGTGTGTACTGCTTGCTCTGTGTCTCGCACTTGAAGAAGCTTAGATCACTCTCACATCTCTGACGACAAAGGGAAAGGAAAACCAGCCCAAAGTGCTGATATTGTCAATAGCTGGCTCACATAGACAAGGCATAAAAATGTCTGTTTGGTGAGAGCAGACTCGTTTGACGGTTCATTTTGGGTTGAGGCTGTTTCTCCATCAGTGCATAATGTAGTACGTAGCATGTGTGACATCTGCACTGAGGCACGGGGCGGTGGTTTGACTGACTGCGGAGAAGGCAGCACCACCCCTTGCGTCCGTTTTACAGAAGGAATTAAAAAAAGAAAAAAAAAAAGAAGGATGAGGATGTTAACTAGACAACACAACATGGAAAACACTCAGTGACTGGTTTTTCATTGCCAAAAAAAGGCTTGTGCTGGTAATAAATGTCGGTTCAGGAACCAGCCCTCTGCCAAGGAGCTGGAGAAAACAACCACTACTTTACTCAGGCAATGGCAGAAAATTTCAAACTCATGAGCTGATGGATGGCAACAGGGAATTCATGGAAAATTCTGAATCAAACAGCAGCAAAACTTCTACTGGGGATGAGGAACCAGGCACTGGTGGACTGCTTTGCCAGGAGAATGGACTCGATGCTCATTGCTTACTATGACTTTATATACATCCATGTAAAAGAATGAAGTGGTATAAAATCTTTTAAACACATTTGTGGGGAGAGTCTTCACTCCTTGTGGCATTATATGGTGACAGTATCATGCAGATATAATAAGCATCGGCTGAACTGTGTTATGAAGAGAGAAGAGTCAGACGAACACACACAGCAACTGGTGGAGCATGCCTGGGAAAGATGCAGGTGGGGCTGGGAAGTCTGGACGCTCCCCAGCTCCGAGTGGAAAAGAGGAACTCCTATGTTTTGGAAACACTCCTGGATGTATTTGTGATTCAGCTCTTTGCTGTGCTCTTGAACTACACTGAAGATTGAGTAGATAGATAGAAAATGTCTGCCTGGCCTCACCTGCCACAGATGCAGTGTTAATATTAAGCTAACGGAGGATATATTTGTTTTAGCTGGAGTTTGCACTTACTGTCATAAAAGCACCAAAAGACAGCTCAGATGTTGCAAGATGAAGCCTGAATATTTGCCTGGAGATAAAAGTCGTGCCATTCTCTGGCAAGTTCCTCATTACAGAAGGTTGCGGAAGGGCAGGCTGCCCCCCTGTGTGGCTCTGACAGTGGTCTTGCTGGCCTGCCAACGTTCCATTGCCCTTAGATGCAGCTCACACTTTCCAGGTTCTTTGGGAGCAGCATCTTTTGAATCTTCTAGCAGGCTTTGGAGTCTAGCCAGCATCGGAGAGCCTCCTGTAAGCCCTCATAGTCCACTAGGGCCCCACAGTTTACTACCTACCTGTCACCCTAATATCATCTCAGCATGTCTGCCTACTCTTGACTGCTGTACTGCTACTCCTATCATCAGCAGTAAGAGGCAGAACAGCTCTCTCAGTATTATTATTTCCCTGTTTTTCTAAAGGGCATAACCAAGTATTTTCATAAGTGCAGTCTGGCTTTTTCCTCTTTGAAAATCTTCAGGCCAAGTCTGCATCTCATTTTCCTTTCCTATATAGAGTTTCGCATTTCAGGAGAGTTAGCTCACAATGTTTTCAAAGCAATATTCAATGTATAATTCATATTAACACAGGACTGATGCTAGTTGACACACCCAGCTTTCAGGTTAAGCTCTGGAAACTGCATTTTTATATGTAGAGAACAGCTCTGGTCATAATGCCAAGCGCAATAACAATTACAAAAGGAGGAAAAACATCGCACTCCAATTATCCCCTAGCTGCTGCAAAGGCAAAGCAAGAGTAGCGTTTAGGCATACCCAGAAGTGGCCAAGCCCCATAAGTGGAGGTAGGATGCAGCTGTCCCATAGTACGTCTCCGTGCTTTCAGTTTAGTACATTGTCAGTCTTGCTGTTGCACCAAAGATACCTTGCACCTATATCTAACATAGCAATTGTTTTAAGTTACCAGTTTTATTTTGTTCTGAAAAGGCATGAAGCCATCCGATCTCAGTTTGGAGGTAATAACCAACAACTCAGCTGGTAGCAATGACTGTCAGGTCAATGGTGAAAAAACAATGAAAAGAAATAATTTCGGGAGCAGAGCAGAATCAGTGATCTGCGTGGGAACCAGTGCACCTGCAGCACCCGTGCAGAGGAGGCAGAGGTGGTGCCTCCTGGCGCACTGTGCCTGATTGCAGGCCGTGGGCAGAGGCATGATGAAGCAGGAACATGCCATCCCCTGCACAGCTCCTGGCAAGGAGGATGTGGAGGAGCAGCAGGCGGCGGAGCCCCGCGTGGTCACGGGCAGGCAGGAGCCAGGGGACGCGAGCGTGGCTGCTCCCTGCCCTGGTACTTATCCTTGGGTTGCCTTGGGGAATGCATTTCACATCTCTGGGTTTCTCTTCCTCCTCCCACCTTTTGTTTGTGATCTTTTCGGAGCAGGACTGTCTCCTAATACATGTTTATACAGTGACTAGCACGATGAGGCCCTGATCTTGCCTGAGGCTTCTAGGCATGACTGTAATACAAACGATAAATCATCATCATAAAACAGGACTGCACAGATCCATAATTTCTGTCATAACTCATAGCCGAAGTGTCAGCAGCTCACAGACACATGGAAAGGTCAGGGAGACCATGAAGGGTCAGAAGAAGTGAATCCACACAGAAAAGAGAAGATGCTGAATGGCTTTGAAATATTTTTAGTATCTGTCAGTGTTATACCCATGTCAGTTCACAGCTGATTTCCTTTATTGACGCCATCTCCTGACAGCAGCAATGTGGCCGGGAAAAGGATTGAGCCACATATCACAGCAGAAGACAATGGCGGTCACCGGGGTGCAGCCTGCAAGAAAACATGCACGTACGGTCGGCAGGTGCTTCCCATCCACGGCTTTTGTGCTGCACTGTCCCCCAAGCTGCACTGAGTGTGCCAAGCAGGCAACCAAGCTTCAGCAAAAGCGTTTCTTTGTCCTTTATTACTTTTATTACTTATGGAGGTCTACAGACCCTTATTTGTATCTCTTCTCTTTTTCCCCGCTGTTTCATGGAAGAAAGCTGTGTGATATCTCGTGCAGAGGATTTCAGCAGCTCTGGAGACTCTCCCTCCCACCTGTGAGTCAGCTCAGACGTACACAAGGCATCGCTGGCCAGGGAACCGCTTCCCCAGCAGGTGTTCCCGGGCAGCCTCTGGGCACATGGCTAAATTACCTGACGGACCCATTGATGCTCAAATCGGCACCAGACAACAACATGCTTTGCAGAAGCTGTCATCACACTCTAGGGTTGCACATTTTTTCAGTGTCCCCTAACCTGTAGAGGCAAGGAGCTTGGGAGACCCGGAGCGTAACAGGAAAGAGTTTGCTGCAGGAATGTAAGGAGCTGACGGTACAAAACCCAGCAGTTATGTCCATTCAAAGCAAGGCAAGTAAGCATACAAATACCTTTAAATCATTATATCTGGCAAGAAGCCATGCTGTGTCTTCAGCCAAAGTGTGATGCTTTGAGAAAATGTAGCTTCGGTGAGCTGAATATCAGATGAAAAAGAAGCACTAGGGAAAGTTCAAGCTGTATTTAGTGGAAAAATATTTTGTTCTTGATGAACTGAAGGATTTACACTATTCCTCTCTGTAACTTTGCATCTTCCAGATAGCAATGACCAGTCTCCTCCTTATTCCTGAGATTTGAAGTTTCAAAATATTTTTAAATGTTTCAAAAGAAATTTAGTCTTTAAAGTCTTCCCTGCTGTAGGCCATTGAAGGCTAGCCTTCTGTCATGTTGGTTTGGAGGCTTACACAACAGGGAATACCATGTTATTCCCAGTTATGACTGGAAGCTTCTTTAGTGACTCCTGTTTGCCAGATGACATCATTTGTTACACAGACAATTAAAATAAGAAGGGTTTTTTTCAGAATTCATCTTAAATTTGGTATTGAGTACTCTAAAGGAAAGCAGGTTATTGTCCAATTATATTGCCAAAATGGTGCATGCTATTGAAAGAAAGAAATCAGTCCAAGATTCAGATCCTGGTGTATCAGCAATACCATAATAACTCCTCTTATTCCATCTTTGTGGAGTAAATCTCCATAATTAGGATGAGAATTGGGCCAAATAGCTTTGGCAGAGTTGACCGCGTAAATCAGATGAACACAGAGAATTAAAACAATGGTGCAGGAAGGAGAAAAGTGGGAAGGGCTGAGAAGTGACATCAAATAAAGGAGATATGAAACAGATATGGTCGAACCTGGGCGAGGATGTGCTCTGGGATAAAAGAAAGAGACAACAGCACAAGAGGCAGTTTTCCCTGGAGAGCTACCTGGTAGTAAAGTGCTTTAAAGAAGAGTTAATTCAGAGTATATGCCACAGTCGATATGACAACGCATGCATTAGGCACCGAGAGAGAAAAGCCAGCATACAAAAAGATCCAGAGGAAGAGAAGGACAAAAAATGTTCAAGCAACTGGAAGGCCGGACAGAAAGCAGAAGTTTTGAGAATGTGCAGGAACCAGACTTGGGAAGGCTGGACACTACCTGAAGGCAAAAGGCACCTCAACCTTCCTAAAGAAAGTAATTCAAACAATTTGGACTGCCCTGCAGTATGATGTAAGTGGGCTACTGACACGCTTAATGTTAGATGCAATGCCACTAAAAAGTTGCTTGGACATTCTTGTCCTTCATTTTACTGCTGCCGTGGCAATGCAACAGCCCACAAAGCATCACCAAAAGGGTCTTCCCTCCACAAGGCATCACCAAAAGGGTCCTCTCTCTAGGCTGACTACGCTTGTATCTTGCTCTATAAAGGCCAGATCCCGGTAATGTTAGGCCAGCATCCCATCCTCACTGCAATATTCAGACACCCTCTGAAATACTGGAACAGGTTGCCCAGTGTCGTGGCTTAACCTCAGTCGGCAACTGAGACCACACAGCTGCTCGCTCACTCCCCCCAACCCCTGGTGGGATGGGGGGGAGAATCAGAAGAGTGAAAGTGAGAAAACTCGTGGGTTGAGATAAGAACAGTTTAATAATTGAAATAAAATAAAATAATAGTAATAATAATATACAAAGCAAGTGATGCACAATGCAATTGCTCACCACCCACTGACCGATGCCCAGCCAGTCCCTGAGCAGCGGCCCCCCCGGCCAGCTTCCCCCAGCTTATGTACTGAGCATGACATCACATGGTATGGAATGTCCCTTTGGCCAGTTGGGGTCAGCTGTCCTGGCTGTGCCCCCTCCCAGCTTCTTGTGCACCTCCAGCCTTCTCAGTCTGTAGAGCACGGGAAGATGAGAAGTCCTTGACTAGTGTAAGCACTGTTTAGCAACTACTAAAACATCGGTGCATTATCAACATTATTCTCATCCTAAATCCAAAACACAGCACTGTACCAGCTACTAGAAAGAAATTAACTCTATCCCAGCTGAAACCAGGACACCCAGAGAGGTGGTGGATGCCCCATCTCTGGAAACATTCAAGGTCAGGTTGGACGAGGCTCTGAGCAACCTGATCTAGTTGAAGATGTCTCTGCCCACAGCAGGGGCGTTGGACTAGATAACCTTTAAAGTTCCCTTCCAACCCAAACTATTCTATGATTCTATGATTTAAATCCATACAAAAAAAAGCTCTTTGCACCCTGATTTCAGAAGATCAACTTGTTATCCTCTCTCATCCTCCCCACAGACATGGATTTGTGGTCCTCCCTGTAAGGTCCTTCCCTTTGAGCTCACCTTTTCTATCAAATGTTATAGCTTACATGACTGACTTTTCCTCACTTTGCCCAGCTAACAGCAGCAGATTCAAATTCCAGTCTGTCATCTGCCTCTCTTGCTTTCCTTCCACTCACATGTAGTTAACCTAGTAAACATTAAACATAGTTTCTAATATAGTTAAAAACTTTAAATATAGTTAACTTTTAATTTTTAATATAGCTAACTTAGTAAACTCATCTTCAAAATCTCTGCTTGAAACCTACTTCTGTTGTGGTGCCTTGCAGCCCATGATCATCTGACAGTGGTTAGGTGAATGTGGACTTTTATTTCTACTTCTGCTTTCTACTTTCTAGTTATTCTACTTCTACCTGTTGTTTTTTGTTGCCATCTCATCTCCCCAACCCTCACTGCAGGTAAGTAAGTGTGGATCAAGGTGGGGCTGTGAAGCCATCTGACTGTCAGTGTGATCACTGTACCATGAAGAAAAGTCCTCCTAACATAGAAAGTCTTCACTACGGGCAGGGCTAGGGACTATTTGCTCTCATTACCATCATCTCCAGGAAGGCTAGGAGACATCTGTTGAATCAATGTAATAGCCCTGACCTCCATTTGCCCTTTGTCTTTCCATCTGTAGAGACCCACCCTGATGTCTCATTAACAATGTAAAAATAAAAACACCGTTTTGTTTTCCCACCTCCAGGCAGCTGCAGAACCTTCCCTGACCAGCCATAAGCCCTGGAGGCCCTGGAGTCCTAACGCTTGGGAAACCCACTAAGCGGTCTTGGCTTGCAGTCTGTGAAAAGCAGCATTTTGCCTCATACTCGGCGCCTTTCAGCTAGCTTGATCGGCGATCAGCAACAGGGGGGAGATGACATGGGCTGAACTCATGGCAAAGGAATGCAACAGGGAGAATGGCAGTGGCAGAGGAACAAACTGGATACTAGGTTATTTCATTCCTCAGCTGTATAATTCGCTATTTTAGATGAAGACTAGCATTAGTTACCCTCCCTGTTCTGAATCCCAGTGTTTCTGTTTCCTTACTGTGCTGGCCTACAAGGCTTGGGCTCCTCAGAAGGCTTTTCTTGGCTGTCTTGGCTCTACAAGCTGTTGACGCTGACTCAGTCCTATTGCTGTTAGCCAAATAATATAGGTAGCAAAAGCTGGCCTCCTTGACTAACTTGGCCAAAGACACCTCGTGTGCAGAAAAGATGTGGGATTTACTTATGGGTGCAGCTCTATCAGGAGAATCAGGCACATGGTCTCTAACATTTTTGCATACCTTCTAAGCCCTGCCAAACTTCTGCAGACTTTTCTGTTGCAGTTCTGTCCCCTTAGTGTCTCCTGGAGGAAAGACATGGAGCTGGCCAGAGCATGGAGAATAATATTCCCCCAACTCATAGTCATGTTGCCTGAGGTTGCCTCCAGCAGGCAACCTCATGGAGAAAGGAGGAAAGGGACCGGGAGTCAGTCACTCCCATTTACATCAAAGCTACATCCCCACTGACAAGTGTGGCCTTATTTCCATAATTTTCTTGGCAGTTTGGAGGTTCATCATCAGATAGGATTGCTGGCCAGGTCACGCGCGGGTGCCGCAGCTCCGCAGCGCACCCGGAGGCACAACTCCAGGAGTTCCCCATCCCTGCTCCCACTGAGGTCAGGGCAGAGTCCCCATCAGCTGCCGCACACACAAGGACATGACCCTGAAAGCACAACTTTTAAAACATTTTGGAGGAACACTGATTGCTGACAGAGACTTTGAGGTAATCTAAATCTTAGGTGAGGATGAAAAAACTCTGTGAAGCTAGCTTCAAAGAAAGATTTAGTTTGGCTGTATCTTTAATCTGGGGATTGATTAAAAGAAGAACAGTTTCAGTGACTAATTTCTACAGGGTCTGAAATATAACAGGTTATTAAACACACAGCCCAACAGCTGCAGAATCTGACAGAGACATTGTTCTCCCTAAGCATTTGGTAAGAGAGTATTTCACATGATTAAATAGCTAATAAAGTCAGAGACTTTGCTAAGTAGATGGATACCAGCAATATCGCAAAGGTAATTATAGATTTCTATCAAAAAATTCTTAACTCAAAATATTTATTCTCAGACTGAAGCTAATATGCAGGTCTCAGTTAAAGAGAAAATATTTTAGCCACTATTAAAAGGTTTCCAATTTGCTCTACTGTAGTGGCTTTCAATTACAACCAGTTTCAAGGTGTATGTTTTCAGATTGAATATTTCTTTTTTCAAGGTGAATTCTCACCAGCTGTCACATGAAACTATTTCTTCCATTAATCATGATCTTGTGCTTTTTTGGCAGCATAGGGATCTGCATCTTTAGGTTGTTTATTTCTTTTGCTCCTTCACAGGCATTAGAGAGTTGTGATATCTGTACCTCTCTAAAGTTGCAGAGTGGTAAGAAAGGGTCAGAGGAACAAAAACCAGTGTTGGGGATGCTTGCAAAAAAACCTACAGAATGCTGCATGCACAAAATTATTCATTTGCCTCTTTGTTGCTATTTCAGCCTGTCTTTTTTTCCACTGATCTTTTAGTTCCTTTACTGCTTCCCTGTGAGGGCCATTAGAAAACCAGGGTATTTTTTTATATCTTGCAAACACAGCTACGTTAGCTAATTCACAGACCGCTGAAGAAAAGTTCTTTACATCAGTAAATTATCCCATTATCACAGAGGAGCATGCAGCAGAGCTTGTATTTACACTGAAGCTAGTTTATCTCTACCTATGATTATTTTTGCCTGGTTTATAAAAATGTAATAGACGCTTATTTCCATTTAGTCCAGCCAACACACATCTTACAGCAATGCCCATGTCTGCTTTGCTTTGCATTTCTTGATGTCATCTCCTATGTCTGCTTTACCAACCCCACCCCCTGCTTCAACACACTCTTTTTCCTCCTTGAAGCCCTCTCTTGAGGACTCATTCCTATTGTAAAAACAGTGAGAAATTAGAGGGCAATGGCTCAACTGTAGAGCAATAAAAGGTATTTTAAATATATACAAAGAAAACAGGTTATTGCATTCCTCTTCTACCATTTGGGCAGCCCTGCATTTCTCAGACAAGGCATTTCCAAGAAGCTGGGAGCTGCTGGGTGTATGCGTACGGCACCCGGGCTGAAGGAAGAACGCTGAAGACCAGCACGCTCCCGCTGCAGATGTGGCTGCCTCTACCACCTGCGGCTCCAGCGTCACCGTCCATGGGGTAAAGGACAGACCATGCTCACCCCACCTATAAAACGCAGCATGGAGATGGCTGTGACTACAGCTGCGTGGGCAGCTCTGACGTTGTTAAGAAATGCCCTCATGGATTGCATGTCCATACATAGTAAAACACACGTAAAGAACGGGTGCCAGACCCTGAGCGCCAGCCCTCCAGGAAGATCTGCCACAGTCAAGAGAGGATTGCCAGTGTACTCTGTCACGCTGATGAGTTGTAAAAATAGCCATATCAAAACCACGAGCAGGACTGTCCCTTCGTTATCGCTTATTCACAGGAAGATCAGTCTAACAAGCTAACTGGAAATAAAGGATCTCAGCAGCATGCACGTGGGATGCCTGCCCCGTCAAAGCAGGTTGTTGCACCATGGACGCAAGCACGGAGTGCAGTACAAATGACTGAAAGCTGTAGAGCTTACAGCACTCCTGTGCAAGTCCTCGAGTGTGCAGGATCCAGCAGGTTTTGGAGGCTACTACAATACATATTAAACCACTTATTCTTCTGCATCTAAGTACAGTTGCCAGGCAGGTTGAGAGTTAGGTCCAAGCCAGAAATTTGTATCAAGATCTCAATTTATATGACAGAGTTCAAGGAGCCTTGTATCCTTTTTTCTTTTTTCGTATTACCAGCCATTGAAAGAGATCCTAGCTGCTAAATGTTTGCTTAGGTTTTCAAGGCACTTATACTTCATGCTGTGGTGGGATCTAGGGTTTCAGTTTGTTCCCATTTCTAGTGAAGTTTGAGTGTAATAAAGAGTATTTTAACCTCTATTTACTGCACTGACCATCAGCTAGCTAGATCTTTTATTTCTACTGTCAGTGACAATAAGAAATTGGTGACAAAAACGACTATTGTGGTTGTAACTGCAGTGTTATTTATAAACAGCTAGATGCAGAAAAAATGCAATTTAAATTTCATTGTGAGCAATATTCAGGCCTAGAGCTCCCTAATGCACAATTCATAGCTGCTTAAATTGTAGTCATTATTCTCATACTGCAATACTGTTTGTCATGATAAAGGGAAATTACTTTTCTGTAAATTACTCCTGCAAGATTAGTTAATTTACATTTGCGAAGGGTATGGAGCAGCATCTCAATTCCATGGATATGTTTCTCAGAAGCATTTGGCAATTTAAGGTTTGGGGGAAAATGTAAATGGAAGTCAACTTCAAAATGTAAGAAAGGGACAGTGCATACATCCCAAGGCCTTTGTATCCCAATGAAGAGCAGCAATGAAGAGTAGATATATCACTTACAGACTGCCAACTTCAATGTTGCAGAAAATTGTATTGAGGACCTGCAGAAGGCATGCTCCTCTCTGCTGCAGTACTGGGCAGCCAAGCTGGCAGCATTTGAAAACACTGCTCCTGACTACACGTGAACTATGCGTGCAAATAATCTGTATAAGACATCCTACCCTTTGGCATCCCCTTCTGCTAATACCTGTCTGTTTGTTTAATCCATGTTGGGGTGGAGATAGCAAAAGCCAAAAACATGTGGAGGAATGTTATTTTTACTTATTCGCTTGGAAATTCTGGGTGAGTTTTAGCATGCTGGACTTGGATACCCACCTGAGGCATCACAGCTCCTGATCCTAGCAGCATAATTTAAGGTGTTGGAGTTTGGTGCCCGAGTTCGTTGGACGGGCGATGGAGTAACTGAGTGCAATGGTGCCTGAGGGACAACACAGCGCTCTTCCACCGTGCCTGAGATGCTGCTTCAAGAAGGAGTGCCGGAGCATCCCCTGGGATCCCTCTCGCTAAAATCGGGGGTGGTGGTGGGAGGGAGCAGCAGCCGTGCCTCCTGCAGCCTGTGCAATGCTCTCGGGGGTGAGGGCACTTGCTGTGGACATGGCAGGACATGGTGCCGTCGCTCCCCAGCCTGCAGGGATTCACACCCACATATTCCTGACAGAGAGAGTAAAATTTTCTCTTCCCTCCGGGGAAATAGTGGAAAGGCCTTTGGAAAACACAGCGTTCAAGCGAGGCCTCAGATTTAGCACCAAGAGCGGGCAGGGTTATAACCTACCTCTGCCCTGCAGCCAGGCAGGGTTGCTTAAACCACCTTGAAGTTGAGGCCACAGGTACTTTTTGCGAGTAGAGCAAAACCTGTGGAGTGCAGACACACCGTGTAGGTGTACTGCCACAGACCATGTGCAGCTGGCACAGAGGAGCTTAACCTCTAGGTATTATTGCAATTAAAATGATGAAATACCAACAGCGCAGGCATCCTCAACACTGACGCTTGTGTTCAGGCATGTCGGGCTATGCTGATACTGATACCCTAATCCTATATTGGCATCGCAGCTCCTATGGCGTTTTGCAATGTTTTAAATTTTAACCCCCGCCAAATGCCAGCAAATATAGTCACAGTCCTCCTTCCCAATATTGCTCTCCTGATACAACAAGGGGCCGAGTATCCTTATCTTTCCTCCCCAGCCTGAGCTGTGTGCGGTTGCTGTTGCTGTGCTTCGGTGCAGAACGTTTCAAAGGCAGCAATTACACAGGAGGGAGTTCTCTGAAGAGTTTACGAAGTTTTGAGGGCACCTTAATTATATGTTATTTCTATTCCCATTAGGTTTAGTGGATTTGCAGCACTGTTCAACCCAAAACGACTTTGCTCCAGCCACCCATTAAAAACTTCACAAGGTGCTTAAAAATCATGCATGCTTATGTTGCCTTTAATTATTTTCCATTTCAGTTGCCTGTTTGTTTTTTTTTTTTGAGATGCATTTTCTTGGTTAACATCAAGGCTAGAATCCTACCTTGCACAAAAGGTAAACCCACATTTGTTTCCAAGAATTAGAATTAGGTGGGCCTAAATTCTGCTGGTTAATAAAGATAGGTATGAAGACATGAAGGTAAGTGTAAAGATATAAAGGTGTAAAGATATGTATCAAGGTATAAAGACATGGATTGGAATTTTTAAAGTTTCAGCTTGAGACGATGACAGACAATATCCAAAATTATTTTCAGACTTTTCTTTCTTTGGCTAAACTCCGAAATATTAGAATCAGTCCCACTGGTTTGCTCACAGCTTAGGTCTTTAAATGCCCCGTTTAAAATATACTTAATTCCTCCATTGGTGTCACTGCAATAACATGCCAGGGAAAGGACTCTTAGCCCTTTATTCATAGAGGGACAGCCATAACTTAAACCATACCAGTTGCTGGTTCTGTATGATACGTAAACTGGTGAAAAAGGTAGGTTTTTTTTGTGATGGCCAGGTATGCCATTCACAGTGCTGTCATTTCAGGACATAATGCAGTGGCACTGACACAGCTGGGGTTTAAATGTTGAAAAATCCAGTTGTGGTTGTAAAGGTTTTGGGATCAGCTGCATTTGGGATCCCTCTAATTTTTCTGGGTAGAGCCGGAGATCTCGTGGTCTTGATTGCTCAGCAGTGCACCTCCCTCCTGCCCTGCACATCCCCCTTAAAGTGTGTGAATCCAAATGAAGCACCTACCTTTGACACATGGATACACCTTTTTTCTGAGAACCCACAACCAGCAATTTAAATAAGGTAATTTAATTTGTCTTCAAAACAATGTATTATGCATTAATTAAGGTAACTTAATTTGTCTTCAAAACAGAGTATTATTCATTCACCCTAAGGCACGAAACACATAGCACAAAGGGTAAAAAACAACATCAGAGGTACATGACTCTTACTCATATCCTCATCTTTCCCCTTGCCAGCTTTTCTGCTTTCTCATTTTCAGCTTCAAGAAGCATTTGTGTAGTATTAGCATGAGTCTGTTTTTTCAGTGCTTTTCTTTGCCCTGTAACTCCCTTCCTTTCACACATTGCTTCCGGACAGCTTCTCTCAGGTGACTCGAAGGCCTCAGTTTCACAAAGATTTTATGAGATTATAGTGTGATACTTCTCAGGCCTGAAAAAACAGTGATATTAGCAGTGTTGCAGCCAAGGTGTTATCTCTTAGGTCCACAAACCTTGAATTTGCAGACACTTTTGTATGTGCTAAGCCACTGCTTCTCTTCTTCTGCTTGATCCCTTTCATAACCCTTATTGACTAACTGCACGACAAATATCACCATCTCACAAATTCATATGTGGAAGCAGACTATTCATTTTTAAAATAAAAAAATCAGGCACATTTTTCTAGTTTCCTAGTGGAAGTACTTATTCCAAAATAACAGCCTGCGATACTTCCTTGTCACCAGCACCAGATGCAACAGAATGCTCAATACTTACAAAAGGTAAGATTTTATAAAACTTTAAAGTTTTGATAAAATATTATAAATCTTCATAAAAGTTTTATAATTAGTCTGCATACATCATACAAATATTTTGTGTTACAGGTAAACCTTGTGCCCATACAGACAGAACTTAGTAAGTTATTTTGCACTAATAGAGTGCTGTTGTTGAGAACAGAACATAGCACAAAAATATCTGAGTAATGATAAAAAGTACTTCAAAAGAAACTATTTTAGCTACAGTTCAGCTGAGCCTTAGCTTCATCTAATCCCCACTTCAGTGGTAGATATGAGCACACTTCATTCTAGGAACTTGTGAAGCACAAAAGAAGAACAGGCACCCCCCTGCCTGCTGGCTTCGTTGGTGGGTTTTTCTCGGTGATGCTGAATGTTTAGAGAGTTGAGTGTCCCTGGAAATCCACACAGCAGGTAGCACTTGTAATGAACTCCTTAATATCTGAACATACCACGTTTTTGTTTCCCGTTCAGAGTAACCAGGGAACCAGCCTCACCCCAGACTCTATGCGGAGTCCTCCCCTTAAGATCTTTTTGTAGCTTTGGCATTTCCCACGAGCAGAGATGAATTGCTATTGGTAAAAATATCACAGAATTCAGTTCTTTAGCTGCAGCAAGAGAGGTATAAACCAGCCATTTCTGACCAGCAATAGCAGTATGAGCTGGCTCTCCCATCTGAAACACACCCAACTTATGCCTTTGGGATGAATTTCAGGAGATCGGACAGAATCTGTAGATAGCCACACAAAACCTCTCCTCTCTTTAGGGCAGCAGCTCTGGACTATCCTACCATGCAGAACAGGGAAATCAAAGCGGTCGTAAGGAAGCCCCACCTATAGTACAAAATAGTCCCATTAGTCTCCTCACAACAAAGACCTGGGAATTATTTTGCTGGGTAGGTGGCCATGGGAACAGTGTGGTTATCATCACAAAACAGAGGCGGAAACAGAACTTTCTCTAGGAATGGGGAAGCAGCTTCCGGGGAGGTCCCGGAGTATCACAGAGAGCAGCGCTTTCACAGCAAGAAGCCAAGCTTCCTAAAACAACACCATCAGTAAAGAACAACATAAACCTAAAAGTAATCAAGGAAAACCTAAAATCTTTCTGAGCAGGAGGAAAGAAAATGGAGTAACACATGCACTTTATTGCTTGAGGTATATGTCAAAGGGTTAGACAAGGTATGATGGCAAGTAGTTGGATTTAGCACCTTTCTGCAAAACCATACATAGTTTGAAGAGACATAACCAAAGTTGGTGGAATAGAAGTGAGATCGTGCTGTTTAATCTTTTCGTTTGGAAGAAGGTGCAGGTGAAAGCACAACTGGAAGCTGGCAGGACCACAGCCATCCTTCTGCTAGCAACAGGCCCAACTGCAGTAGCTCTTCGTTTACCTCCTCGCCCAGCCTGGCAGGGATGCCAGCTGCACCTATGGAGCCACATTCCAACTCCGGTCACGCTGGAACGAATCCAAGGTCATGTCACTGACTTCAATGAAGTTATTATTTATTCACGCTTGCCTAGCTGAGAATCTGGCCCATTCTATCTAGGTAGCAATATCTAATAGAGAAAAGACTGCCAAATTAAGGGAACAAGAAGAACCAGACTGTGTCACATGAAGAGGAAACATTTTACATTATAAGGATTATAAAGGCCCTTTAGTTTAAGGACTTTATCAGCATTTAAAGGACAGGCCACTGAAAAGCATTTCTGTATGTGCCTAGATTTTTTTTTTTAACCCTTATTTGCTATTTTAGAAAATGGAAAGAGAATTGATTGATTTTAACATTATTGAAATAAAAATACTGCAATTTGTTCAACACAGAACACTAATTCATTATACATTTATTAGCAGTTTGGGTTAAGACGTATTCCATTTAGGATTTCCTCCACATAAATTAAGAAGGCCTTTCTGGCTGAAATATGTTGAATTTCATGATTTTCTCTGTGGGAGCATTTTTCTGTCAATGCCAAATTCAGCTTTGGAAAAAACACCGTGTTTTGCTTTGCTGGACAAATCGGGGGTGTCCCTGCTGTATTGACCAACAAAAGATAGAGGAAAGGAATGAAGGTAAGGGAAATTTATCATCACTGTATTACTTCCAATAAGTTCAGATTCACTCAGGCCATGGCTTGATGATACTGTAAATCTGACTTTAGAGATCCCAGTGCTGTAACAAAAACTCTGCAACCAATGATGTAAGAATAGCAAAATGGTATAGATTTAGTCTAGCGGTTCATTTGTTAAAGAAATATTGACATTTACTTTGTACCAGGCAATGGACCGAATTGCCTCATCACCAGTTGTACAAAGTTGGTATACATCCCATGTTATGTGCTCCGACTAATTCAGCAGAAATGCACTTGTATGGCCACACCTCATCCGGATGCTGTTTGTGTTGCTGCGTGATCTGGAGGTGCCCAGATGGAGAATGAGTGGTGGTGGATCCACCGGGGGTGGGATTTCTGCCATACCTAGCAAGCAATAACACGCCATTCGTTTTTCTTTTCCTATCACCTTTGGATTTCACCTGAGTCCACCAGAATATAAAAGTATAAACTGATGCAATGCACTTGCCAAGGCACAGAAACATGAAGTTGCTTGCTTTCTAAGGAAAATATGTATTAAATTGGGAAGGGTGTTGGATTGTTTTAGGTAGCTAGAGAGCGCTGTGGAAAAATCCAGACAGGATTTGAAACAACTTTTTTTTTAAAGCATGTGTCTCAGCTTTTACTATCTTTTAAGTGAATCAAGAAAAGTTCCAACATACAGCCCTTTTCACTCAAGATTGTACATAAAATAACATCCTAAGACGACAGAGGTCATCGTAGACCATCCTGGACAGTTCCCATAGGAAAGTGAAAATATCACAAGCCTAGAGTCCCAAACTGCCTGCGCAGGTTTGGACTCCTGACCTGGGTATCAGCCCCTAGAGCTCTCCCACAGAAAACCATTTCATTATTCCTATTCAAACACATGCAAGAAAGAGCAGGTTATTAATGTTTCAGCTACAAGAATGATCCTCCCGTGCACTAATAAGTGCTACGTATCTGTTAAAATTATTTCTATAAATCTGCATCATAGTGGACAATATTCCCTTAAACTAATTTCCTGCAACCATCATTAATTGGCCAGCTTGCTAACACCTGGTACCAACAGATTTTTCATCTAGTGAGCGCAGTGCCACATAATGGTAACAGCAGGTTTTAACCTAATCCCTCTCCATACACAAGCAAACATCAAATGACGCCTGTGACAAAGACACACAGACCAGCCTGACATTTGCTGATAACTCCCAGGAGATTCTCCCTCAGCACAACTAGTCCTGCTCAAACACATTTTCCAGTGGAAAAGATAATTTGAAACCATTTCCAGCTAGACTAATTGCATTCACTGAAAAGAGCATCCTCCTCCTCCTCAGTACACATTTATTAGTCCAGCCGCAAACGCATCTAACACTTTGTGAAGTTTTCCAAAGCAATAATTATTTCATCTTATGAGAATTTGCAACAGCTTTCTTGATAATGAAAAGTTATTATGCAGATATATATATATGTGCCTAGATTGCACACACACACACACAAAAAAAAAGGTAAAAAAAAAAAAGGTAAAAAAAAAAAAGTAGACATTTAAAACTGATGTTTAAATTCCACTCACAGTTTTGAAGTCTAAGCATAAAACTTCTTACTTTGCAGCTGTAGCTCCAAGCTGTCTGGAAAGATAATGCAGTCCATCAGATATCCTGGTTTTGTTTTCTTGCATAAAAATATCATCTGTCATAGGCACAGGAGCTGACTTCAAGGACCAGCCCCTTCTGCAGAGCACACCAATCGGGAGACCCTGGGAGCACATGTGGAAAGCCGCTCGCCTGCGTGCCGGTCACGGCCAGCATATGCTCTGTGGGACCCAGGTGCCAAACGAACGCGGGTGTCAGCGAAACACGGTGCTGGGGGTGCCCCAGCCAGGGCCACCCGGCCACAAGCCCAGCTGCGGGAGGCGAAACGGAGGGCTGGTGGGGGAGAGCGACCTTGGCTGCGGGAGCAAAGGCTGAGCCTTTCGCAGACCACTTCAGTGCCACTGGTCCTGCAAAACCAGCCGTAAGGACACCAGAGCCTGAGGCCAAGAACTGCACCTTGCTCCTTTTGGCCTTATTCTTTACTGTTTTAATAAAAATAATCTTATTTACCATTGTATTAAATGCTTCTTCACTTTTTCTCCTAGTTGCTATTCTAACCCCTTTTATGGCTTTTTATTCCAAATCTCATCCCTGCAAACCCATGCCTGTGGAAAAGTCCTGGGCATTGCCAACCTTTTGTAACAGGGGGGCTGGCAGTGCTCTGGACCCGGCGGGTCAGCCTCGTCTGGGTCTTCCTCCCTTTCCCCAAAAGCTTGCCCTCTGCCCCCACCGCACGGCCAGCTGCCCGCGGGCTCCCTGCTCCTCTACCTCCACCGCCTGCCACGCGCAGCTGCCCAGCTCTGCTGTGCAAGCTTCCCATGCGTTGCTTTGCTTCGCGCCGGTCAGTCAGAGAGGTCATTTTCTTCTTGCATCTGTTTAACCTGATGACATTTAAATTCAAACTGCTTAGAAACCGTATTTAGAGACATACACCCACAGCTTCCCGGCTTGCTGCGTGCTCAGCCCTCGCATAGAACCAGGGGTGAGAAAAATGTGCATACATTAAGGCGGGTTGAAAGTGCAGCAGTAATGCAGTGCACAAAGTCAAAAATCAGACTGTACATAGGTGAGCGTGATGAACTAATATCTACATTTGTTTTCACTCCTGGAAGCGTACTTGCAAGTCACAACATGCTGAGAAAGGAAACCAGTAAACACACCAGTGCAAAAGCCGTGCCTTTTCCAGCTGAAGTACGAGACCTAAAGGCCTTCCCATCTCGCACCTCTCATAATCACAGTGCTGGCTTTATTAATTCAGAGTAGTAGCTTTATTTGATCACATAGCCTTACTTTCACAGACAGGGTGCAGGCTAGAGTGGACTGGCTGTAATAAAAAAATGCTAACTCTGGTCTGTGAATAACTTGCTGGTTTAATAAATTAATTTTGCTTCTAAATTCTAGCTTAGTAGATTAGTAATTCACTAGAGGCTCATTTTACAATGCTTTCCCTGTGGATATTATCAGCCTGGTTAAAAAATTCGACAAAGCTCCTTTTTCCACCCCCAGAACCCACCGGTTTCTCAGAGGAAAAATTCCTGCAGAAAGACACTGAGACGAGGTGGATTTCAGTCAGTGAAATAAGTTCCCGCCGGTTTCAGGGTGGAATTTCCCATTTCCAGAGGCCGAGGCCAGCGCACCCTGAGCAGGAAATAACTCTCCGTTAGTAAGAGCCAAGAGCCGTAGTGGAAGTAATTTCTTTCATCGGCCACCGGCGGGGCGGGGAGGAGCGAGAGAGACCGTCTTTGGGGTGTGTAAGGTCTTTTTCAGATCTGCAACAAGGAGCAAACTTGTTTCCAGTTCCCAGCTGGGAACATTTTGTTCCGAGGTTTCCGAGCTGGGAGCGGCCGGGGCAAGGCTGGCCAGATGTTTTCCTGCCTGATCCCGATCCCCATCCCGATCCCGATCTTGTGCCAGGGACCGGGCATGGGGTTGGAGCTGTGTCAGCTTGCCCGGCTCTCCCTGGGGCTGTGCCCCACAGCACGGCGGGACAAACCTTCACCCCCTTTTGCTGCTGAAGAAGATCCAGCAGCACTTTGGAGGGAGAGGTGGAGGAAAAAATGTTGAGCCTTGTAAAATGGTTATTTCCGCTGAGTCTGAGACCTTGCCGGGGCCATGCAGAGGAACCCGAGCAGAAACCTCCCCTGTACGGCCAGGGGATCAGACCGCCGGCTCTGTTACCCCAACATCCTCACTGGCTTTCCGCAAGCTTTGAAAGGATCTAGCTTCATTTCTCCTTTTTTAGTCCCATGCAAGATGAAACCTCCAAAAGAGACGGTTCTGCCCCATCCAGCCTCATACCCACCGGCAATGACAAGCGGGACTGCGAATCCGCACTGGCACACCTGAGACCTGCCTTAACCTTCCGTGTGTCGGTACTGGCCACAGCCACGGAGGGGGTGGTACAGCCAGCCCAAATTCGCATCGGGCCTGGGAAACTCAGCCTGCCAGCCTCGGTTAAACACACAGCCAAGCCAGCTCGTGAAAGCTAAGCATATATGCATTAATGGCTGAGATGTAACAAGTCACCTTACTACAGCAGTCCTGTCATCACCCTCAGCCTATTTACTTACCAACACAGCGTGGCTCCCCGCAGGACATGCGTGCCATCTATTAATTCCCAGATCTATTGCATCTCACTGGCAAGTCTTTCGCCTCAACTCCCAGCATATATTTTTTTCCTCTCCCTTTAGTCCTGATTATGCCTGACTGTGTCATACTAAATTCCTGTCCTCGGTATTTACAGCCTGCAAATATTTGTAGACTTATCACATCGCCTGTGAGCCACCGCTTCACCAAGCTCTATGTATTTTTTTCCTCATTAATCAGTTCCTCCAACCCCTCTATTTTTGCTCCTCTTTCCTGTAGAGTTTGCTGATTTTGTTTTTAAAAGACAGCAGAGGGAAGTTTAATTCTCTTTTCTTTAAAGAAGGCCAATAGCTGGATGAAAATAAAGGCATATTAAGGAGAGTTTAAGGCAAATTTGTATTTGATCTGACCAACTCTAAACTTCATATTTGTTTTATTTATTTGTCACATTTGTTTGGATGACTAGAGTTTTATTGAAACACTAATATCACAAACTTTTGCATTCTCTTTTGTCAAACACACTAATAATTCACTGTCTTGGATAAACCCATTGACTTGCATGAAGCCACCTGGACATGCAGGTAAATGTGTGTGCAAACAGTTGTACGGTTGCAGCCTCAGGACGAGACCTTCAGCGGTACCAATTTGCACCATTGCCAGAGAGGTGGGGTCTCTGCAGCCGAAACGCAGAGCCTGAGAGGGGCTTCAGCCCTGCCTGACATACCAGTCACAGGCAGCGATTTAGGAGCAGGCCGCTGGGTCAGTGGTCAGCTGAGAAGGTCGGTACCTGCAGCAGCCTCTCTGTCTCTAGATCTCCCCTACGTTACCCCGCAGCCAAAGTGCAAACAGGCATCTGAGTAAAGAGAACCGTGTTGCAACATACTGTGAATACTACATGCGTCTCTCCAACCTTTGCCACCAGACGCTGGGTGGTTGCCTATGGCACAAATAGTACTTTACTCTGCTCAAGATCCCACTGGAATCTCACCATACTTACTAAGGCTTAGTGGGAACTGAAGGAGAAAAAAATAATCCCCAGACAGTTCAAATAAGGTTTGATTATTCATGGGAGCAGCAGGGGAATGTTAAAATTCTCCTGGGTTTGTTGGGAGCCCCTGGCATTGCCCCAGACTGCTGTTTTCCAACCGCCCCCTTTGCTTGGATGCCCCTAAATCCAGACTGTAACTTTAGATAAGGGAAATTCCCGCTTAGACGATGAAGAATCAGAGGACAATTCGGGGCTGCCCTCTGCCTGGTGTATTTTGGGTACTTGGTGGGGTTTGTCTCCTTCCAGATCCTGGGAAAAAGGTTAAACTCTGCACCCTCTGTCTGACCCTCGCCATCAGGGGCTATTCCCTTTGGGCCCCAGCCTGTCTGTGCAACGCAGGGGCCGGAGAGAATGAGGTCCGTAATTTTATTCTAGTTATATTAGGGCTTATTTTTATTCACATGAACTACAGTAAGCTGTAGCGGTGCCGCTGATGTCACTTCGGCTGCAGTATTTCCATTAAGGCTGTTTTACCATTCAAAGGCAAACAAAAGCAACCTAAAAAAATGCAAGATAAAGGCAACAAAATAAGTGCTTTAACAATGATAACTGTCTTTGCAATAATTTGCATGGTCTTGTGGTTTAGGCCTGTTTTATGGTCCTCTTAATATCATGAAATGTGTGACATGCTTTCAGTGTTTTTTCCAGCTCTTGAAATAACTGATAGACAGAGTGTTTCACCAAAAAACCTCATAGCAAGGATTTTTAAATAATACCTGAATTGAATTCAGTCCAATCACATTGCTCTAGAACGATTTCTTTAAGACTGTGAAAATGGGCAAAACAAATTTCTACCTAAAATTCATCATAACTCATACCAAGAAAAGGCAAGAATGCCTTCTGGCTGGTCTGATTAACAGCTAATATATCACGTACTGATACCAGCATCATATATACATTTTAATTTCCCCTAGATAATTTCAGTTAGTAACTAGAAGTATCACCCAGCTCAGAAATTAATTCTAAAAGATAAACATAATTAACTGCTGAACTCCATATTTTTCCCCAGAAACTAAGGTCCAAGTTCTGGATTAAAAGATTTTCGTTTTTTCAGTAAGGTTAGCAGGTTTCAGCCCCATAAAAACAGTACTTTGAGAAAGAATCCAAATATTCTAGACTGAACTTCTGAGGGCAACTGTTTACATAAATCAGCTCAGCCAGCTCCCTTCAACAATACAGCACTTGTAAATGTGATAGCACCGTCCACTTTCCATTAATATGCAGCTATCAGTTGGTGAGTCACACTATAAAGTATTTAACAACTGTTCTCATAAATACCATACACCATCTGTTAACTGAATCAAAAGGCTACATGCCAATTTTACTTTTGGATAGAAAGGTCTGTTTTAAAATTACTCCAGCAGTCTCAGGGCGTACAGATATTGTAAAAAATGAGTATAGAGACATGTCTTTACACCCAATTCCCAAAGAGAACAGCTGAGAAAGATAATATTTTTATCTAGTGGGATACTTTGACATTTCACCATTTGTTCTCATTGCAAGTCGGAACTACAGGACTTGAAATTTTCACTATTCATGGCAGGAAATACCAACCTGTTTTTTTTTTATATTCTTAGGAAAGATGTCTACATTAGGTTTCTTACTAATTTATATTGAAATGAAGCGTTCTGACATGCCCAAAATACAAAAAAAAGTTTTTATCTGAGTTTGCAGGAGTGACCTGAGATACTTCGTTTCACAGCAGTTCAGTTTAAGATTCCACATGGTGACAACAGCACGTCACCTTACAGGAATGCTAGCTCATGCCATCATCCCATCCCTCAGGCTGGACTCTGATTAGGTCACATCTTCTCTAACACAAGGAGGCACAGAAGTCCCCTGATGCAGCTCACTCAAGGTTAAATTATGGGAGAGTTAATGAGAGGAAGCTTTGGGCATTGTCACTGTGTTGGCAACCACTGCGCAGTCAGAATTCAATTTCTGTAAAACTCAGATAACTCAAACTACTGTGAGGTTTATTGTCCTGATACAGAAGGTAACAGCATTTTAGTGGGAAAGGGTTTAAATGCCTAAAAGGTGTATTAATTAGTCTAATGAAATGTACTTGTCATAACACATTTTTTCTCTGCTACCCATACAGTTTTCAGTTTTCATTTTTCAGATATAACCCAATTATTATCTACCCCCTTTCACCGAAGCTGCCTCCAGTCCATTATCGAGTCCGAACTTAAACTGGCTGCACTCCAGAGGTCACAGTGGGAGGCAAGGAACAGTGGAGGTGATGGAGGGACTGAAAGTGACTGAAATATCACATGGGGAGCTGGAGGTGAAGATGCATTATAGCCTGTGGGCCCAAGGGAGTGGATCTCCAAAAGGTAATCAGGAATAAATCAATATTTAGAGTGTAAAAATAAAATCCTACCAAATGATGACCTATCTCCTTTTCTCAAGCGAATGCTAGAAAAAACATTCAGAGAGGTTTCCCTGGGCATGGTTTTAGAACAAGGGCTACAAACTCCAGAGAGAGGAGAACGCAAGTCTGCCCTGCTCAGAGGTGACTGTGACCTTCAAAGAGCAAATGTTGCCTTCTAAGAGCAAGCAGAAAACTTTACCTCCTAAATGTCCCTGTTTCTCCATCCTCACCCTGTCAGCTGGCCACAGCACTATCCCATTTCTGAAGATCAGATTGACACAGAACAAGGTATTTCACAGGCTTACATCTAAAAGACTTCCACATCCCTCAAACACAAATGTTGGCCTTGAGATGTTGACCCCATCAGGTTTGGACAATTTCACAAGGCAGTGGCACTGTTCTCCAAAAACAGATGTTTTAAAAAGAAATACTGAAGTATTGAAAACTCGCAATGAACCCTGCAAAGAAATAGAAAATGGAAGCAACTTCCCTCCGTAGTGACAGACGCTCTGTTGCTGGTGATGTTTCTTTAATTATAAAACTCCAGGCAGCAACATTCTTGGATGTTTCTTTTCTGCCCTGCTCTTGATGGCTGTGTTTTTCTGATCCACAAAAGCAGCAATATACATTCTGGCTTATTTGAGATTGGTGGCTATAGCAGTAAGAATGAATACAAGGTCTAAGAGATCATACTGTGCAACTAGGAACAAAAAGGACAGCCCTTTCGTTCTCAGACAATTTTTGCACAGGGTAAAGCTCTTAGAAGTGAAGGTGGGGGAGGATACAGAAGAGAAAGATACCCTGTTTCTTCCCCGTCTAATCACAATAGTTATACTGAAAGCAGAGGTAGGATAAAG
This sequence comes from Pygoscelis adeliae, assembly GCF_000699105.1. Taxonomy (NCBI): domain Eukaryota; kingdom Metazoa; phylum Chordata; class Aves; order Sphenisciformes; family Spheniscidae; genus Pygoscelis; species Pygoscelis adeliae. The sequence goes on along the minus strand of NW_008825109.1, from coordinate 2,235,139 downwards.
TGACTGCACAGGGTCTACCAAAACAGGGCCTCAACATCTGTGAGGTCCATACTGCAGCAGTTCTCCACCACCTCTGGAAGGCTTTTATTATTATTCCTTATATTCAATTATCTACTATTATTCATTATCCCATTTTATGTAGTGTTCCTGCTTCTTACAGCACCAGCTTCTGTATCTAGCAGAAACAATCTGGAAAGTAACTGTATTTAAAAAAATCACTTGAATCAATTGGATTTATGAAGTTCTGTTTCCATTCATCTCCTCCTTGATCTTCTCTGTCCAGAGCAAATGAGTCACTGGTCCCTGCCATACCTCCACATACCAGTTTCCACACAACAGAACAGCTCTGACCCTTCAAACTCCCTGCCAACCTAGACCTTCCTGGGGACAGACTTTTAGCTCGGCGCTTAGCTTCCTTCAAGCCCCACTCACAGAGCAAGAGTTGAGGTGCAGTCTGGAGTTTAACCACTGAGCCCCGGGTTGCCGCTCGTGTGCTCCCTGAAGAGCAAGGGCCCCAGCCACATATCTTCGTTCTTAGAGCTGGACTTCTATCCCTATCACAGAATCAAACAAACTTTGAAATTCTCAAATCTGACTGCAAAATTAAAATCTCTTTGTTCTATGAGTATTTTAAAAACACTGAATGTGCCAGATCAGTCTCAGTCTCATCACCAGTGTGCACATTGTGAGCAACACGTGTCCTCGCCATGCTCCAGGCAGAGATGAACTACCTCTGCCTTTGATCCAAGCAAAAGGGAAAGTGGATGCCTTAGGAGTGTGCCAGCCCTAGGTTCATGTACTATGCTTGCCAAGGTCATATGGCTTTCTGGTTTTGGCACAAGAGTGTGGTATGCTCTTCTCTTTTTGGCAAGTGGACACATCTTGGCAATGGCATATTTCAGGCTTGTGTGTGCTTGCAATATACAGGGCAAATATACTGCCCCAACACCCTCCATGACTACTGGAGGAATAATAATCTTCATTTTCTTGCCAGAGGAGCATTCTTAGGGAGGTATCATAGAGTCACAGAAATGTCGGTTGAAAGGGACCTCTGGAGGTTCAGCCTGCAGCTCAAGGCAGAACTATTGCCAGTACTTGGTCAGGTCAGCCATGCTTTTTCTAGTTGAGTTTTCAAGACCCATTCCAACGATGGAGATTCCACCACCACTCTCACTAGTCTCTCAAACTGTTTCCCAAACTTTAGCCTGAATCTCTCAAGATACAGTCTGTGCCAATCTGTGCCATTGCCTCTTCTGCAACTGGGCATCTCCCACTTCCAAGAAATATTTGATTCTGTAGTCTTTGTAATACCCCTTTGCATAGTTGTAGGCTGCTATCTGATCACCTCCTGGCCTCCTCTTCATCCCAGACACCTCAGCATCTCCTTCAAGTAATGTGCTTTGGGCCCAAAACTGGACACTATTCCAGATGGGCCAGTGTCAAGCAGAGGGGATAGTAACACCCACTGTGCTGGCCATGGTCTTTGTAATGGAGCTGAGGAAGCAGTCTGCCTCATCCGTGATGAAAGCACACTGTTGGCTCACATTCAACCTGGCACCTGGATCCTTAGGTTCTTTCCACTGGGGCCAGTCTGCTACTCAGCCAGTTGTTTCCAGCTTGTACTGGTGCAGGGGTTATTCTGCCACACATGGCGGGATTCTGCCACACATGGCGGGGCTTTGCCCTGCTTCTCTCATAAGGAGAAGTGGAGAGTTCATAGCATTTCTGTTGGCCCCGTCCTCAAGTTTCTCAAGGTTACACTGAACTGAAGCACACCAGTCAACATCAGCCATTCCCCCCTCGTTTGCAGATTTGCTAAAGGTGCACTTGGGTGTTGTCATTGAGGTAGTTATGAACATGTTGAACAAAATGGGCCCCATGCCAACCCCTAAGGTACTCTGTGTGTTACCAGACTGCAGCGGAGCATCAAGCCACCACTGACTACTCCTGATGAGCCCAGTGGTGCAGCCCAGTTTGCTCTTCCAGCCCATACATCTGTCCTCAGCTTCTGAGTGAGAACATAATGGGTGTCAAAAGCCTCACTAAAGTGAAGCTATAGCAAATCCACCACATTCCCCTTGTCCAAAAAGGCAGATGATAACTGGACACAATGATGGGGGCTTAAGACTGGAAAGTCTGTACTATAGTGCCATTCACAGTTTTTCTCAATAAGGCAGTTCAGGCACTAGAGGCAATGTAACTGTCTTAGCACAATGTTCCCCAAAAGCTAAATGGCTCTGCTTAGAAGAAAAACTATGCTAGTCCCAGCGACTGCAGAATGGCAGTGCAGAATGGCACTAATATGACTATTTGGTGCTGATGCCTTCATTAGCTTAACTCTCCTCTGGCTCCAGCACTGTGCTGCATAAACATATGCAAAGAGTTGAGTATTAGCTTTCCCCTTCACCTCCAATTCGCATATTGTGAAGTTTTGTGTTAGTTATTTCAGAGCCAATTTTCAATATTGAATCTGTAGTGCTAACCACAGACTTCAACTAGAATTATGGAGGATTAGTACCTCTGTAAAAGCTGCAAAACTGAGCCATTTTATCATAGAAACATAGGGATTCCAGGAATGGGACATCCACCACCTCCCTGGGGAACCTATTCCAGTGCTTTACCACCCTCAGCATAAAAAATTTCTTCCTTATGTCCAGTCTAAACCTACCCTCTTTTAGTTTAAACCATTATCCCTTGTCCTGTCGCAACAGGCTCTACTAAAAAGTTTGTCCCCATCTTTCTTATAAGCCCCCTTTAAGTATTGAAAGGCCACAATAAGGTCTCCCCGAAGCCTTCTCCTCTCCGGGCTGAACAACCCCAACTCTCTCAGCCTTTCCTCACACGAGAGGTGTTCCATCCCCCTGATCATTTTTGTGGCCCTCCTCTGGACCCACTCCAACAGGTCCATGTCTTTCTTATGCTGAGGGCTCCAGAGCTGGACGCAGTACTCCAGGTGGGGTCTCACCAGAGCAAAGGAGAGGGGCAGAATCACCTCCCTCGACCTGCTGGCCACGCTTCTTTTGATGCAGCCCAGGATATGGTTGGCCTTCTGGGCTGCGAGCGCACATTGCTGGTTCATCTTCAGCTTTTCATGCACCATCTAGCTTTTCATTATCTTATGAATGAGCAGAAAGTAAAAGTTTAAAAAGATATGTAAGCTGGCTAATAATTTAAACAGTTTAAAATCCTCTGAAATTCAATGCTTATGTCAAACTACCAACAAAAACAATAAAACTGAGATGAAAATTAAACCCCCCAAATTTAATCAGAAGATATCTATTCCCCAGAAGAGTGAACACCGTGCTTTAGCTTTCAGTTGGTACAGTATTGTAGAAGAGGCACTCTAAAAGCATCTACAGAGACTTTTAAACCTTTATAACTGTACAATGTCATTATCTTCAGATCACATCCTCAGTGACACCCATGCAGGAATCTGAAAATTGATGATGAGAACATAATATGGAGATTCAGGTGCTTCGTGAGGGTGGCTGGAGGTCTGATCTGTGGTGTGGAAAGGGGAGAGAAGGGCTTGATTGTAGGGGTCCTTGGTGAATTTGAAGGACTGGCATTCAAGAAGAGGAATAGAAAAAATTGCATAGAGATGCTAATGAGGGACCCTGAGGTAGACCTCCTTGATACTCCACATTCAGGGACAGTCAAAGTCATTTGAGTGCACTACTTGTACACATGTACATGCTTGAATGCTGTAGTCTTTTTTTATGAATTAAAACCTTAACCTGGAATGCAAAAGTGTGTGGCAGGATGCATTAAAATTCATGATAAGTTATTTGAACTTTACAATCCTATTGAAGAACTTCATTACCAATACACACTCAAATTTTGTTTCAACTGTGTTTTCAATATTATTACTGCAGGCTGCTTTTGTCAATATAGCGGCATTTATGGAATCCAAAAGATGGTAAAATAGAAATGGCATCATCATTAACATTGTGAACATATTGTGCACAGCTCTTTCCAGTGTCCTCACAGGATAAGATCACAGAAAATACAAGCAATTTTTTCCTTCAGCTAGAGAAAGCATTTCAAGAGAAGACAGCGAATGCTGTCACACTGGTGTTAAAACCAGACTGGGGCGGTCATAAGAATAAGCAATGCTATTGAGTGAGAGAGAAAAGCTGCTTTGTTCTTAATGTATTTCCTTTTATTTGCCAGAATGCCGCAGCAAGCTCAAACTTTCTCTGTATTTCTTTGAAGCAATGTTGTCAGCAGTGCCTTCTGCAGTCATTTTTTACCATACAAGACCTTGTACCAAACTTGTACATGTTAGTACTATTTTTACTTGCATGCATATGAATTACTGGCGTATGCAGTGGTGACAATAGCATCATTCCAACGTGTGCCTCACTTCACTGAAGTGATACTGAAATACTGAAGAAATAGCTAGGAGTTGGGCATGCAGAATTTATTAGAAAGTACAGAGCACTAAGATGATCACTAAACACGAAGAGGAGAGAAAATTTTCAGAGAGAACCAGAAGCAACAGGCAACAGGTTTCTATTTTCCAGCATATAGCTTAAAACTGTAGACCACTGACCTCATTACAGTACAATTCAGAGCTATCAGTAACGTGTTATGTCATGTACAGAGTAACGTCTATCAGACACAGCCTATTACTTGTAGTAAAATGGATGTGCGAAAAGGGGATGCTCAGAGAAATGTGGAGCAAGAGATATTCAGTTCTTACTCAGGTACACAATGAGCAGCAACCACAGGAGCCTACTCGGTAATCCGATTGACTTTATTAACTAAAGACTGCTGCGTCCTCCAGTCTCCTGAAAAAGCCTCCTGCAGTCTCATTACTGTGAGAGCCACCTGCTAGATTTGTAGAAAAAGTGGATGTTTTATCATCTTTAAACATAGTCCCATAGCTGCTTTCCATGTACAATCCCCCTCTTGCTCTCTGCGAGATCATCTTGGTATGATTTCTGGAGTCCCAGTATTAGATCTGTATGTACAATAACAAAGGATCTTTGAGATATCACAAATTCTTTAATGTATCCTCCTTAAAGTCAAGAAGCCTTGGAGAAAAGACAATGGATAAGTGAGAAATGAAGAAAGTGAAATACAGAGTCCAGCTTGGGTAAAGAAGATGAATCGTCTGTTTTAAATGGGATGTATCACACCAGTATGAGATGATGCCAAAATATTTCATTTTGGAGAGGAGTGGTGAGCTCAGCTTTGAAAGAGGATGGAAAGAGATAGCTAGATCCTTAGTCTACAGAACAGATCTTCTGGGTCTACTTCTCTTCCCACTGGAGAATTACAAACATGAAGGAAGCATTCAGCCCAGATTTTATGACATCTGTTCAAGAGGATGTCTTTCGATGAGGCACCAAGAAGAAATTGCACAGTATCGCAACACACACCAATCCTGTGAGCATGCAGCATTTAATCTTTTCTTACATAGGGAGGCACTAGATAGCCATCCCTGGAGATGCTGTTCTCACCAGGCATCTCTTCTGGTATAGCAGGCGTGCAATCATCAACAGTGCTGTTTAGTTCAACTTGTCATATGTAGCACAAGGTTCAGTGAGAGCCTCAGGCACCTCAAGTGTCGGCTACCGAATAATTTGCCATAAGTACAAGAGCACCACCTTGTGATACCTGAATCACGGTGTGCCAATTGGAGAAGGAGAGTGGCAGGAGTGAGTGGGCTCCTGCCCACCCCTGAGAGTCCTCTGTCCCTGGGACAGTCAGCATCATGCAAACCTGGATGCGCTCCCTCTTCATTGCTTACTGCCTTAGCAATACGAAAGACCACAGAGACAAATGTGGAACAACATATCACTGATATTTGAGTTGGGGGAAGATGTAGCACAGCTAATATTTTCTGGTGTGCATGTCTGGAAGCAGAACAACTTCCAGTGCAAGTAATGTTATACATTCATCCAAAAGGATGTGGCATTAGCAGTAATACATCACCTGGCTATAGCTACAGCCACCAACCAAATGCCCACACAGCCTACAGGATTTATTAAATTGGACTGCTGTAAAACAGGTAAAATCTTAAGGTGGGGCAACAGATTTATTTTTCTGGGTTTTCTAGTATAAGACTGGTCAGGCAGCACAGTCTTGCTCTGCATAGCTGATCAGCCTTTGTCTTTTGCTCTCTCTTCAGTAGGACCATTAAAACTGCCAGCCCCAAGTTATAGCTCCAGGTCCTAGTGAAAAACCTTCATATGAGACAAAACAGAAAGCTACTTTCCAATTTTTATAAAGCAGCACATTCACTCAGACCTGCCTTTCATGTTATACCTAAATGCCCATTGCCGTGGGGAATTTTTAAAAAGTTTGTAGAAGCTGAGGGTGCTTGTCTGGCAAATAAAGTGTAAAGGTCGTATATAAAATGCAAAACAGTGCCTAGATGCTATCTGATAAAATATTCTGGGATAACAAAAATCTGGCCTCAGAATCATGTTTGCAAAAGAAAGAGGTTGGCAAAGAAACTTGAGAAGTCCTGAGATACTGGCTTAAAATTTTAATGTTGTTTGACATATAGCTGTGGTCAAATCAATGCAAGCTTTGGAAGTGCTGGATGAATTTAAATCCTATTCCGGTAATTATATTAGGAATATGAAGAAATATAGAAAATTTTAAAACATCACCTCCTACTCATTTACATAGCAAAATGAGAAACCATTTGAATCCTTTCCATATTTTTGAAACAAGACATTTTCATAAATTCAAATAATTTAGGAAGAGATTCCAAAAGCCTTTGGGTGCCTATGGCACAGCTCAAGCAGAATTTAGATGCCTGAATTCAAGTGAGTGAGTCACAAAAATTCTGCCTGTGGCATGCATACGTGAAAGGCACCTAAGCTGTCATCAGTAAAGTTATTTAGGCACCTAAAGTGCTTCTAATGCCTATTCCCAGAGGCCTTCTTATCTTGGATGAGATGAGTGTCTCAGCAGATATTTTGTTTCCCCGGTGTGTTTAGGCATTCTCAAACTAGTTGTTCGGATGCCTAAAATCCTTTGTAGATCAGGGATGGTTACACAAGGCCCAGCCTGTACCAACACCACTGAGCTCAGCACAAAGCAGAGAGTTCATACGCCTACTGTTACTCCAAAAGCATTCGAATGAACACTCCTGTGGGGCAATGCCCGTCACTTGCACCACATAAAAGGTGAGGAACAGTATCACCACTGCTAGGCATCTTCTTTTAAAAAAGTAAACGAGTCATTCATACCCAAGCAGCAACTGAAGCGGCTAAGAGGGACTACAGAGATGTAAATCCCTCTCTCTCACAGGCACCTGAATCCCAGAGGGAATTTCAGACACATCCCTTGTTTCAGCATTTTCTCTGCATCCCTCTGCTTGGCACCCTGGCTGTTGTAAATCCCACAG
>NW_008825109.1:2223887-2227716 GCF_000699105.1 Pygoscelis adeliae | reverse complement strand
GCTGTGTAGGAGAGTTAGATGAGTAACTCAGGACTGCAAATTTCTGCCTCTGAGCTGGGCACTGGAAAGTCAGGCGGGATGTCGTCAGACCTGGGTCCCTGTGCATCTGGGCCTTTATGACTTTTCTTTTTCATCCTAATGAATGTAATTATAAACCCTGACTCTGGCAGCCACTTGTCCAGAAATGCTAAATAAAGAAAAGACTTCTTGTATTGCCATCCAGTCTCTGAGAGAGTTTTGTAGGCCTTATAAAGCCTCAATATGCATGAAATTTTGCGATCAAAGGAATAATCTGAAACTTTGAGTTATTTTTTTTTTTAAAGAACAACTTCTGAAGCACACCCCTTTTAAGAATAAAAAACCCTAAATAAAGCACCCTAGATCATAGCAATCTTACTGTGTGTTCCTGCGTTAAACTGAAAATATCCTTATGAGTGTGAAATCATTGCTAGGATGTTTTTAGTACAGAACAGTATACTAGTTAGCAGGGCAATATTCTCTGTAAATGTGAAATACTCTAAACATAGATCAACACTGCAACCAGCAATACAAGAACTGGGGCTACAGTGAGAGTCAAACCTTGTGGAGCATCTCTGTATGTCAGCATCTCGGCACTATGGCTGGGAAGGACCAAGTGGACTTGCCACTCTGCAGACCCACAGTATATATTATAAGCAGCCAAAGGAGGAAAAAAAAAAGGCAGTTTGCATCTGTCATCTGACCACCTTAGGGCTGAAGGTGTTTTTCCCTTTCAGAATTAAGATAACAGCTGCTAGAAGAACATATCCAGAAATGTGATTAAAAATAACATATCCGTAACAGAGATATCAAGAAATGTGATTAAAAATAGCATATCCATAACAGACAATTTAAACAAGTTTTTAATGCTGTAAATAAATATGTTCACGTCAGTTGGCCAAATGTTTTCTTTACATGAAAACACATGAAAAGGATTGTGCCCCAAAACATAACCTATGCAAAATGTTCATCTGTTGAGGGCAAGATGAGAGACGCAGTAAAATGAAGGTCATTATTTCTTTAGGTATCTACTGTAATGGTGCTGTTCCCCCTTCACATTTTTTTCCACTCTTTGTTTTGGGATATTTCCCTGCTATGGGCCTACATACAGAAACTCAAAACCACCCCAGTGGCAGATGCCCAGCAGCAGCCTCCTCCACACTCTCTCAAAGCCCACAGTCCCGACCGATCCCCTCAGTGGTACTACTGCTGCCCGGGCAATCGTGCACCAGCCCATCCTCCTGAGAAGTGGCTTTAACAAGCCCAGGGACAGAGGTTGAGATTAAAGTTGCAGCTAAAATAGCTTCCACCGGTACTTTAAATACTACGCTAATTGTAACTCTGTGTATATCCACCTCCTGGTGGCAGTTTCTAGAGCTCTTAAGGCCACTAATGCTCACAAATATTTAGCAGTAATAACCCACCAGAAATGTCAAAGCCAGGAAGTAAAATGCTACACCCACGATTCTTTGTGCATTATATTTCACTTTCATTAAAGCATAACAAACCAGAGGAAATAGCCTCAGAAAAGTTCATTTAGCCAGCTAGAGAAAGATGTGATTTTTTTAGTATGATACTGGCTTATGTATGTATCCATTTTCTCTGCCTGACCTTTTCCAGATCAGTCTCTGTTGTGTAGAAAATAGGCTGTCTTTGATTCGTGCTGGATTTCCACTCAACATCAAAGGGGTTTGCATACATGGACCAAGAGATCAAAGGTGCTGATAATCTCCTGAAATCTGCTTGGTTGTGCCATTCAAACTAATACACTGGTAAGAGTTAGCTTCGATAGTTGTTATGTTAAAGAAAACACAGTGAGTTTGGGAAGTCTTGCTTGCAGTGTTTGTTGCCATTCACAGTTTTGAGACAAACTAGACTGCTAAATATCCCTAATTATCCTAACTCTCACGTTGATTTCTCTCCTTTAGCAACTGATGCTACATTTCATTTCTTTTTCAAAAAGTGAAATTGGGAACTAAGAAATGTTTGCAGTATCTAAACAGGCACTCTCAGTCTGTCAAGGCTTGAACAGATGCACAATTCATGAACTGAAACTACATGATATAACAACTCAACTATTTATTGACTTGATGAAGCAAAGCTTGTTACTAACAATAGCCTATTCAGACCAACCTTTCTTTTCTGATAAACACACTAAAACAAAAAACTATTTGGAATTCTTGTTTTTGAAATACAGATGAACCCATTTTAGTTCTTATCATAGATGGGAAACATTTTCTGGCTTATTCTTCAGATAATTTCGAGCTTAAAGTTTTGCTTTTAAAATACTTCTGCAGCTTTTCTTAGAGAATGATATTCCAGAGCTACAGAAAAAACTTTGCATCGATTCATATTCTCCATCAGCTTGCTCATTTCAAGGTTATAATAAAGTTCATCCCAAAATGATGTCAATAATTTATGGCAGTAAACATCTGTGTTCCTAATACACTGAACAGTTCATAATGCATGACTCATATTTAAATCATTCATTCCAAGTCTTTGAATTATCAAGTGGAAAACAAGAAGAATGGAACAAAACTACTGCAGTGTTTTAAGGGAAAATCAAACTTGAAAAGCTGTGATATTCTGAATAATCTCATAATCATTTAAAATGGTATGTAGCAACAGCAAAAAAGCAGTAAGTGGGCATCATGTTGTAGATTGTGCTGTAATCCATGTTAGGTTCTCAGTGATGCTGGAAAAACATGTATCTTTAAATATGAGCAACATGTATATTGAAAAACATATAGTTGTAAGAAAATAAATATCAGTCAATACTGATACAAATTTTGGCCTCCTGATTTCACTAGCAAAACTGGAAAAATTGCTGTAATCACTGCATTAGAGAAGAACAATGCACTGAATTTACAGCAGTTTGTATCTGCTATGGATGTAGTTTTTTAATGCAAAGCAGATACTGAACTTCTTTGCATGATTAAGAGGCATTTTGTGATGGACCCAGCTGCATAACCTAAGAGCATTAAACCAAATGACTCAGGAGGTCACTGCTGCAGAAACATGTTGTTATTTAGGTAGGAAGCCATTATATGTTTGGTAAAAAATCATTGGATCTCTTGATTTCCATTTAATTTGACTATTTAGGCACTTAATGCAAAAATGGAGCATTTCCAACAGTAAGGATTGGTGCATACCCATAGGAAACGACGATGTACTCCAGAAGGGAGAAAATTCTGTTGGGAAATCCCAGTACAAACTCACTCGAATAAATAAGTTGTCCAAGAGAATTATATAAAAGTTTTAAATTTGGCAGCAGTCTAACTTAATTACAAATCTCTAGATTATCCTTAGGTGGGAACTGCTTTAGTCTTTCTTGTGGGACTTGGTTGGTTTTGTATGACATATCTAAACAGACATGGGAACATGAGGGTGACTGTCAGGATGCATCTCTAGCCCAGTGGGTTGGATGTCCTCCTGGTAATCTGCTGCCCTGGGCTCAGTAATGTTTCTGTGTGAAATCATGTCATCAGGAGAGGGAGACTGCTTTCTCCTTCCCTCTTGCCACACTCAGCTGGCTGGGATACTAGTCCAGAGTATGAGAAGCTTTAACTTGGCCCCCACACCCAACATGAGCTACATGTCAAGCTCCTGGAAAACAAGCCCTGAAACCGTTGGGTAAATTCAGCCCAACTAAGGTGATATGAGCAGTTCCCATCCTGTGAGGCTGGTTTCTTGGATGGCCTTGCGAAGGTTGGGTGGTGTGTCCCAAGGGCCAGCCAACGCACTGACTGCCTTAGCCACAGAGGAGAGCGGCAGTGGCTTGTGGGTGGGCGGGGGGGCTCCGCCCCTCTCT
>NW_008825109.1:2204110-2223604 GCF_000699105.1 Pygoscelis adeliae | reverse complement strand
GCTGCCCCTTTCGCTGCTGTGCCAGGCACTGAGGGTGCTTTGGGATCTCCGCTGTGGACAAAGCCTTGGCACTGAGTCCCCAGGCAGGCACGGCTGCAGGGACACAGGAGTAAGGCGCCGGGCTTGCTGCGCACTCCTGATGGCATGGGCTTGCTAGAAAACTGCCCTGCCTGCCTGGAGATTGTGCTTGGGTAAGGGGCGTCTGCTGGGAAGCAAAAAGCCATGTGCAGCTCAAGGCTCTTGTAAGTAGTTGCCAAGAACAGACAAGTCGTAGGGTGCCTTGCTCTACCCGCTGCTCTGACATCCGAGGTCAGCCAGGAAGCTTCCACTAACAGTCCCTAAACAGGGACATGAAGAGGCTACAAGCACCATCTCCCAGCAGATTGCTGGGATTAGTTCTCTTACTGACCCAAGAGATCAGTTCTGGTGATCTTCTCTACTGCTCTGGCTTTTTGATGTGGGATTCCATATATTTTGTGAGGAAGATCTTCACGTTAGCAATGGTGATATACACATTCCTTTAAACACAGCATATAGTTTTTGAGAACTTGTGATCAGACACATTTTATAAAGTTAAAGAACATAGGAATGCTGTTGTTTGTAAACGGGTATTGCAAAAAATACACAGATACCGAGGACAATGCATTTCTGCTGCAAATCCTGTACCAAATCTTATCTAATCATAAAACTCCCTAGAAGTATCTTTTTAAATTATTATTGTTTTCTGCCTTTATCAGTTCATGAAAGCTCAAAAGAGCTAAGAAAATTTATTTTGAAAGGAATTACAAATTCTGAAGAATCAATAAATACAGCTGTATTCCCAGCAGAACATTTTTATATTGTGCTAGACATGGATGAAGATGCATTTTCTGTAAACTTAGTTATGAAAAAGACAGCTCAGAGACTACAATTTAATTACTAAGATATAACAAGACAACTGGGGAAATTGCTAGATTGGCAGCTGTTGAAAGAGTTTACAAAGTGATTTTGCAGAAAAAAAGGAAAGGCTTATTTTTTGTCCAGGATATTTTTTGCTATGGAAGTTTAGATGTTTATGTGGAAAGGAAGGTTTGTCAATATTTTAAAACAGAAAACAAAAAAAGATTAAAAAATAAAAGCCAGATATGAGGCAGTAGAAGTATGCCACTTCACAAAACCAAGAGTCCTTTCACAAGCAAGTATTTGTTCTTCCCTTATTGTATGGATAACATTTATAACAGATTCTATACCACAGTGTTTGTTAACGTGAAGAACTAATAGTAGAGATTATCACTCTCTTACCCTTTGAAAAATTTACTGAGGGGTGAGTTTATCATCAGTGATATTTCTGTATAAATAGCCTTGCTGATTTTTCTAACCTAATCATTTAATAGCTTTCCATGTTCCTACAGTATTTACTTTATTATCAAAATAAGCAAACCAACCCTTGGTCTTATTTTCTCTGAATTCAGAATAACATTTTGTTCAATTGTGTTCTTCTAGTTTAATGCTGGTGAAATTCCATCGAATTTATGGGCAGCTACCCTGCTATAAAACTGATATAGTAGAGTATTAAGCTTTTCTACTCAGCTTTTCTTTTATCACCTCAGATAAATAAGATCTTTAATAGAAATACGCTCTATTTTTTATAAAAGCTTCCACTTGTCTAGTTTGTTGTTCAGAAGCTTTTGTAGATGTTTATCCAAAGTTGGACATAACGGTTGTTCACTCCACATGGACAGACAAGTAAAATGCCACCAATTTCCTTTATCCCCCAAATTCACTTCCATTTCTCAAAACCTGCAGATATTTCTCGGCTTTACATCATGCCCTAAAGGTAACTTTGGAAGACGCATGTCACTGGCCAGCGTTATCAGCTCACCTTGCAAGAGCTGTCCAGCTCTTTGCAACACCAAAATCACGTTTTAGTTATAAGAGGCCTTGTAAGAGGCACCAGCATGAAACCAACAGATTTTCTTCACTGCATCCCTCCAGATACCAAGAGCACTTCAGCACTCAACTGAATGAAGTGGCAATCAACTGGCGTTCAGAGAAACTCCAGGTTTGCTGATTTTTTCATAACAATGCCACGAGCAGACACGAGGAAGGCACAGACCTGAGGCCTATCAGCCTACTAGACATTAAAGCCCTGTTCTCCATCTTTTGCACTGTGGCTTCAGATGTCTGATGACCCAGCCATGACCAGAGAGAACCACAGCCATCACCTGGGCCACATCAACAACAGAAGCATAGTATAGGAATAATATACACTTAGGAATAATTTTGCTCCTTTATTATAATGAGAGGAGTATTATGCAATCTGGTCAAATCCCTTTATTGGTGTCATCAACAGCTGTGGAGAAATCAGAAATTACGACCTTTTGACCACAGCTACAGCCAACCATCCTCAAGAAAAAATGTGATGTACAAGGGGCAACAGTAGCTTTTCAAAACCCCTGCAGATTCTTGCCTTGGAGACAATCAAGATCATGCTGGGACCTCTGTGGCAACTCAAAGCAGCCCCCAGCCGTGCTGGGCTTTTTGTCCATCAGTGGCTTTGTCCTTAGACAAGCAACATCCCTATGCAGCCAGCCAAGAAAACCTCCCAGCAGCTCTGTGCCACCAAAGTAGCACAAAGTAGCTAGAGCGTCCTGCTGAGGGAGGCAGCCGACCCTCTTGCCTGCCCAGATACAGTTTTGGAAGGATCTGATACATTCATTACTCACATGATACGCATTACTCATTCTGAGTACAATATAGCAAGTGTTACTCCGTACTAGGATGACTACATGTCCCGTACTGACACTGTAATAAACAGAGTATTATAATAACTCTCCTTTGGCAAGAGCTTACGTCTCTCTTAGGGACAGCATCACCATTAAAGCTATGTCTGCAGGTTTAATCTCTGTGGCTGATCTTTTCAGGCTGGCGGTCTTTTCTGAAGTCCATTTCCTTCCTTGCTACGTTATCACTTATTACTGACAAAGGGCAAATGGCTCAAACATTTGCAAACAAACATCGTAAGACAGTCCCTGCCCTGAAGAGAATGTAATCTGCTGTGGATACAGACAAATTAATCGTTTATTCTGAACTTTTGGTTTCTTTACCAAAACTTTACCCCCACTGGTGCGCAGCCAGCAGTGCCAGACCTGCACCATGGGAACAGAGCAAACCTCAGCCTGACCTGTGGGGCAGGAAGGGAGATTGCTGCGGCCCCAGCCTTGCACCATGGATTGATTTTCTCATCTGAAGGGCAGTCAATGGGAAATGTATGAGCAGTGAAGGAAGCAAGATCCCAAGGTTTTCCCCTACCACCTGCACTCTGTGTTATGTTGAGCCTCTGAGTCTTACATTTCCGATGCGCGGTATCCTGGCTGTAACGGCGAGGGTGGAAGTGTCTTTTCCCCCGTCCCCCCTTAGCTTATCTGTTAAGGCGATCTCACCCATGATGGGAGCTGCAGAGCCAAACCTTTTCAGGCACAGTGAGCCCAGAACTGGGGCTCCTGTCTCCTGATTTTGTGCTCAGGTGCACCCTGTCAAAGAAAAGGGGGTGGCATCAACTCTGGTAGGGCTTTGAATAGATCCACATAATTCCTAGGTCAGCTATAAGCTAATCACAGGACAGAAATGGCTGTTGCAGTGCCCTAAGGGCTGGAGACTAGAGGAGAGCCATAACTGATGCTTGGGACTTACCAATGACACCCTGGCTTCTTCTAAATTCAAAAGGTCAGGATCTGTCCCTGATTGCCTGTCACACTGAAACTGCTTCTGTTTTAATATTCTCACCATAAGCCAGAATGAACTCCTCTACTTACAAAAGACTTGTTTTCTGAAAATCTGGCCATGCTGTCCTATTGATATGACCTTCCCCAAAACAAAAAGCATCGCTAAATAACTCAGGCTTTGTGAGAGTTGCGAGTGAACCACAGGTGAAATGTATTATTTTAAACTTCCATATTAGCAGAGAAAGACACTGACAGAAAAAAATAAAATAAACCTCCCTATAACCTTGTAGTTCAAACCCTTTTTAGGTAGCTGGCTTCATTTTCAAACAAGTTTTATAACAAGAGCAAATACTCTCAAAATATTTGATGGTAACCATCCAAAATGCTTGGAGTTTTTGACATGCTTTCACATGTACTTCTTGGCTGATATAAAGAGCAGGTTAGTGTCAATGCGAGTTTCTCCTGTCTATTGCCCTTCTGAGTCCCCAGGAGGCAAAGGCACTTCATATCAGCCTTCCTGAAGGTCACATTTGCTCCTGCTCACACGTTCTGCAAATACAGAGCTCGGTTTCATATCGGTCAAGACAGGGACATTGGTAAATGTACATGTTCTGCAACACCAGATGAGCTGTTATTCTGTTACTATATTGAGATTTAGTCTCTCTGTGTCCTGACTAATCAATCCACTTACAAATTCTTTTCTGCCTTCAGCTACTGTGATTTTAAAACTATGTAGCTCATTTGGATTTCCTGTATGCTTGCAAGAGAAGAAAATCAAATGTTATCTACAGGAAGGTTTGAATCCTTATCCTGGACTCCATGTGTTCACGTAAAGTTTTTTCATGCTTTTTTCCTCCGTACCTTTGCCCTTTAATAACTTTCTACTTATGACTGCACAAATATTGTGCTTTCACTGGGGCCACACTGCTTGTCCAGACTCAGAAGCTCAACCATTCAAACGGTACATACAAAAGCAAGAACTGGTGCAAATGCTTACACCTGCAACCTGCAGGTGCAGGTAGAAGCAACTGAAGTTTTAGGCATGCGTAAGTTGAGGCCAGTGTTTGAGAGAACAGGTCCCACTCCTCACGGTAGCTGTTAGAGTTACACATTCTGACAGGCTTCTGGCAGTAGGCAGCTGAAAGTGATAAGTTGTCTCAACAGATTAAAATTAAATTCTATTGAAGAAAACAACATACAGAAATTATGTTTCTGTATAATCTGTGTGATTAAATGTTACATGTTTCAAAGCTAATGTTTCTGTCACTTTCAATTACAGCTTTTGGAAGCTTTATTCTGCATGATTTAATCTCTTTGAATAACTCTCCTGTTCAGCTTTCTTACAGGGATTGGCACACTTAGTATGAATATTGCACTCCTACTAACTCCTACAATAACATTGCTGACTCTAATTTAGAATTATGTTCATTATATCTGCTCTCCTTTAACGCCTGGAAGTTGAAAAAAGAAAAGGAACAAAATCAAATGGAGTCACACTCAGGAACATTTTTACTGGTCAAGTTATATTGAGCAGGCTCAGGTCACTCTTGAGATGAACAGATGAAAATTTAATCATTTCTAAACAGTGACAGTCTTTTCTTGTTGGAGAATGGTTTTCGAAGCATCCTCAATTTTTTGGATTTACTGTTCTAAAAGCTGAAGGGTTGAACAATTTTTTCATTTGGTTTTGTCGTTTTCAAGTTATCAGACAAACACTGAAATTGAGTTAAATTATAATGGGGTTAAACAAATTACAACTTGTTCAACTAGTTTGAAACTCTGTTGAGGTAAACGAAGTTAGACAAAAGTTCCTATTTTGTTGAAAGAAGAGCCTTTGAACCAAGAGCAATATAAAAGCTCATCTCCATGTCTACATTTGGCTGAATATTTTTCCTTTATTAGTCTAAGAAAATTATGATTTATGTTCAAAAAGGAAGCTACACGTGCAATTAATGAGTAAGCGGAAGAAAGGAGGGGAGGGAGCTTTGCTAGCAAAAAAAAGGGTTTTGTCACCAAACGCTGCTCTCCAAGGCGAGCTCTGCCATCTCGTGGGCTGCTGCCCTCTTACAGGGCAGAGCCCGGAGCTGGTGGAGGGGGGGGGCGCAAAACAGCCCGCAGGAGAGCACAGAGCAGTATAGGGAGAAATAGGTCTGAAAAAAAGGGTATTTAAAATAAACTGTAGAAAGCATTTCGTTAACATGAGGGGTTTGAACCATAATTCTTAAAATTCGGCTCTCATGTTATAAAGGAAATCATGTCATCAGGGCAGCAAGGCATATTTTTCTAGCTGATTTTTCCAACTGGTATTTCCAGATTGTAGCTTTTTAAGCGTCATTAGATATAGTGCAGCTATTCAGTGTTTGTATTACTGGATCTGGGAGTGTTTTTCAGCTCCCAGGTCCAGGTACAAGGTCCGTGCATGTCCCAGATCCCTGCAGGAACACCACCTGCTGTGCTCCAGCCACAGACCCCGGAACTCTGGCTCGCAGGTAAATGAATCTGTACAGACTCCAAAGCATCACAAGTTGCACCCTGGCAGGCAATGCTACATGCAGCCATAGTTCAGCTTCGTGACCCAGATATACTTCTTTTGTAGCCGTTAGTCCTTTTTTTTTTTTTTAACAGAAGTTCACAGAACTATGCAAATCACTGATTTTTCAATTTGCTGACCTAAACAGAAACCTGAATCGAGTTACAAACAAACAAGCAAAATCGATTTTTTCTTGTCAAATGAAAAGCTGGAAAAATAGTTGGATCAACCTACAAAATTTCTTTGACTGAAAAGAATAATCATTAAGCAGTTGAAAATATCAAGCTTGGTGATTTCAAGCTGAGAATGTTCTTTAGTGAATGTTTCCTTTTTAGAAACGCTGTGCCGCTTTGGCTTTTCTTGCGTTTTCAGGAAGGAATAAAACTACTAACAAATCAAGGCAAAATCAGCAAACTCTTCCTCCAATTTTAGCATGCTCTTTATCCAACGGTGCTGCTCAAGGTGCTTTTTGCTTTTGACTTGATCCTAATTGTGAACGAGCAGCACCAAACCGGGCAGGACTGCTTGAGAAGTGTCGGCAGGCCCCTTGTCATACAACGGTCCCAGCGTTATCTCACGTATCTGGCTTCCTGACCTTGGGCAGGTACAAGTACGTGATCCATCACTGAAACAAATTACTAAGCCTCGCAGTGGAGAAAGTCTCCGTGTTGTAGAATGTGGCAGACACCCAAACGATGATGTCATCTTGTGACATAAATATAGCTGTCCTCCTCACATAGATGCTGTTTTAGCCATGCCATCTAACCAACAGTTTGCATTTTGTTATTTCTCTGTGACAAAACTAAAAAAAAAGAGTGAGCTGGAAGAAAATTCTCAGATATATCCACATGGCTTTGATCCCTCAGGTCTCATTTCCAAAGTAAGCTGAGAACTTAAAACATCAGGTGCTTTCAGGAATTGTAACTTGACAAATTGTTAATGAAAACAAGGACCTGAATGAGATGTGTACAAAAGATGTGGTCCAATTTTGTTTCTCGGGTGACTGAGCATATAGACAAATCTACCTGAATTGCTGGAAGTCACTGTGATAGTTAAAAAATAAGGAAAATAATAAATAAATGTGCATTTCAATAGATTTTAAGCAATATAGTAGGAAAAATGTTTATACATCATATATTTTTAAAATGATAAATGAATCAAATATACTGCAGCATCAGAGATTCTAGGTGACTGCTATTGTAGCTGCTTTTGTATTGAAGGCATATGCAACAGTTAAATAGATTAACAATAGTTAAAGAGTAGCAGTAGATAGGTAGATAAGGAAGATGTGATTCTGCTTCATTTATTGATGAATCATATGCTACAATCGTATTTCCTTGACGGGGGCTAGAAACTAGCCATACTTCTATGATGATACAAAAAAGGAAACTCTATTATCCTACTAAATGTTTTTCAATGAGCAGTGTTTTTTTAAATAAAATAGTCATACAAATTCCTGAGGTAATCCAGATTTTACTGTAAACTGTGGGGAGTTTACATGGCAGTTCCTTACATTTATTTTTATTTTTATAACGTTCATTTAATAGTATCAGATTGATGAGATGGTTTTGAGGAGGAAAAAATCAAGTAAGTAGCCTGGATGAGGGATGCAGATATCTTGTTTACCATTAACCGATGGCAGCAAGAACAGAAGTCTCTAAAGTGATGAAGCAGAACGTTAAAGATCTTCTGTAGGAGCTGACAAAAACTTATAATTTGATTCCATGTGATAAAGAAAAAAGAATATTCCTGAAGAAAGCTGAGCTCTTCTTTTCTGGGACTATTAGCAGAGTATTTATTATACATAGGACTACCCATGATATTTCTAATAAGCACTACACGTTGTATTTGTAGTCACTGAGACTTAAACCAGGGAAATAACCTGATGCTGCTAGCTCACCAGATACATGGAAACAGCAGGCAATACAGTTCAGTTCTCCCTCTGCATTATGTCAGCTGTTGTGTGACTCCTACCTATCTCACTTAGGAAGAACTGGCTGCTCTAGAAAATAGGATGTGTCACTGGACCTTTAAAATGTGGTCAGTATTTACCAAGACTATCGTAACAGTCATATCATGATGAGATAATTTTAATCTCGGAAGCAGAAGCACAGCAAGGCAGATTATCTGCATCTTTTCAGGGTGGTTAGGACCAAGAGCAACCTAGCTCTAAAGTACTAGAATTCAATATTTCTGTGGTGGTTTTAAAAGGAATTTGATGGACTCCTTCCCTTGGTTGTTGACAAGAATCCACATCATAAAACCCTCCCCAAATCATACGAGTCCGATACCTTAGTCCAGAGAGAGGACAGCAGAGCAATACAGGAAAGGAACTCAAAGGGCCCACAACACACTGCCTTCTCCGATTGTTAGGAGGGTCTACGCAGCTTGGCTTGGCAAGGCTTGCAAGAGGTAAGGCAGAGACTAGAGGAACACACACAGCTGCAGCTAGATTTGCAACACTTTACCTATGGGGAAATGACCTGGTGATTCAGGCCAGTGCAATAAAATCTCCTGCTGTTTTGTCCTATGTACTAGTACTTAAGTTTTTGTTACCGTTCAAATTCTGCCACAGTAGGAATCTGCTCATGCTGCATATTATTCTTGTGTCGGCCATGGTTAGAAAACATCCACCTCCCGAGTTTTTTTACAAGCAATAATTTATTTTTAAAAATAAAAAAAACATTTTAGATTATTTTTAAGCAAAAACAAACCTGTGAGTATGTGAGTAGCAGAAACTATAGCAGAAGGAGCTAATTTGTTTTTCTCATCCAGAGCCTCATGCAGTGTCATTTTTCTTTTTCACATCCCTGTGCTGTTCAAAACACCAGTTTATGGCACAGCTCATGGGGCTTACAAACGCACTTTCCTTCAGAGTCTGGTGTGTATTCTCCTGAGGCTCTCAGACAATTACAGTAAAAAATAGAAGCATCAGTTGCAATCTTTTCACGCAGTATGGTTATTACTCCTGCTGAGGTTTTAATTTGTCCCGAGACTGTACATATCAGCAGTTTTTCAAAATTACATTATAAACTGATACTTCATTTGGCCTAAAATTCAGCTTATGTTCTTGTTGTACCAAGGTTTCCCAGACACTGAAATCAGTGTAGTTCCCAAGCTCGTGGGCAAAGGGACTTGGGATTTAAGGATTCGAGAGTTGCCCAGATTGGTAATTATGGAACCTTGCCAGGCTGGGGAAGCAGCAAGGGGCTAAGGACCTTCCTCTGCACTTAACGCTACCACCTTGCAGAGGAAGCAGCGGAAAGCATTAGTGTTAGCTTACAAGACTTTATATCCTGGAATATGGGGGAAGAGGACCGGGATGGAACCTGGTGGAAGAAAGGGTGGGAAAAATCTCCCACCTGTATCTCTGTCTTTGCTATCTTGTCTAAGTCCAATTTTTCAAAGCCATCTCCTGTTCCCCACAAAATCAGTGGGACTTTAACTCTTCTTACAATGACACACAGAGTGCTTGAAACAACATCCATTCAAATCAGTGGGAAAATTTGAATTTACGTAGATTTGCCTTAGATTGTACCTTCACATTTGCTTTTAATAAAATAAAGAATCCCTCTTCTACTGAAGCTGGACATAGTTCATCAAATATATCTAAAAATCATAGTCCAAATGAACTACTATATAGT
The DNA here is from genome assembly GCF_000699105.1 of Pygoscelis adeliae. Lineage (NCBI taxonomy): Eukaryota > Metazoa > Chordata > Aves > Sphenisciformes > Spheniscidae > Pygoscelis > Pygoscelis adeliae. The sequence continues at coordinate 2,213,726 of NW_008825109.1, read as the reverse complement.
ACAAGTTAATAATAGTGATTCTAAACAGGATCTGAAGAGAGCCACATCATGCAATATAATCATAAAAGCTGAAAAAAACCCTACATTGTTGATTTTCTTCAAGTCATTTTTCTGAGGCACTCTGTCGTCTTTGTGATTTTCAAAACGTGTTACAGAGCAACATTGGAAGGTTCCACAGGTTAATATTTCGCTGAGAAGTGATACAACAAACTTTTCTGATATCGAGTATTTAACTATAGCAACAAGGTTTCTAAGGCTATACATTATTAATGGAGAGATTTTAAAATTCAGGATTTCCTTATATGACATAAAAATCAAAGATGACATTCAGCGAGATGAAGAATAAAGCATCATTTAAATGGAACACACTTTGAAACAGAACAAAAAAGCCCAAGAGCTGCTCTAAATTACTTTTAAATAGAAAAATAACCCTTATTACTTCCTTAACTCTTATCTCCTGCTCAATACCTTCAAAATATTTCTATGTAACCTTGTAAGTGCTGACAAAGTGTAAATTTTGCTAATTGCATCTGGCCTCCTTCTTGGCAATCCTAATACAGAGATGACTGAATTGCAGAATAACTTATTCTGTCATGCCTGTGTATTTCTTAGTTACCTACAAAATAATTCTAAGGTTTAAGAAAGGTAGGATTCTAAATTAGAAAGAAAATAGAACAACAGATCAAATCCGGTTTCAAACTGATCAATATCTGATATTGCAGCATGAAGAAAAAGCCCCGTTCTTAATCATCCACCTATTTATCTGTTACTCCATGTGAAGAAAGACATTATTTCTGATCTTTACAGGCAATCTGCTTACTCTTTGATGCGTAAGTTTTAAATAGCCCTATTTTTACCTTATTTTATAAATTTAATAGGAAATAATTAGGTTTACATGAATAATTCATCCACAGTATTTGATTGTTGGAAACAAACAAACTTTGGACAATCCCTTTATTCTGAAATCACAGGATGACTGACACCAGCATGTACAATAGGGGAACAGAAGGCACTATATTATGTTGATGAATGATGTCAAGGACCTGCACCGTATGGTGTTCAATGATAAACTGAAGTTGAAAAAAAAAAAAAAGGAGAGGAAAGCAATGACTCTCTACCTGAGTAAAGTGCTTCTGTAACATTTAGCAGAACAGCTGAATGGCCAAGAATGAGTATTCCACTATACTACTAAATATATTGTAAAGTTAGTAAGATTTTAAATCTAGTAAATCAAAGTTTCTTTGTACATTATAGACAAAATCCTGAACCTATGGAAATCAACAGCAAAATAACCATTTCCTTCACTATGATAAAAATCCCCCCCCCCCATTTCTATAATGATTTAATAATTAAGGCTTTTGATGGTACCAAAAATTTTAATAGTGTCACCTTTTAAACTTACATATCTGACTTTTCTCAGAGGTTCTTTGACTACTGATACAGTACGGGCTTCACGTGTATCCAAGCAGCTATACGGTAAAGCTGATCAGCTAGCTGCCTTCTGAAATCGGTGGAAGGCCTCGGAATTGTTTTGATAATCACTAGTTTGATAAACACAAGTTTTCTGAAAGAATAGTGTACCTCCTAGAACAAAATTAAGATTTTAGATGTCTATTAGAAATAGATGAAAATTTCTATTAGAAATAGAAGCAAATTTTCTGGTTGTATCTTTAGTATTAACAAGTTCAGATAAGGTACAATATGCAAGATGGGCCCAGTGATACGGTCTTGAATGTACCTCCACATCTATGTCTCTGTCTTCTTACACAGTTTTAAACATCTAAGAAAACCCTTCCTTGATCTTTTAGATACCTTGTTCTAAGGCACTTCTCCTACAATGCCTATAGAAGCTTGTGAGTTTACACTTGTATCAATGCTTAAATAAATTTTCATATGTGATATTGCTATAACTCATTTACCCTTATAATGTTCTCTCCTTGCTGTTTATGAGTTCCATTTATTATGTCGCATTTAAAATTAGATTGGGAGATATTTGGGGAAGGAATCATTAGCAGGTTGCAATCAGAACTCTAATTATGTTGCTACTGGAGGGTGCTGAGGAAGCCATAGCTGAGTGAACAGATGTACTCATTTTTAATAGGGGAAGTCACGTCATATTAAATTACTGCTGTATTTTCTAGAACATGGCCCAATTGAAGGACTTGCAGGTAAAAAGTGGGAACAGAACTGAAATTGAAAAGGCATAACATATCTGACATACTAAGTGCAGACACTTCATGCTGTTGCTCAGACACTGCACACTGCTGCAGAATGCAAATAGACCCAAGACTTCTTCCACCGGTTACCAACAAGGCAGCAGAAAGGCAGAGTTTCTGGAAAAGATAAACAAGGTGCTGACAGGAAAAGGTACAAGAGAAAGGAAGGGTTTATTGCCTGGCAATGTTAAAGAATCACAGCAGCTTTTTCTGGGGGCAAGATAATTTACCAGCAGAGGCACTAATGACCTAAAAAGCCAAATTTCTGCTTCCTAGAAGAAATAGTCTGCTCTGGATGAGTGGAAGAATGACAGAAAAGATATAGAAGCTAATTAAGAGCTTACTAAGCTAAGCAGGAAGCTTATGATGACAAAAGGGCCTAGGTCTGTAGGCCCTGAATAAATACATACGACTTGATCCTGTCTGGACTAAATCCTCACATAAAGCAATGGAAAAAAATGAACAGTCCGAGCTGCAGACAGACACCGTATACCTGAGTTCACTAGACGCATGCACAGCAATGGGGATGAGACTGAAGATAAATGTGGGAGAACACAGCAGCTGGACCAGACAACTCTAGCTCAGTATCCTGCCTCTCGCAGCAGCAGAAGATGCACAGGACGGAGTAGAAAAGCAGGGCAAATACAGAGTGAGAATTTCCCCGGACGTTCTCCCAGCCTTCAACAATTGTGTTCCAGGGGCTCTCTGAGCCAGATGTAGCTTCCACAAATTTAGTAAACATTACACATTTTCCTTCCGTGAGTTTATACAGCCTCCTCCCTGAACTCCTGTAAACTTTTAGCCGCCACAGTATCCCGTGGCAAGGACTGCTACAGCGTAACTATGCCCTGAGTGAAGAACCACATTCTTCTCCTTGTTTTGAATGTCAAGTGCTACTTTGAGTTCATGCCCCTTAGTTCCCACAAGCAGCATAAGCCATCAGTCTCCTGTGCTCAAGGGCTTCCAGGAGGCAGTCAGCATGGCTGGTCAGTAAGTACTGAACCTAGGACCAGGAAGTCATACAATACTCATGCTTCTTTATAGTGGTAAGTGAGAAAGGCCAAGGAATGCATGTCAGCACTGTATCACTGATCATCTATATTACCCAAGACTAAGCATGTTCCTTGGCACAATTTTGGCCCATTCTCACTAATGCCTTCTAAGCCAATGCCAAGGCGTGCTCTGGAGAACAGCACGTGCTAGGGATTGTTCCTAACAGGCAGCGTGGAGAAGACCGCACCGCATCTGGCTTCCTCCACCTTACCCAGTTCCCCCAGCACTACCCTAGCAGGCCTTTCATCCTCCAACACATGCCATATGCACTCACGTCATACCTCAGGATACGTTATACATATGTTCAGTGTTGTGCTATGAAAACTTCACTCTGGTGGGATGCAGCTCAGCCCTCACATTATATCAGACACTCGAGATGGAAAAAAAACACATTAAAAAGTTATTATGTCTTAGACACTCCCATGGGGACCAGAGGAGACTGAGGGCCAAGCGTTAAGTAGTCTGTAAGCTAGACACACCAAAGTCTGTATCACTGCTTCAGGCCCAGAGAATGGTCCTTAAGCCTAGTTTGATTTAGTAGCACACATTAGCCTTAGTTTTACATCTATACTGGTACACCACACAGTGGCAGGGCCCATATCATTAAACTGCTTGCATGATCCTTGGTATGATTTTGGCTTGGGCCAATGAATACTCACCCAAAGGGAAGCTAGGGTCACCTGGGGAATAGCAAAGGTCGGGAGCTATTCTCAGTAGGCCCCATGGATGGGAACAAACATTTTGGTGTCCTCCTCCCTAACATTTGGTGACAGCTGGTCTCACTAACAGCATAGCAGTCCGTTCCTCAAGGTGTGTTTAACATTTAATGCTGGATTCTGCATGGCCTACTTTAACAAAACCCACTAATTTTAAAGTGACCTTGCCTAAGAAAGATAAGAACCAGAGGAATGGTCAGAAGACCTCATGACACAGTTTTCCTCTTTGTCCGACAATAAGAAAAGCAGCAGTTTTGTCACTATAGAGTTGTGATGTCGGAGAACAGGAAGTCAGTCATCTAATCTCAGCTGGTAGAGCTTTTCAGCACAAGGAGCTCTGGGACTGTGGTTCATTCCAATCCACATCAATAGCAATACAGCTGTATGAAGACATATCAATACTAATAACTTTTCATTATTAGTAGGTATTGCTCTGTGGTAATTTTCAAGACCAGAGTTATGTAACAGTGTTATGTGCACAAGTCTACTGTTGCTAAAGGCAGATAAACCTGTGGTAAACATTTTCCAAACTAAATTTCAATTCCAGATTTCTTTTGTCATTGTGTATCGGATGTTTTAATGTATAAAACAGGAAGCGTAGCATGATGTAGCATGTTTTGTTGTTATATATACGTTTATAACAGAAACACATTTTCACTGAGAGCATGAGAATACACTGCTTTTAACTGAAAAGGCAAGTGTGAGTATAAATTGTTGTTGGTCATACACCCTGCATTGCTTTTCGTCCAGATAACAGAGAACTGTTCCCACCTCAGTAAGCAGATTCCACCTACTTACGTATGAACAGGGCTGGCCTCATATTAGCCAGTAAATCTGAGTAAACCTCCAAAGAGTTTCCTGACTGACTAAAACATCAAAACTTGAAAGATTAGAAAACTTTACTGAAACTGACATTGAACTTAAGATGAAAGCTCTTCTGAAAATGAAGAGTCTCATGAGAAGACTAGGAAATTCAAAAGCTTCGGTATGTCCATTGATTCAACAAAAATGTAATTACTCTACAAGGGAAAAGACAAATTAAGAGACACGAGCAAGACTGCTGCAGCCTAAATAAAAGAGATCCTACAAACATAATTTGACGATTTTATAGGAGAAGAAATTATGGTAGTCAAGCTCTGAAATATTAGTGGGTTCATAAAACATAGTATGTGCTATAAAACCTTCCAGTTCAAGTAAATGTATGAAAACCATGATTAGGGACAACCAATGTGTTCTGCCAATGGCACAGCATAGATACAGGTTTGGCTGACATCAGGTTCTAGCAACTATCTTAATAGGAATGCAATGAAAATCTGATTTTGATGTCCCACATTTATTGCCATTTTTGGAAATACAGCAAGATGTGTTCAGAGGTGTCTGAATTTCATTTATTAATATTCTATGAATTCAAAGGAGCTGTGCTATTTATCATCTGGAGGAAAAGTAAAAAAAAAGAAAGTTATCAAATGTTAGAAATCTAGAAAACACCTATTAACTTAGCCACATTAGTTAGAATATTACAGAGGCAGAGCTAGCTAGGAATTTTTTGAAGTAACTTCTTTCCTGTACATTCATCTGACTTTTTGCAAAAATGCATTATTTTTCATGAATTTTTCATTGTAAAATTAGCTCAAGTCAATAAAAACATTTCTAGTTCAAGTACTGGTGAGAATGGAAGCAAAGAGCCCCACATTTCAAAAAAATCCATAGACCTTTGTCAGCGACATCTGTCCTTGCCCAGAAGGAGACAAAAAATGTCATATGTCAACATCTTCACAAAATTAATTCCTAATTACAGGTCAAGCACCAATATTTGTTCATATATTTAAATATCTGACAGCATGTCATTCTTTGAAGAACTCCATGATTAGTTTCCATAAGGAACTTGTGTGTCTTATTTAGAATACAACCAGAAAAGAATGCTGAATGTTTCTTTACTTACTGAGTTGGTAAGTAAAGAAAGAAGAAGTTGGTTTCAGAATACCTTTAAATTCAAGTCTGCAATCCTAGCTTCCTTTGTTCTAGTTCTTCTGTTATTGCAAAATGCAGGCTGATGGAAACTGAAGAACATGGCTGTATCTTTTAGTCAGTGAGCTTGTAAATCTCAGGGGGAAAGACCTAAATTACAAAAGAAAATAGCCTATGTTTTTTATCAAAACCTTCAGTAGAAAATGGGCATGTATTCAACATAGCTGTAGTTCATCTGAAGAATGGATCTGTAACTCTACATGTCCCCAGATGGATGTCTGAAATTATGTTCAGAATATTTAAAAAATTTCAGCTGTCTCCTTATGTTTTTCTATCATGATTAACTGTGTAAATCTTGCTTAAATGCGTAGTTGGACAATTCCTAACAGTAGGAAAACAAGGTCTTAGGTTTGCACAGCTATGCGCTGTTGAGGCCACAGAGGCCTAAGAACAACAAAACATATCTCATCTCCTTTTCTTCTAACTCTCCAGGCACACTAGAGACTAAGGAAACTGAGCAGGGTCTGGCCCTTAGCAGCAGGAGTTGGAACATGAAGAAGTTTCAATTAAATCAGAACATTTTATAATACTGCCAAGTGTCCCGAGTGCATGAAAATGCAATACTTTTGCCTTTTTTTTTTTAATACACCTATTTCTTTTCATCTTTCCACTTCTTCAGTAAAGGGCTTTGCTTAATCTTTTCCAGGTGGACAAATGTACAAAAGCTTTTGCAGTAACGACTGATGGACAGGATGCATCCTCCAATTAAACGTTATCTCTGTAGCCTTTTCCAGAATACACTTTCAGTGGTTGTGAAAACATATCTTCCGATAAGGCAAACTTTTTAGTTTGCCTTATCCTTGCATGGAAAACTTCTATGATTTTTTTATTACTTAAATTTTCCAGTCTAAATAAAGGATTGTAAGACAAACCATTAGACTCTTGAAGAACTAGGATTTCTTGGTTTTACATCTCTTATAAAGAAGCAGCTTCTTCAGTCCTGCCAATCTATATGGGATGTATTTATTTTAGATTTTTATTTGGCTATCACCATTAACGTTGTTCTTTCCATTGTCACATTCAATCTGCATGACATCAGCATGTCAACAATAGAACAGATGTCACTTTATTACGATCTTTTTTTTTTCATTGTTATTAGTGATCTGGTCTTTCTTGATGTGCTACAATTTACTTGCAGCAATACAGGCGCTCTGATGGGGACAGGGTGATATAACCTAGAGTGACAGCCAACAGAGCGGCAATAATCTACTAAAATATTTGAAACTGAAAAGAAAAATCTATCTCGCTCAGCTAAGCAGCCTGAAGGATCAAAGGATGCCAAACAGTCTTCCACCTGAAAAACACAAGCTGTTGTACAGCAAAATGGTACTTGGACTTGTTAATGGCTACTTGGATCGTTAGCAGCAATCATGCTGTAAAGATATTTAGGAGGTCAGTATAATAATGCTCTAATTTTTCCTAACACTGTTTCAATAATTTGTTTAAAACTGGTTAAAAACTATATATATATATTTAAACACTGGACCCAGGTCTTATAATTTTACTTCAATTTGGGTATAAGATGGAGCTTCTTTTATAGTGCCTGACATTGTGTCACTTTCTAATAACATGGCTGCTGGTAGTAAGAGGCTCAAAATGCCATTTGTAGTTAAAATCTCTATTTTTGGATACATTGTCTAGTTTATTCATGCAGAGAAGTTATTGTACCTTTTGACCTTTCTGCTGGACTGAACAAGATGAGTGAAGGCGTATTTTAACAGTCCTTATATTTGAGTGAATTGTGGCTGCAGCTGAAATTGCCAGAGTCTCCTGTACTATTCACACTAATTTATCTGTAATACACTTGGCCAAACCATTCCATTTTAGATATTTACTTATTTTTGTTTAGATTTATAGTGAAGTTAAAAAATTAATGAAGTAGAAAATCAAAGCGTTCTAGAGCATTTTAATCAGATGTAAAGTACCACAACAGCAATGCTTCATGCAGGCCCAGGTTTTAAAATGGTAAGATTTTTACTTAACAAACTAATTTTGTTCATCTGCTTAATTACTTTTTATGGCAAGGAATAACTTAGCTGAAAGCTTAAGCGTAAGCCCATGCTTAATTGCATTGCTGAGGTAGGGCACAATTCCCAACATTTTCTCCTTGGGATAACAAGAAATCCTATGGAAGTTTAAAGACCTAATAATAGAAAGAGCTCAGGGCCCTTTCAGAGATGCTACATGTCTTCACTCCTCCTTGATCTCTTCCGGAGCTGAAAGTATCTAAAAGCCTACCGGACTGAGTCCTACCTGCTTAAGTCTGACCTCATCCAAAAAGGATTTGTTTTCACCGGTACTTTTGAAAGCCTGGAGTATCTGTCAGAGCACTTGCTGGAAGCGGGCATGGGTTAGTAAAAACAGTATCTCTGGGGGCTGGAAAAACTGAGTAGGTTATAAGGAGTTATCACAGACATTGCAATTAAGTTAACCGTGACATTGATAGACACAAGAAGAATAGCACATCACTCAGAAATTATTAAAAAGACAGGCAAATGAGCAACGGATCTGAAAAAAGCTTAAAAAGCCTAGTCATAAATATAGCTAACCAAAGAGAATACCAAAGGAATTAATGGTCAAATTCAGAGATTACTCTGAAGAACAGCAGGTGCTGAGAGGAGAGAACAGCCACACATGAGTAACTGTAGACCTTCAAAATGTCAGTTTAGAAAATGGCAGAGGAACAGGTCACTCTGTGGTGCCGAGCAGAACAAAGGAACTCAAGGGTAAGCACTGGGCAGGATATTGCTGCTGCAGCTTTCACAGACTCAATCACGTACAAGGCCAGTGCTGACAAAGCAGTACAAGGTGAATTTGCTAATTCATGGCAATCTGCAAATAAAACTGATTCATGAGCGTCTACGAGAGTAACGTAACTATTTCGGATACACAGGTAACATGGTACTAACTGATGTGTTCTCCCTCTGCCCCCACTAGGTTTATGTGATCTTTATGAGTAACTTGAATGCCTAGGTTAATGAAGCTACTACCCGCATTATGGCTTTCTGACTATGTGAAAAAATGTGAACACAGAGCTGATAAAATATCAAGTCACATGAACTTTTCATATAATTGTATTTTTTTCAGAGAAATCATGTAAGTAAAAAAATGTGGCTGACATTTTAGGCTATTCATGTGTATACTCATGTTTTATTACTTTAAGAAATTCTTCTACTTTCAAATAATATAATTTGTGCACAATGCTTCATTTATTAGGGCTATTACACACAATCAAAATAAGAATTTATCTATTATATACATATTCTGTATATAATTCTGTATATATATATTCTGTATATACACAAAGCCACACACATAGATGGAGCTTGCAAATTCACAGTGTGACACACAGATTATGGGCAACCCATTGATTCACAACGAGGCTGCGAGGCCGGGATGACACCAAGACAAAGAACCTAAGGACCACGCGTTCCCCTGGCACAGAAGACCGGCCTCTCTTTGCCGGGCATCTGTAGAGATCATAGAATCATAGAATCATTAAGGTTGGAAGAGACCTCCAAGATCATCGAGTCCAACCGTCAACCCAACACCACCATGCCTACTAAACCATAGAATCATAGAATCATTAAGGTTGGAAGAGAC
>NW_008825109.1:2185045-2202777 GCF_000699105.1 Pygoscelis adeliae | reverse complement strand
GGGCCCCTCTCCTCCCCGCAGCGGGGACCCTCCGGGAGGCGGGATTCCGCGGCCCGTGAGCTGCGTCTGCAGGGCGGGGGTTGGGAGCTTTCCCGCGGTGCGGGCCCTAGCCTTCGGAGGAGCTTCCCTGCCGGGCGCCGCCGGTGGGGACGGTGGTTCCGCTGGCATCGCGTCCCGCTCGGGAGCATGGCCTTCACGCGAAGGAAAAGGCTGCGGGGAAATAGGTGGCCTGGCTTTTTCGGGAGTGATGTGCTTCCTGCCGGTTTTGGCCGAGAACGATCAGTATCCCTGAGAATAGGGCTTACCTTGTTCACTTAGAGTTAGCTGGAGCTTTTAAGGTGAGCAGCTGGGAATAAATGTCAGTAATTGCTTGGATGTTAAAGGACTGCTTCCCCTGCCAGATGTGCTGACTTCCCGTCACTAGACCGCTGGGCTGATTCACTCTCCCAGTGTTTCTCTATGACTGTTACATCTAACTAACGCAAATTCTGACTGCGGGGTTTGGTCGGACGTTCTCCAGGTCATGCTTTTTAGCTTTTCAAGAAGTAAACTCCTATCTTCGTTTAAATACAGGCTATCTATTACTCGCGTGCCCAGGTTCAAGGCTTGCAAATGAAACAACAAAGTAATTATGTTTAATTATGTATTATGCATATCTATACATAATTCTATGTGTGTATATGGGCTTTAAACTTTGTTTTAATCCTTTTTACTGAGTGTTTATTGCAGTTGTCACTCTAGAAGCCCTGGAAAGCACGTAAATGCTGGGGAGGGTTTTTGGGTTCTGTGGTTTTTTTTTTTGTTTGTTTGTTTGTTTTTTTGAGGGGTGAGGTGTTTTGAAGTTAAATGAGTTACACACGGTCTTCAGGAAAAATATGATGTTCTGTAGGAAATATGGCTCTGGGAAAGGAATTCTAGGAACTATGTCGTGACTGAGCTGGAAGAGTCATTCCATGTAAACTTGGGTGAGAATGGAAGGATGAATACTGTCTTACAAGGAGAATATTGTTGTAGCTAACTAATTGTGTTGCTTTGTGTTCAGGTTCAGTGTGGTGACTTCCCTCATCTGTTGGTGTATGGACCATCAGGAGCTGGAAAAAAGACAAGAATAATGTGTTTGTTGAGGGAATTATATGGTGCAGGAGTGGAAAAACTGAGGATTGAGCATCAGAGTATAACGGTAAAAAAAAATAAATCTCCATGTGCTGCGAAGTAATGTGGATATTTATATACTGACATATTTCTGTTGTGAGGCCTTTATATTTATTGGAGTTTTAAAAATAACTTTTTTTGCACTCAGTGTCTTCAAGCCCTCTTATGTAATTAATCAGACTAGTTTGGTTACATGAACAAATACTTTTGCCAGATGTTCTTGTTCCTGAGGTCTTCATGGGTGGGAGGATGTGGAGTTTTTTGTTGTTTTCTGTGGCTAGTTGATTGCTTTTTTTATTTTTCTTTTTTTTATTTTACAGGTCGGTTTAGACAATAGCATGTTTTGTAGTAGACTAGCTCTCAATTATATGTATAGAACTTCATTTGTCTGTAAAAATAACCCTTATTTTTAAAATTATTAGCACTTCTTTTTGCATATATGCAAGTTTTAACTTGCTTTCTCATTCCCATAGCGACAATTTCAGCATTAGCAAAAAATAAAAAAATCAATTTAAATTCTATCTGCCTTGGTCTCAGGCATTTAATTGTTCATTATTAAGAGGTTACAGTATCTATTCAAAATCCTTGTTATGGAAGGCTTAACCAGCAAGGGGTTATCAAGCTTTATTGATAAGTAGGTTATTTAATGCTTGCTTTTTAATTCTCAGTAGTGGAACAAATATAATAATTGGACTGGATGATAGAAATATAGGATATATTTAACTGTTCAGACCCAAATTCAGTGGTGATATAAATACTAGTATTTTCTTTAAACAAAATATAGATTTGAAATCCTTTGCCAAGAGAAGTAAACAACCTCTTCAGGCTTGTCCAGAGGTTTTCCCTCCAAAACTTTTCTTTGGAGGGACAGCGTATCCCTTATTTTGAATGGCTGATCCCAATAATAAGATTTCTCGTTACAAAACTCAGTGACTGGAGTATGCAGTGATATGTACTATGCGTTGCTATAATAAACATTACTGTTATTATTTTACAGGCTGGATGATGTGTCAGTACTCCTCACTTGGAGGTGGGGTTGGGGAATAGGAGATGCATAAGTCTAGTGTCTCAGCAGTTCTTTGATCTCTGAGACTTTTGGTTTGCCTGTGACCTAGCCAGTTGTAATCTGTAAGATAAACTTTTGCATCAGATTTTTAGAACCCTCTTTTTTAAATTTAATATGCTTACTTTCTCCATAGGCACCTTCTAAAAAGAAAATTGAGATTAGCACCATTGCAAGTAATTATCACCTTGAAGTTAACCCAAGGTAAGTGTACAGTCAAAATGTCCCACTTCAAATATAAGCCGCTGGTCATATTGCAAGTGGTTTCAACCTGGGTATGTAAGGGTGGTATGTAAGGGCATGATTGCCCAATTTATTGCCTGAGCAAATTGGATAATAGTTTATGGGTTTGGACGGCAAATGGGAGCAGGGAGAGGATTTTTAATTGAACAGCTCTAAATGTACAAAAACTTGGATTGCTGTATACTAAAGACAGTAATGTTCTGATTAACTAGCCATATAAGCGTGCTGATGTTGAGGACTGTGTAACAGAAAAAATTCTGATTCATAGATTTAACCATATAAGTTGAAACTGAGAACTTTTATTGGAACCAACACCCCCATATTGTTAGTTCTCTCCCAAATACAAAAATAAAGTGATTTGAAAGTACGCGAGGCTTACCCAGTAACTCTTAAAATAAAGAGTTTAGAGCGCGGGAAAGAACACCACCACAAAATACTGGGAATCTTGTCATGAGCGAGGTCAGATGTTGATTTAAACAACAGAAGCTATAATGGTGTACTGTATCTCTTCTCTGACAGTTGTGAAATTGCTGGTGGTAGTTCACTGACCCAAAGTAAATACTTGTATTTACCTGAAACCCTTTAATGTTGCTTCAAATCACATGAGAGTAAATGTCATTGTGCACTGGGAGGCTTTGGTTATGTTGGCTTTGTTGTCTGGGTTACAATTACAAGGCAATTTGTATCCTGAAGTAACTTTTAGCTTTGTGCTTATTGCTAAACCTTTTCTCATGTTGCTCTGCATTTTAGAAGCTATTCTCATGTACCACGTCTCCTTTAAAAGCTCGTTCTGCAGCTCATCTCTGTGTATTGGTTAGTGAATATCTGCTGGTATTCTAATACAGACCCGAATAATTAAAGCTGAGACTTTTATTGGTAATTAACTGTTTGAATGTGTCATTTTGCTGATATGAAATGTCTGACCATTCAATCTTCTGCTCTGATAACCTAATACTACTAATACTTCTTCTATTACTCTCCATAGAATACTTCTAGCTTGAAACATATAAAATAATTGTATTTTACTTTAAATATAAAAATCCTGAAAGTGTAGAACTGCTGTATTGGTTATTGTATATAATAGTAGTGCTGAGTTTTGATTAAGAATTAATATATTGATTCATTAATATATTGATTCATAGGCTTTAAGTGATCAAGCGATTGTCGTGTTTATGTCTGACAAGACAGTGAACCTGCGTGTGTTGTGCTATAGTCTGTGAAGTTTGATTGAATTATAGTACTGTGAAATCATGTTGTGCATCTTGGGTAACATGGCACATGATAAATGGCTAACAGAGAAAGGAAATTAACTTCTGGGAAGGACTCTGCAGATATTGAATTTATTATGGAACTTTATTAGATAGAGCTGTTCTTTTTCCTCCAAAAGGAGGATTTTGTCTGAATTCCAAAACGTTGCCTGCTGGTCACTTGACTAGCTTGGGTAGATGCTTTAAAATGGGTTCTCCTGAGTAAGTAAGTGGGTAATGAAAGAATAAGAAACAACGAAAATTAAACGTTTGTGTGGTAGCTGCCTTTGTTCATTGTTTTCCTGGAATGTTTGGTGTGGTTACATGACATCAAGGATAATCTTTCACCATGAAATTATAATTCTAGGTTCTCCGTTACTGCAGAGAAAAATTTATCTTTAAATGTTAGAAAACTGCTTTAGTCACTTTCCATTTCCAAAAACCGGCCTAGCTCATAAGTAGAACCGGCTTGTTTTGTTTTGCTTTTTGGTTTTTGCGCTGTAATCACAGGTCTGCTCCCTTGCTGAATGACAGATCTCTGCAGTCAAAGTCAGTGTAGCCTATTCAGCAGATTGTGAACTGTTGACCTAATATGCTTCTGTACATTCTGCTGCCTTCTCCTTGGCAAGAATGGCGAAGGTCTGGTTGAGTGGTGACTAGAACAGGACGGACAAATGCCTTTTTCATTTGCTTGCCAGTGAAATATTGCAGAGCTACTGCTGCCTCTGTGAAGGCAATAGTGTGCGGATGCTAAAGAGTCTGGGTTTTTCCCTTCTTTTTCTTTGCTTTTTCAGTAATCTAGCTTGCAAGTCAATCCCCAGTGGTTGTCAAATCTGAGTCAAGCTAGCTGAGCTACTAACCTGGGGACTGAGAAAGCTGTGCAGTGCCACTCTAGGGGATAGTAAGAAGAGGCAGGAAGGATATCTAGTGTTTCCCCATGTTTTCCTGCCTTCTAAGAGGAAAAAAGTTAACCATCTGTGCTGTAGTAGTATCTGAGTATCAATCTTTTACTAATAACTCTAACTTCACTGTCTGCCATTCAAGTTTCCATTAAGCATATAGGTTGTTCATAGCATGACATCTAATTTTCAGAGGAAAAACACCTATGTATTTACATCAGTCCTTTTCAGTCAGGCATCCTATTATGTGATTAGACTTAATTTTTCTTCCCATAATGGGTAAAAATGTTCGCATTACCTGTCTTTGCCCAAATTGCAAGTAACAAAAGTTTAGATTTCTCATACCATAAAAATAAGTCCTATTTTAAAGAGTTAATAAAACATTTGACAATGGTTTCACTGCTGCCCAATACAGTGCTACTAATCCAGCTGTGCCTGCATAAGCTTTCGGTTGGTTTTATTATTGGGAAGGTAACTTTTCAACAAAGTATGTGTGTTTTGAGCTTAATTCTAACCTCAACAGCTTCTGAATTGTTTTGGCATTCTTGTTTAGTCAGTTGACAAAATACATCCATCCTGCTTAGGAGGATGTATTTTATATGCAGAATAAAGTTATTTTAAACCAAGTTTTATTCAAACTCCTGGTACAGTGATGCAGGAAACAATGACCGTGTAGTAATTCAGGAACTCTTGAAGACAGTAGCACAATCCCAACAGCTTGAGACAAGCACCCAACGAGATTTTAAAGGTGAGTAAAAACAGTTAAAACCAGTCAAAGTACTTTTTAAACTTGTTTTTCGCAGATTTCAGCTGTTTTGTTTGTACCTGTATATTACCTGAGGACATACATGAACCTTTCCCAAATTAAACAACCTCCCATTTTTCTTCCACTGTGGAAATATCTTGAGTGGTTAAATGTTCAGTATGAAGTTCTTTTGTCTTGGTTTCTTAGGAGGACAGGGTTTAGTCGAATGAATGGCTGGGCAGAGGGAGCTGAGATCCCTGCTGTCTTTTTTTTCCCAAGTCTACCATTGAAATGCACTGTAACTTAGTTTAATGATCTACAGTAGTAGCTGAGTTATGAGCTACTGAGGCTTAATATTGAGTTGAAGGGCAGGATAACCTTACGGCAAACAGTGCTGTGTAAGTTAAGTGTTAGCTGCTTATTTTTAGTGTTCTGAGGCAGAAAGTTTAGAAGCATTTTGTCCATAATGTACGGAAGGACACTGGGTACAAAAATGAAAAAGGCTTTCATTGAGTTTTCCAAGACACATGTTGCTACAACTGCCTTATTTTTCCTCCCCATGACTAAACTGAAAGCAAAATCAGAACTATATAACAAGAAATTGAAGAAGAGAGGAAATCTTGACAGATAAGAGTAGAGCAGAAATTAGTTGAAAATGGTCATGGATTTAGTACTTTGTCTTGTTTTCCTCACTGTTCTCGGGAAATACTATATTTCACCTAAGCTGCTAGACACTGATTTGCTCTAGCAGTTATTGGTGTATATATCCTTACAGCTGCAGTCATACCATACACCTCAAAGTGTCTGGTAAGCTGGCTGGTCTCCTTGGGCTGCATATATAACCAGAAGAGAAATGGGGGAAGAGTAATGGGCTGACTTGTTCCTCCAGGCTGTTCTCACTAGACCATTCAGAGTACTGAAATGAGCCAACTCATAAGTTGCCTATGGAGGAACCTGCAGAAGGTAGATGGTCAGGTTAGCTGCTTCATATTAGGTATCTCGTGGTTGTTCTGAAGCATTTTTGAAATACGTTTTTCTTTTTTTTTTTTTCTTCAAAAGACCACAGAAAGGCGCTACAGCTGCAGTAACAAGGCAGCTTTCTACTACTCCTTTGTTAAGCTAAGACATTGGCTTTTAAATATTAAATGTATTGAGGGGAGTCTTCAAGAAATTTTTGCTTTTTGATATGTCTTTATGCCATAAATTCTTTTGCGTTTCTTACTTAAAATTCCTTTAAAAAGTTATTGTACTAATTATCAAAGTGAAAGCTTCTACACCTACCTGGATTATTTCTTGGCACTGAGGTGTTGCAGGCTCTGCTCTGAAGAAATTGACGTTCCAGGACATGAATATAGGGTGTGAAGGAGCAGAAGATTATACAGTCAAAAAGGCACACAGGTTGTCTTAGTCTTTATTTTCCTGCCTGTGGAACCATGCTGACTTTTTCTGCTTGTATCATGTATCGCTTGTATGTCAAAGTAGTCATTTTCTTAGAAAGACTTGATATTAATAAAAAATGCACTATTTTTTAATCCTTTTTCAGTGGTGCTGTTGACAGAAGTCGACAAACTCACTAAAGATGCTCAGCATGCTTTGCGAAGAACAATGGAGAAGTACATGGCGACCTGCAGGTTGATCCTGTGCTGCAACTCCATGTCAAAAATTATAGGACCTATTCAAAGCAGATGCCTGGCTGTACGAGTGCCTGCTCCCAGCATTGAAGATGTATGTTGAAACAGAAGCAAAAATAAATTATTTAAAACTTCTTACTAGATACGTTCTTGCTGTGGACTTAAGTCACTTTATGGAAGTAAAATATTTCTTAGTTTTTCTTTGTGGTGGGTGACTTGTCAAGCATGTTTTATGAAAGACTGATCCATGTCCGGTCCAGAAATGTTTCAAACAGGAGAATCTGTAGGTGCTAAACTGTTTGCTAAGCGTTGCACTCCCTGGTATCTGTTTCCTGTCTAGATCTGCCATGTCTTGTCCAGTGTGTGTAAGAAAGAAGGCCTGACTCTTCCTCAGGAACTGGCTCAAAGGCTTGCAGAGAAATCTGGCAGGAATCTTCGGAAAGCATTACTTATGTGTGAGTCCTGCAGAGTACAACAGTAAGTCACTGCTAAAAATTAATGTAAATTATACTCTCAGACACATAAATGAACTTACTTCTGAGGCCTTGGTAGAATAGGTGACAGTTTGCTTTGATTTTAATTTTTAAAAAATATTATAATTGTGTAGGTATCCTTTTACTGCTGATCAAGACATTCCTGAGATGGACTGGGAAGTTTATTTGAGAGAAACTGCAAATGCTATTGTTGGTCAACAGACACCACAAAGGTAGGTGAATACACTTGCTTGCAGCTATAAATTATGTTTCTGGTGTACTCTGGAGCCTAAAAAAAAATCTTATATTTAAAAATCTGGCATCTTTACTTTAGTTATATGTAATTTTCTGGCATTACTACTGGAGCTGGTGCTTTGCAACCAGACGAAGTGAGCTTTAAAATTACCAGAGGAGGCTGAATGAGCTTCAGGAACTGAAACAATTGTTGGTTTTCTCTGTTGAAGCTTTGTAATCAAAAGTGACCATAAGCTTAGTTGCATGTTGTGCTGTCTGTCTCTTTTTTGGGGGGGAGGGTGTGGTGTTGGGGTATTTTTGTGTGGTTTTGTTTGTTTGTTTTTGTTTTATTTAAGGCTTCTGTTTCACCATCTTTACCATAATGCACCTTTGTAAAAGAACTGGAAATGAGAAATCATTGCTTTTTATGCCCCCTTAATCCATCTCGGTGTCATATACGCAGCCTGATCCTTTTAGTCTGTTCCATATATTACATGAGATGTCACTTAAATTCTTGTATTTAATTTAAATGCTTGTAGCCTCTGACCTCCTGATGTCAAAAGTTGAGAACTGATAACTGTGTCACTTTCTGCCACCTAATCGTCTTACCCCCTCTTGTAAACAATGAAGACAGAAAAACAGCGTAAACGAATCTTGTGGCTCTAATCAATTCTGTGGTGTCTTCTCACTAATCTTAAGCATGAATAATAATTCAGATATGAAGAGGAATTAAAGGGAGACAAGCCTGAGACAAATTCTAATAGCATTGTAGCTTCTAGATTAAATGAGACCATTGTAGCTAGAATATATGTAACTTATCTTACTGTTTTGAATAAAAGGTGATATGTAGCATTTGAATTGAAACTGCCTTGTGCAATGTTTTTGGGTTTAAAAAACCACACAAACCCAAAAACGGGGGGCGGGGGAAACCCACCTTTGCTTGGGTTGAGTCTTTTTTCCTGCAGCATGTTTCACAAATAGTGAAAACACATTAGTATGCTTTGGGGACATACTTCTGATATTTTGTGGTGTCTTTCCAACAGGCTTTTAGAGGTCCGTGGACGGCTTTATGAACTCCTGACACACTGCATTCCTCCTGAGATTATAATGAAGGTAATTCAGCTGTCTAGCTCTTAATATGTTATAAATATTAACACTATGACAGTCTCAATTTGAGTTTAAAAAACCCCCACACTAAAACATCACAAAGTATCCAAATATTGATGAAAAGCTGTATCCTTTCCAAATAGACATGAGTGATCAAAAGATATTTTCTCTTGTGTTTCTTTCCACTGGAGTAAGCAAAATAGTCCAGGTTATCGCTCTGAAGCAGTAATTAAAGACCTTGTTCCTGCAAACACTGAGACGTAGCATTCACTTCTCATGATCCTCAGTCGATAATACTAGACTGTTTAGTTAGGTTCATGCCTAAATATATTTAGGCATGATGGTGTTGAGTTGTGTAGATTTTGGGGGCAGGAAGATTCTATTCTCTAATTTGGAAAATGTAAATGTCTAGTTTATTTTTATTGCAGGCTTCCTTGTTCACACCTCTGAATGGTTTACTAAAACTTGTTCTGTGATCACAGAACAGCAGCATCCTAGCTGAGTAAAAGCAAAGGAGGACATGCTTTGTCCCCCTGAAGACTTCTCAGGCCAGTTTCTGTATTGAAGCATAGATATATTTTATGGGCTAATTTTGATATGGTTTGTTTTCTTTTGTAAAAGTTTTGTTATGAGTTCAATATTTGCTACGTCCTAGTGGAAAGGTTTGCTGAAGGATGCTAGACCAGCAGGTCTCTTCAAAGACAGAAGTCATCTTGGGGGGGAGGGGGAAGGCAAATGGGATGTGCATGTTTTTATTTTAGGCAGGATGAAAGCACGCTGAAGACAACTAGAGCGGAACAAAGAATAAAGCTAATGTTTGCAACTTACCCTAGGTGGACTTTGCCATCAGACATAATTACAAGACAATAAATTTCTTCTCACATTAACTGATTTCTGCTTTCTGACAGTTTTGGTAGTTAGATGTTTCTTTAACCTTCCTTTCTTATGGTAGGTTAGTGGATCCTGCATTGCCCTGTTTGAGGACTGTTGTCGTCAGGCTAAAGGTGGATATTCTCTACCTGCTCCCTCTTCATAGACTTGAAATGGTCTAGAGATACTTCTCACTTAATCCTGACCGTTTTAATAGAGATGGATTTGCAATGGTTTTATTGCTGTCTTGGATCTAAAATAATGCATATTTGGTTTTTGTAATGACTGAAGTATTGTTGTAAAGTATCTTGTGTGTGTCTACATATAAATGTCTATATACATCTATATACGTACGTACATAAATATAAACAGATATACTTAAATTTGAAATAAGCCCTTTCCTTCTTATTTATTAATGTTTTTTCTCTTTGTGCTCGATGCTGTTGAGATAGGAAGCAAGTGATTTTAATACGCTTGCTATCTTGGTAAAAATTTTCCCCAGGGCCATGTGTCTGCAGTAGAGGTTACAGTATTTGGAGATGAGGTTAATTTATTTCCTTTATTAAGGTATAAGTAGTTCCAATACATGATTTTTCCATCTAAGAACACAACAGGTAACATCTATTTTGACATGAGGAATTATCTTGAAAGAACATTCTTAAAAGACATGGTTCCATGAATCTGGTTCTGTTAAATAGGTGGTGTAATGGTTCTGGAATGTCTTTTCTGTTGGATTCATGAGTGAACTATTGGTCATAGCTTGGCTATTTTCAGAGAAATAAGGTTATCCTGTTAACAAAAAATATATAATTTTTCAAATACTGTCCTGTTTTTTCCCCTTTCAGGGCCTCCTGACAGAACTTCTAAATAACTGTGATGGACAACTGAAAGGAGAAGTTGCACAGATGGCGGCCTTCTATGAACACCGCCTGCAACTGGGCAGCAAAGCCATTTATCATCTGGAAGCATTTGTAGCAAAGTTTATGGCAATTTACAAGAAGTTTATGGAGGATGGACTAGATGACATGATGTTCTAACTCTGATGCCCAAAGTACACAGAATGTTGTGTCATGATGCCAGTAATGTTGCAGATGTTGTCTACTTGTCCATGCATGACTGCATGTGGGTCTAGTTCAAAGCCCCCAAAAAATTTTATTTTGCTATTAATAGAAAACACAGTGAACTAAAGAACAATGTTTGTTCACTTTTAGAAACCAGATGGATTGTTTGACAGCCACAAATCCATCTTTAGATCCATAAAAAATACATTAGCCTTTCAGAAAGACAACAAGTTACCTTGGAAGATGTGTAAGATCATAGTCGCTTTGCAGTATTTGTAAGCTGACATTAAGGAGAGAGAACATGGATGCTGCATACTTGCTTTTTGACTGTTCATGGGCAAGGCTGTAAGCAAAGGATGGTTTTTCCATGTTGTGGTAAGTTCCAGTTTGAGCATGTATGTTCTGCCTACTGATTTACGTATCTCGCTGCTTGTCTGGCTTCTTTTATTTTAGTCACACTGTTTTCTGTGGTGTGCTGACACAGGATGTTTTCTGACTCTTGTTTGTAAGCAGTTGCATTGAAATTGTGGATGAGCAATACTTTTGTGTTGCCTGTAAATCAGTTTGACAGCACGGAACTTTTTGTTTGGAAGGAATATACCCATATAAAGCAAGGCCACTTGCTGGCTGGCACTTTCAACATACTTAGTGCTGTTCAGGTAAAGATTATTCCTTTGGCTGTGGTTTAATCAAGGGTAAGGTTTCAACTTCTTAACAATATTCTTTCACCTCTTAAAACGATATGTGACATTTTAAAAATGGCAAAATAAATTGGAAAAATATGAACAACAAATGCAATGCTGAATTAGTGTTTCACGCTGTCTGTAAATACCTAGGTATTTGCTTTGATGCAGACTGCCTTTCAGAAAGGTGGGATATACCCCCCCATTGTAAGACTAAAGGGAGCCACTGAAGTTTAGAAAAACAAACACAAACAACAAAAAAAGAAAAAATCCTCACAAAATAATAAAAACCCCAACCAACACTGCCTGTGCCACTTCATGCTGCAAGTCTTTCACACATTATGCCTATGTACTATGGTACCCTAAAAATGACTGAATTCATGCCTTTTGTTACTTCACTCTGCTAATTTAGGCTATTACTAGATAGTCTTTAAAGATAAAGTGAATTAAATAGTTTCCCATTTCCCCCCTGCTTTTTTTTTTTTTAGCAGGGAAGGGTTTAGTATTTGGGGATTTTTGTGTCAGAGCTAGTTATGCATAATGGCAGGTTTTTGGAAGCTAGGGCTCTCCCTCTAGTAACTGATAAAGAAAAAATCTCACTAGTAATTACTAACTTTGTCATCCCCTTTAAAACGTACAAAAGGCAGCATTAGTCCTTAAAAGAGGTAGTGTCACTGCCATTCTCAGGAACTTCACCATCCCATGTGTGGTGTTGAATCTGAAGGCAAGCTGTGAATTATTCTCGGTAAGATGGTGCTGGCCTGCTTCATGCTCAACTGGTCTTAAAACTGAAGAAGTCTGGAATTTTTTTTCTTCTTCCATCTGCTCTTTTCACCTACTGGTAGCTTGTCAGAGTGTGAGTGTCTTGACTGTCAGAGATCCTAGAAAACCATTAAATTAGTCAGTGATAGTGGAAATGAGTACTTAAATCCATTACCATTCTTGTGCTCCTCTTTGTAGAGGGGGCATAATTACTGCATGTACAAATTGCCCACTCTTTCAGGAGCCTAGTCTTACCTACTAATTTTTAAAAGCTGAACAAACTTTACCATTTGCCTACTACAAGTATAGCGTGTGATGAAGCAAAAGTGTGAATCCAAAAGATGATGAAACACTCTTCCCCCGCTGACGAAACCCTTCTCCCCCCCCCCCCCCCCCCCAAAAAAAAAAAAAACAAACAAACAACCCCAAAAACTAACGTGGGAGAAGAGGAATGTATGTAGGGATTTGTGAAATACAGTTGAAATGCACAAGGGCAATGTTGATGCAGAGGGGGGAGAGGCAGGAGCTGGATCGTAGGTTTGTCAGTTGAGGAGGCAGAGGAGCGGCTTGCTGTTTGTTTCAAAAGATCTCAGCAGCATTGTCTAGGAGTCTGAAACCCCAACATAAATCTCTCTGTGGGTGTTCTTGCTGCCTCTTCTTGAAGTTTCATTTTTATCATTTTCTACCTGGGGTGAATCAAGAGTAGTCAAGGGTGGAAAAATGGGATAATGATCGCTGGCAGAGGAAATGGCTATCACTGTTCCCGAAAGCCAGCATCTCCCCCTGCTCCTGCCTCTGTCTTCCATAGTCTAGAGCAACCAAATTTAAACGCATGGGCACAGTATCTCATAAATCTCTGCACACATTTTTCCTTCCTACAGTAATTTTTAAGGCAATTTTGCCTCAGTATCTGTAACAGGCTCCCCAGGGAAGTGGTCACAGCACCAAGCCTGTCAGAGTTCAAGGAGCATCTGGACGATGCTTTTAGTTGTATGGTTTAGCTTTAGGTAGTCCTGCGAGGAGCAGGGAGTTGGACTCGATGACTCTCACGGGTCCCTTCTAACTTGACAGATTCTATGATAATGATCAAGTGTTGTGCTTTTTTGGGAACATGTTAAGAGGCTGCTAGCCACCTTGGATGCTGCTTCCCCTCCCTTTCGGGTAGCTGTAGCACTTGCTTAGAGGCAATGTGGCGCAGAACTGAGTTCCTGGGCTGCGCTGGAGGAAGCAGGGACCAGTAACCCCCATCCCTCATGCTGTGCACTGACTAGGGCTGATGGGAACGTACGACCAGGTGGCTGTCAGAAACAAAAAGGAGTTTTCTGCCATTTTTTCCCCTCCTGAGGCTACCATGTAACCCTTTTACCAGAAAAGCAGAACCTTAGCCTGGTAAGCAAGGGTCTCCTGGGGTGGGCACGGCTGCCTCCGCAGCCTGCATGCACACAGCCCAGTGACAGCGCTGTGCTGGACCTACGCTGAGCACTGCACGGCTGCTTCAGAGATGAAGTGGGAGAGGCACTGCAGGTAGACTTTTAAGCACAGGACCAACCTCTAGATGATCCATTTCTTCAGCTGATTTCATCTTTTGAGACCTTCTTAGAATTGCTTCTGAATTGCATGCTGAGAGGATTACCCTTGCTTTCATCCAGCGTCACCTCCTGCTAGTTCCAAATGAAAACTCCAAGCTGCACCCACCCAGGTGGGACTTAAGCACTGAACAAGTCTGAGGTCGCAGAGGAGTCAGCTTCGTGCTAGCACAGAAAGCCAGAGGTGAAACAGATTTAAAAAAAAAATGATCAAGAAACTAAAGGCAGCAACTACTTTAGTTAAAACTTTCTCTGCTGTGCAGAGCAGCTGTGCAAAGGGCGAGTGGTGCATTCAGACTTTATTCCCCATTTCTGAAGTCCAAGTGTTAACTCCTGTGGGAAACTTTATTTTTAAAATCACGTTATTTTTAGACATCCATGATAAACAACTCTACTTGAGCATTAATCATAATGAACATATTGTCTGACATGAAAACTGATTTTTAAAATGTATTTTGTTAAATAAATTCATATGAGCAAAGCTGACATGAGGAATGTCCCCTTCTCTACCAAAGAAGTACCCTGATTATCGCAGGCTAGAAGGTAAGGTAGATAAGAGAAGAGTTCATTATCACAAATTTCCTTCCAGTGCAGGGAATTCAAGATTATTACAGTTCATTGATATAAAATAATAGCTGTAATCTGTCTTGTTGGAAAGAGCTCTGGTATGCCTGAGCAGCCTTTAATCCTTCTTAACGTTTTATGCCTGTGCTAACAATTAGTGCTGTAAGAATTTGTTGCACTGGATTTCAATCGATGACCCAAACCGAAACCCAAAGTTGTAGTCTGCTAAACAAAAGTTGTCTTAACATGACAGTGAAATGCACTTCTTGTTCTTGAAGGCTGACATACTTCTCTTGATCTTTATTTTTCATAGGGAGGGAAGGAATGCAAATACATAAGCACGCAAAAGAAATTAACCTCTATTGTCAAATGTGCCCTGCAGGCTAATCAATAGTACATCGTGCAAGTTGCATGTCAGGAATTAGCCGCACATCACAAAGTGGCCAAGATGAAAAGAGTTTGCTATTAACATCAATATGTTGAGGAACTGACTCAGAATTTTATCTGTCATCAAAATTGAAATTATTTTCTGTCCAAATTAACTAGGACAACTAGGGCCTAACCCAGTATTTTTTTTTAAAGCAGAGGATGCTTTGCTCATCTGAAAAACAAGCCTATTAGCAGTCAAACATTCCCATAACAGATCTTCTTTGACAGTTGTGGACAGTGTGTGTGCTGAACTTCCGGAAGAAATTGTATACTCTGTTTCAGCGGTCCCTGAGCTAGTAAATATTGTCCCAATCATTTGGGTGTTAGGTGGTATTTCAGTGGGGACGGGTTTGGCATCTCTTAAATAGGAGTGAGACATAAGATAATACAAGCAGGAGCCCAAAGCACGTAACTTCATCGCTGACACCACTGGCCCACCTGCGTTTCTCCTAGCAGAGGTGCAGGGGCACCCATCACCACCTCTGTCCTGACACCTTCTTGGAGCTGATCTTCAGCCCTGTCCTAAGACATGGAATAGGTGTTGGTCTTTCACCGTGGAGCCTGTCTTAGGAACAAGATGCTATGAGATGTCATCTAAAATGCTGGGCAACAGCTAAGGTTGCTGTCCTCTGCTTCCCTGCAGTAATGCAGCGGTGGGAGCATCCTTGCTGCCACACCACAGTCCTCTATCAAAATCACTCCTGGTCCAGTAGCAATGCATGTGGGTGGCTTGGCAAGACAGGAGTACCTGCAGCTTGGAGGAATGTCTGTTTTGCTGTGTCAAGGGAAACCTCTGCCATTGATACAATGAAGTACTTTATCAGAAACGCGTCTGTGATAGTCCTTTAAGTGACATTGGGCTCTTAATCAAAATTACAACTTCTTAGTCCTGTGGAAGTCCTGCAGTTACTTTTAACTCTTTCTCAGGGACCACCTCACAGAAGTTAGTTGATCACTGTTACTATTTTTCTACAGACCCCTCAGTGTTATTCCTGAAGTAGTTTCATGCCACGATAACTGCTGGAGTGCAGGTTCCTAGTTCCACCTTGTGCATGCTGTCTTCTGCCCAGGGTCCCTTCAAACCGTGTCTGAGCCGCGCTTGAGATTTCTCCTCCTCTTAAGCTCCCTTTCTCACCTGGTTTGCAAAGAAGGCTGAAATATCTGAAATTCATTTCCAAGAATGAAGGTGGCGGAAACAGCAAGAGTCAGTTTGAGAGTGGCTGGAGACAGGCAGAGGAGGTCAGCTACCAAAAACATGAAGGCAAGGCAGGGGGTGGCTTTAGACACTTGAAGGACAGCTGCAAGGGAGGTGCCTCTCTGCTTGGGACCTATCTACCTAGGCAGGAATCTACAAATATTCCGTGTAGGTGAGCAAGGCTCATGCTTTTCCAACAGGTGGAGTGCAAAGCCGGAGCACTCAGCCAGAAGTGGGAGACCTGAATTCTGCACTTGCTCTATCTAAAGAGATTTAAACTAGGGTGATTAATTTTGTTTCTAATTAATAGGTTTATTTTAATATGTTATTAATGCATTTTACTGTTATGTAGCAGTGTGTTTAGGAGGGAAATTAGAGGTTAAAAACAGCTGTTAAAATTCTGCCTCATCCATGATAGAAATAATTTCTACTGTGTAACAGCGGCTGATCTGTTTGATGGTGTCCCTGCCTGTCCCACCAACCGTTCTTTTGAAACCCCTGAAGAATCTGCTGAATCAGTGGTCTGCATAGCGGCATTTGAGGGAAATGGGAACACTGGAATCTCTTAAAATAGCAGTAAAAGGGCAAATTGACTGTAATTTCTGAAAATTATTGTCAGTGAACTAGTTACTGCCTAATATTTGTAATTCAAATCCAGCTCATCCACCTGCCTTCCCCATCAGCCCATGGGGTTCGCAGGACTCAGAAGAGGGCAACTCCACCTCTTTCGTTGATGTGGTCCACTGCAGCCAACATTCATGGACTAGGACAGCAAGCAAAAGAGCCTGGTTTGGTGCATGAAAAGGCACTGAGGAGGGGAGGAGTCCTAGGGTATGTCTATGGCTACCATATGCCCAAGAACAGAAACAGCAAAGGCAGTTTCTACATGTTTCCCTGTCCTAGAACATGGGATCTTCACGTAGCCCCAGTACTTCTCCTCCTCCCCGAAGCTCCAGGCTGCTGTGTCCATCAAACCGCCCTGCTTTACAGCCACCAATGCCCAGGTCCTCCTGCCTGGCACAGTCAATGCTTCCCAACCCAGAGCTGCTGTCTTCTACTCCCTAGTGTCCCAGGGCTCCTTTTTCCATGAGGACACCCCAAATTCAATAGCTGTAATCCCCCAATCAGTCGTAAATCTTCCCACTCTCAAACTTCCTCACACCTCCTTTTCTGCCAGTCTGGCACCACAGTTGCCCCTTTTTGCCCTGAGGCACAGCGTGTGCCTGTTCTCCAGTCTCTTTGGCTGTGGCCAGCAAGCCTTGCCCAGGATAACAGTTCTTCAGTAACCTTTCCTGTGAAAGACAAGGTCTGCCTCCTGCCTCCGGTGCTTTAGGTTGGAAGGGACCTCTGGAAGTTGTCTTGTCCACCCCTCTGCTCCCAGCAGGTCCAGCCACACTGGATTGCTCAGCCCTCAGTGGCTGAGGTTTCAGTATCTCCAAGGACAGAGCATCCACCACCCCTCTGGGCAGCCCGTTTCACTGCCCTCACAGGGAAAATCTTTTCCTAATTTTCTAATTTCTAAAAATTTCTAATTGGAACCTTGCTTTACACATTTGAGCTTGGTCAGGAGATCCCCACTCAGCTGTGTTGGCCTTCTGCCACATCTCCTCAACTTTCTGCACGTGAAATGAGTGTTCCTGTGCTTGGAAGAGGTTGTGCTCCAACACACAGTAGATCAGCAGGGTGCAGTAGAAGACATTTTCTATTTTAATTTAC
This sequence comes from Pygoscelis adeliae, assembly GCF_000699105.1. NCBI lineage: Eukaryota > Metazoa > Chordata > Aves > Sphenisciformes > Spheniscidae > Pygoscelis > Pygoscelis adeliae. Next base: position 2,185,117 of record NW_008825109.1, on the reverse strand, counting down.
AAAGCTGTGTAGAGATGCCTGAATATGGGGGTGAAGGGAACGTGCTGGTGGGAAAAAAAAAGCTGCTGGGCT
>NW_008825109.1:2171727-2185031 GCF_000699105.1 Pygoscelis adeliae | reverse complement strand
AAGCTTGCACTTTACTACCCAGACTGGTTTTGTGGAAGGTGCCTTTTCTGTTCACGTTCCCACAAAGACTCTATAGCAATTCTGGCCTGGCTTACTGTTAAAATACCTTTCTTGGGGTTTTTTTAACCTCTTTTCAAGCCTCTGTATACAGTTATAAAGAGCAGAGTTCGTGTATGGGGCAACTGAAGACCGAGAGATGGAGACCTACTATCCTGCTCCCTCTCTTGGCTGACCCAGTGTTTCTACAAATGTTTTTTCTTGTTTTTGCCTAGGACAATTTACTTTGCTGTATTAAATGTGATGCTTTTAGTTGGAAGTCTGTGACAGCCAGTGAATGGCACAGTTTCACTATAGCTAAATGTTGCCAATGTGGGCTTTCACTGCAAGCAAGCTGGTGTTCTTTTTTAAACTTGCTGTAGCATGTTCATGTGAAATGATTTGTTGTGCCAAATTATGAAGGTGACACTTAGCGCAGTCCTGGGCACAATGAGATCTGAAAGGCAAGCTCGTAAAGCACACGTTTTGAGGAATCCATGGAATATTTTCTGTGCTTTTTACCACTTGGAATCCTTCTGCAAAATGTTGTTTTCAGTCTTGAGTGAGAAGGAAGGAAAGTAAATCAGGAGCCCCATCAAAGAGAAGAAAGAAAGAAGTCAGAATGACAAAGCAAACAAGGACAGATCCTGGGGGAAGACAGGTATACTCATTAATAGTATTTACATTTCAAAGATGAGTTAACTGCAGTGTTCTCAATCATACCCTACACTTGTGTTCCCTGCCACACACCATGAATAATAAATGCACTTTGGAGGATAGAATAAGTGACCCAATAGGCTTCTTCCACTTTTAATTTCATGGGGGATCTTAATTTGAGAGGTCAGTACAAATGCCTATGGTAAGTGACAATTTTAGGCCAGTAATTACTAATTAAGACAGAAAGCAAGATGCTGGCTAAGGCACTTTCAAACAGATCACAGATAACCTTGCAGGAGCTGATTAACTCAAACAGAAGACCTCCTTAGGTGATAGCTACCAAATGATACTTGGAACAATTTTTAAAATTAAAAGGGATGAGGGAAAAGGATTTATAGAACTGAGTTTTATAAAAACTTTATAGGCTGAGTTTTCTCTGGAGAAAGAATTTTGATAATAAGTGGGACTAGCTGTTTGCCAATTAGCAGACAATTAGAAGAAATACATTTACCCAGTGGGCAAAAATCTTTTATGATAGACTCACACTCATCAAACCTGTTTATGCCGAAGGAGGATAGACACTGACATGCTCACAGTGTCTTAGCTCTAGTGATGTGAGCAGCACTGGCTGCAGCTACCGTGCCAACTTCACGTGGGCTGCGTGGGACTCGATGTGACAGGGCTTAATGTGGCAAGCACTGAACAGAGGACCCCAGGCTGTGCTCGTGGATCCTAGGATCGCTATGGACAACTTCCAAGGGGTCAATGAAAGAAATTAGGAACAGCAAACCAACTGTCTGTGGAGAAAATTGAGAAATCTCTGACACTGGGGAATTTTTAGGGACCTGCAAATCAGAAAAAGTGGGAAGACATTGGCTTTATTAATATTAGTAACTGTAAAGGTGATCATCATTAGTAGATCAGACATAGTGTCAGACATTGGAAGCTTTTCTGAAAGTCTCCCTTGGACAGGTGAGGCCTCAAATGACCATAAATTCAGAGTGGCAGATGCTGTAAAGAAGAGCTGAGCTAGGCTGCTGCTTTTTGTCTTTTCTTTTTTTCCAGCTTAACAATGAATTTTTGCGCATGGTTCCTACAAAACAGGGATATGTAGGCAGCACTGTTTGGCCAAAAGGCGGGGTGGGGGAAGAGTCTGTCTGATTTTGCTTTTGTTCTTGCTCCTCTTTTCCATCCTCAGAACTTAAATGATTCCTATGCACTTCCACAAGCCACGGAAAGAGATGAGCAGGTGCAGAACATGAGCCCTCGAATCCAAACAGTTGCTCAAGGTGCATTTCATTATTTGTCCTCTAAAGGGGCTATTTCTTGCCATTGACTCCACTGGCAATATGAAGCACAAAGCTAGACTTACAGATTTGCATTCTAAATGCCTAAAGGAGGCCAGAAAAATTGTATCTTTCTATTTGAAAATCCAGCTCAGAAAAGCAGAGAGCACAAGAGGAAAACAAATTAGGACCAAGCATGGCTCAGGAGTGCAGAGCATTTTCCTGCTATATCCCTTGGCGCAAGGTAGCGCCTACTCTGACAACTACAAATGCAGACTGTGATATAGAAATGAAGGAATGAACTCAGTCCTGGTTTTGCTCCTGGCATTTCAAATAGAACGTATGGTTTTATAACATTTGTGACATGCATAAATATGAGGGAGTATTAATACATGATGCTTCCAACCAAATCCATGTTTTTACTTTCTTTCCCTGCATAGTCAGGGCCTCGACCTGTGGCAGCTTCATTTCAGCTGAATTTGCTCTGATCCCAGGAAGCACCCAGCGCCCTCCAGGGAAACCATCATGAGTGGAAACCATTGTGCGTGGAAGCAGGTCTAACCCATGCCTTAGGCAGCACTTCGCTACACAAGAAGTGGGCCTTTGCAATTTGTTTCGTTCCAAACAAGGACATTAACTCCTTGTTGAAGGGGAGGGTTGCTTTTAGAGCTGCTGACAGTTGTCCAGAGATTAAAATTCCTTCCAGTAAGGCTAGTACTGTCCCTGTGACATGGATCTTGTTTGGAAACACCTGACCCGGAGCAGGCAGACCAGGGGTGTCAGCTTTAGGAGAAATCTAGTGGTGACTCATCGCACCCTAGGGAAGAGCTGGAGATGATGAGCACCTTTTCCTTCAGGGAATGCTGGAGCAGGCTAAACCCTTCCGAGAGGACCAGTCAGGTTCAGTGAAAATACCCGTGTTAGTTTCCAGAAAAACTAAACATCAGGTGTGCTTGAGGGCAAGGACTGGCAGCTACCATCAAAGGCATTTTTCTGGTGCGTTGTGTGGGTTAACAGCCTGTTGAACCATAGGAGCAGACATGATGGAGAGGCTCAGAGCTCCAACTGAAGCCTTTAGTGCAGCCTGAAGCTGCACTGAAAAATAGGGAGATGCTGTCAAGTCCTTCTGGCAATGGAAAAAAGTACAAAATGAAGGGAACAGTGTCATCACTGCAGCTGACTGGCAGCAACAATTTTGTGGCTGAAAATTATTTTCTTCACTTGCACAATGATACTAACATTTAGGGAAAAAAGAGCACTGCAGAGGCAGTCATTACAGATGGAGGAGACTGATTAGCCCCTCTAGCTTTTCCACCTGAAAATACAAGATGTACTATGATACCACCGATGTGAACTCCATGGGAGGAAGTAAAGGAAATGTGATTACAGATATTATATCCAAATTGAATTAAAGCTGCATTAAAAAACTCAGATTACTGCACGGTTCCATGCTACGTTTGAAAACACGATACGCATCTGCTACTGACAGACATGTAAAGAACATGCAGGGACTTCTTTCTCAGAAGACTAGTTTGATCTCTGACTTGCTGATTCACAAATCCACAGAAACAAAGGCAGGAAGTCAAACTACAGACAGACCTCCCTAGCACATAAATAATCATCAGCAAAGCAGCCGTGTTGCTTGGGATTTTTGTTTGGTTTTCTTCCAAATATTTACTCTACATTGCAACCTTAAGCAAAGTTAATTACCTCAGTTTCTTTATCTATAAAAATCAGATAATGAATCTGGTCTTCTTTGCAAAAGGTGAATCTGTAGATAAAAGCATTAGTATTGCATGCTGATGTTAATAAATATTTTCTCAGTTCACTAGTGGTCACTGGAACACTTTTCTGTGCTATGCTCATTCAGTGTACAGATTTAAATGAGATATTAAATCCTCCTGACTCCTCCTAGTTTTGCTGACAGGGAGAAAGAGCAATCCAGGCTTAAGCATACATTTCAAGCTCACTTTTAAAACTATTTTTGGGGGGTCACGTAGTGGCATATGCGGAGGCAAATATCTTTTTGCCTTCTTGGCTGTGACTGCTACAAGGCAATGAAAAAGCTCTCTAGACTATGACAATGCCATGAGTTACTGCCACTGCCACGAGGGCTCTATACACCTAGTAATTCTCATAAAAGACTGTCTGTCTTGTATGACTAGAAGTATCATGTAGGCTGACAAAGTGAACTGTAGTAAAATAGTGCATCTTTCAATTACTTCCCATGTTATGTTACACCAAGTGGTAGAGTACAGTAAATTTTAAAATAAAAAGTTGACATGAACGACTATATAGAAATAAATTAATAACAAAGGCTTTTAATGCACATGTAAAAAATAATCCAGCAATCATCTTCCAACTGTATTTTATCTATTTTCAAGCAACAAAACAGCTGGGAGCTGTTTATTAAAAGGGATCAGTGTGCAAAAATGTGCTCAGTCTGAAATAATAACTCTAGAAAAAAACTTTCAATAGAGATGTATTTTAAGAACAAAATCAAAGAAAACAAAGTCACAGAACCTGAGAGTTTCAAAGCACTCTCCTCCTCATATGTCCCCCTCTCCCTCAAAACAAACCCAAGGCTATAAAAAGCTTCAGGAAAGATTTTCAAAGGCGCTGAGCTTTCAAAAGGAAGAAAGCCCTGAAGTATTCTCTGCGCATTTCAATAAGGAAATTTCCCCTATATCTTCCACACTTCGGTCTTCTCTGCTATCACGGACCAATTGGCATGGTCAAAGTATGAGTGAGTAATATGTAGCTCAGGAATGTGGCGCTCTATCAGCTCTGCCAACTCCCCTTCTTTAAAAACGCAGTAGTACCTCAACCATGCCCCACCAGCACCCGTCTGCTGTCTTCTCTGCGTAGTCAGGACGCGCTCATTGACTGCTTTCTGAAAGAAGAGCCTGTTCTCCTTTTATTCTGAGGTTGGCAGAAAACTCCTTGATTTGGGTGATGGTCTATTTTAAGTCATTGTCTGACAGCTAATTCTTTCTGATGTGAAATCAGGTCAGGTAAACACACTCCGCTGCAATCGTGAAGAGTATCTGCAGTCACAGGGAGCTATATAGTTGCTTGCCCTAATTCTGAACAGCAACTTCTGAAAGCCTTCAAGCAGCGTGACATGGGCAGCATAGGTTTAACAGCCTCTTCAAAAGCTGTTGTATTTTCAAAACTCGGTTTGCAATGTAGAAAGAAGTCAGAAGCACATTTCAGAAAGCCACGCGCTCTGTTTTTTTCAACTTTTTTTTCCCTGTTTGATTCATTCAGCTGAGCACCGTAATTGCAGTATCTAATGAGCTCTTCTTGGTGCCACTGATCACCCACATCTAATACTGAGTCAAGTGATCTTGAGAACAGAGACTGTCTCAGAGATTTCTCTAACACCATGCCTGGTGCTTTTTTCTCCCCTCCACAGGATGAGCTCCTTGCTGTCCTGTGTACCTCTGAAGTCCAATCCAACTTATGACAGGGCTGGTTCAAAGCCAGCTCTTTGTCCTTGTGAAGAATTGATTTTTGTACTCCACGTGAGCAAGGCTCACCGGAGGAGCAGGAAGGAGGTGAAGGATTCTAAGGAACAAAGACATCTTGCTTTTCAAATCTTCTCCTTTTTTGCTCCATTGCCCATACATATATCATTATCTGGCCTCCTACTCTCAAGATGCGAGCCATTTCTTTTATTGCTCGCATGCACCTCTCTTCCATTGAAAAACGGTGCATCACTAGAACAGAACAGATAAAGTGAATAAGTACCCCTGGAGGCACTAATGAATACAGAGTATAAGGACAGGGACTGGCTCTGACACACTGGCAGCCGGTGGTTTACACCACAGGAATACATCATTTATCTTCCATTGTGCTACATGTTATTGTACTATCTCTAACATCTCTAACATTGTACTATCTCTAAAGAGTTCATAACACACTGACTTATTTTAAAAACACAGCAGAATTTAGAAACGTTGAAACAAGTGACATCTTTCAGATCGACAACAAACAACACAACAGTCTTGTTTTCTCAGTGAAAGGCTACCACAAGGTCAGTGGCAAAGCGACCTGGCCCCTTTTTACCCTCACCTAATGCTCATCTGCAGCCTGAAAGAAGCCCTTCTGAAAGATTGAGGCCATACGTGGTCCTTGCAACAGCCATGCTAGTGATCCTGCTGACGATACCCACTAAAAATGGACTAGGTTAAAACTGCCTGCCCATTTCTCCTCCTTTATTGACAGACCTCAGTTACAGAGCAGAAAAAATGAACAGTCACTATCAGCCTGGGATACATTTAAATCATCAACATATGGGTGAAAGACACTTAGTCAACTAGCATTTGTCTACTTCTGCCATTAACAAGCACGTATCATGAAAACAAACAATTAGATAATCCCACTCTTGCTTGGTAACCCCCCACACCACACAAACATGCGTGACGTGGAGAACGCCTCATCATTATGATGGTGAAACTCAAGCAGCACAGCTTCGCTTGAGTCAGAACTGAGTTTAAATTTGACTCCCATTTCAATAAAAATTTTTGCCCCGAAAGAGGCAATCGGTCCCAGGCTTTGGCAGAAATTTGCCGAACGGCAGCTCTGCAGGTTGGCTCCTGCTCTCAGACTGCACAGCTCTAGAGCAATTCACAACAGACGTCGAGGTTGATCAGGTCTTGGTGCACAGCAGGGACTTGAGCAAAGTTTCGGCTACGTCAAATGAACGTTACGTGAGAAATAAGAATAGGAAACAATCCTGGAATAGTGCTGGAAAGGAAAGGGCACATATTAAAGATGCTGAAACCAAAAAGCAATAGAATTAGTGATATTTATCCAACCTTATATTTTCCTCAGTGAAAATGCCTGTGCCAGTTTGGGCAGATATTTCTGCAGTTACCACTTCAGGTTACAATAATAAACCAGTTTTTGGTTAAGCTGTTGAGGTGCTGGTTTCCACAGAAAAATAACAGATCTTTCAAGGAAAAGAAAAGGTGCAAGCTTTCTATTCTTTCTAGAAACATAAGTATAGAAAATGCTAGCAGAAGCTCTGTACCTGCAGCCTCTCTGTGTCTGTCAGGGCAGCCATTCACCATCAGCTCCATTTTGCCTCAGAAAAAGAGACACTTTACAATTAAAAGAGTAACAGCATGCAATCCAGATGAAGTAGGAAAACACTCTTCCTGCAATGAATGATGCATTCAGAGCCTTGGCGGCAATGTGAGGATCAAAAGGCAAGCTTTGAAGAAATAGGGTCTTTTAACATTTAGTTATTCAGCTCACTTGTTTGAGATGAACAGAAATCAATTCCGAAAGCTCACGTCTTCTAGCACTAGTTGAGACGTTGACATTGAAACATGATGGCCTTTTTAATTAAAAAGGCATCAAGTATCATTTAAGAAATTACAGCGTATTAATAAAATCTCACACTGAGCAAAACTTTAGTGTTGTCAAGATAAATCTGTCAGATATTTTTAAAAGCTATGGGTGAGGTATTCAATTTAAAAATGCATAACTCAAGGAAACAGAGCATCTGCATAGGGCAACATCGCACTATCCTGAAATCACAGATTATCATGTGAATTATTGCACATGATTGTTTTTAATCAAAGCCAAACCTGTCAGGCCCCAAGATCATCACGCAGCCGCATTCACCTAAAGCAGGTGGCTTATTAAAAAAAAAATCTTTCTTTTCTTTGACATTAAAATCCTTGTATGTTGAAACTGTGTTTAAACTGAACAATCTGTACTGTGCAGTAAAGGTGCCGTTTCAGAGATGGAGTGGCTCATGTTAGCTGGCAGCGAGGCACAAACACTCACCAAGGGCCTGACTGCAGCCCAGCAGCGACATAAGCCTGCTTCCCTGCCCTCCAGTGGAAATGGTTCAGATCTGCTTCTCCTGCAACTCCGCTCATACTGATGAGTAGATGGCACTGGGGCCGATATTTCATAGAATCATAGGATGGTTTGGGCTGGAGGCGTCCTTCAAAGATCGCCTAGTCCAACCTCCCTGCCATGGGGGACTGTTCATTTTTCTGCTCTGTCCCTGCCATGGGCAGGGACATCTTCCACTAGAATGGGTTGTCAAAGCCCCGTCCAACCTGACCTTGAACAATTCCAGGGATGGGGCATCCACAACTTCTCTGGGCAACCTGTTCCATTGTTTCACCACCCTCATCATAAAAAATTTCTTCCTAATATCTAATATAAATCTACCCTCTTTCAGTTTAAAACCATTGCCCCTGTCCTGTCATTACAGGCCCTGGTAAAAAGTCTCTCTCCATCTTTCTTACAAGCCCCCTTTAAGCATTGAAAGACCGCAATAAGATCTCCCTGGAGTCCTTTAGTGCTACACCCCTGGAACAATATTTCACCAGCTGTTCAACATATTTTAAGGTGATTTCCCACCATCCAAACACTATAAAACAAGAGTCCAGATGCTTGAAAGTGCATTTGTCATAATGACTGGTACTTTAAATGAAATTAGTTTTGTTCTAAATTACAATAAATACAGAAGCTTGCAGGTGGTGAAAACAATATTAGGTCAGAGGAAACTCATCCTGAGTCAGAGCAAACATCCCTCCAGCACGGGGCTGTGGCAGCAGTCAGCACCAGATGTTAAGGAAGGAAAGAAGGGAAGAACAGTGATGCTCTCTCCCCTCACCTCCTGCCGCGGGCAGCCTGAAAGCTTCCTCAGCCACAGGCGGGAGCTTGTATCCCATAGCCAGTGATGGATTTGTCCTCCATGGATACTCTCTTGTACTCACTTGTACTTCTGATTACACAAATTCACATGTCAAAGGAATCTGCAGTTTCATTATATATTTTTTAGAGAAATGGTCCCTTCTGTTTTAAATCTTTCCCTGTGGTTCTCCTGTTGTAAGAAACCGCAGAAATTTACTCCCTGTTCACTAATGTAATATCATTTGTGGCTTCCAGGATGCTATCTCCCTCTCCCTCAGGAGCAGTATGATGAATACACTTCTTTTATGATACTTTTATGATGATAGTCTTTTTTCTTAGGTGAAGAGCCCTAGCCCATTAATCTATCCTCATACATAAACAGTTTGCACCTTTGATCATTATAAGGACCTTTACTAGTTCATCTATATCCTTCCAGAGATGGAGAAAACCTGAATTTCATGTAGTATTCAAGATATGGATGCACCAGGTATTTATCTTCTACCATTCTTCTGGATTTTCATTTTTGTTCTTAATATTTGAATACTTTTTTGACCAGGTTTGAACACTGAGCTAATATTTTTCAGGGCAATGAAAATGAGTCTGATAATGACTTCAACATCTCTTTCCTGAACAAGAGTAGAGGGTACCACTGTGCCTGTACACTTATTTTTTTCTATGCACGTTACCTAGCATTTATCCACAAATACTTTTCTGCAATTTTGCACCCAGTCATTAGTTTCACATGAGACTTTTTTTTGCAACTCTTTGCAGTCAGTAATCCTGAATAACTCTATGTCACCAGCAAACTTTATCACTAGCCTATTCATTTCATTTCATTTGTAATTATAAATTACATAGGAATCTGTTGAACAGGCCTTTTTATAGGTGCCATACACCTACACCCACACTAAGCATTCAACATTGAGTCTTTCAGCACTTTCCACGCTCGTCTGCTAGCATTTTACCCTTCTGGCTTTCCCTTTCAATTTTCCTTAAGAGTTTCTTCCTTTTTGGTAGTAAACTTTTATGCAGTGGATTTTTTAAAGCATTTTTGTTCCTAGCAGGAGGTTCAATTACAGTCACATTAAATTCAATGAGAGAATGTCGTTCTTGCACAATTACTTATTGATGTGGGCCTGATGCAGCGTTTCAGACTAAAAAGAGTTGTTTCCCTTTTGTGGGTTCTCAGATTAATCTTTCCAAGAGGCTTCATGCCCCTGTGTATCATTTACACAACATACATATGGATAATTGCAGTTTCTCAATATTGTGTTTTCTGCCCTCACAGCCCTCGCAATCTCTCTTAGTAATCTGTGGTCATTTTCTCCAAGTTTATCAGAGAGTTAGTGATACATCCTTATTATTACACTGCTCTCCTCTGTAGCTGTCTACCTACTATCGTTTCTTCCAGAAGTTCATCCTCATGCTTTTTTCCACAGAAGAATATTGAGAGCTTTTTAGCTGTTATGCAACCCTTGTAACAAAAGCTAGAAAACCCCCTTAAGTTCACTACAAAAAGGGCTTTAATGAACGTTGTATCATTACCATACTAACCAACACCATGCCATGGTGATGGGGGCAAATAGGACCACATTCAATTATTTAAACATCCAAACAAACCATTGCAAAAAAGAAGTCTAAGCACAAAAATATTTGTTTGGGGTGAGCACAGGTGCTTGTCCAAAACCCCCGACAGCTCTTTGCAGCAGCAAGGCCTTGCTTCATAGATTAGCAGTTGTTATAAATCAAGCATTCCTTTTCATTTTGGCCATACGTTCCCCTAGCGTAACTAGAAGTCAATCCAAATTAATTTTGTGCCATGTGCTGCTCATTCCCACCACTTCTGTTTAAACTGAAGACTGAAAGATTTTCCATAACTGAAAAATACATAACGCAATCTTAGATTTCATACAGAGGGGGCGAGGAGGAAGGGAGAACATTTCAAAGATTCTTCTCTTCTTCATTTCATGAGAATATAATTAATTGCTCCTTCTCTTAATTTAATACTGTGACTAATCCTACTAAAAGGGATTATTTAGAACAAGCAGACAATGCAAGATACATTTTTGTCATTCAGCTGTCTTCAGAGAACAAAACTGAAAGCATCAACAACTTTGTCTGAATTTTTTTTTAGAAGTAATTTTCAAAATGAGTATTTTAGGTCAGTGATTCAATTTAAACCCTGTTAAATGGCAAAAAGAAATCTGTGTAATCTGAAATTGCTTTTCTCTGTCAAATTTCTTCACTGAAGTTAAATCCCTTCAGAGACATTTGGAAAGTATTTAAGGATCACAGAATCTTTATCTTGGAGACTCTTTTGTATACACTGTATATACACTTCAGATGTCACTTTATCTCTGTCAGCTCTAATAATAGGAACAATTGGAACATATATAGAAGACATAATTCTAAGTTAAATATGATTTTATTCTCTTCATTATGGTGGTATCAAAAATAAAAAGGGGAGGAAAAATACTAATATACCAAAGAATTATTTAAAAGAATTACTGAGTAAACTTCAAACAGTATTTCCCTTAAAAACTTTTCCTATCAAAAACATAACTCATTAATTACTCTAGGTTGGAAAATGTGTTCCTTCTTTAATTTTCCCACATTTATGGTTAGCATTAGCAAATGAGGATGCTGCCTTTATAAAAATCATTATAATTATGAAATCTAATTAACTTATTAAAGCCTTGATTCAGGAATATAATTATATGCTTAATTTTAAGCATCTGAGTAGCTACACTGGTTTCAGCGGGATTACTTCTGCGTTTATATTAAGGATCATTCTGAAATGATTCTCACAGCAACATAGAAGTGGGGACACCTATAGCTAAAACCAGCAAAAGAGGGTAATGAAACAAGGTCAGGTGGAGCAGCTCTCTTCAAGCTGCTCCCCTCCTTTGCTTCATGCCATCCTCCAGCCACCTGCTCTGAGTCTGAATTACTCCTCCTTTCTTCCCACCCAGAGCAGCAGGGCTTTGCCTGGAGCCACTGCTCCATTCTCACCCGCTGCAGTACCTCTGGGGTTCACCTGGTGGGCTCTTGGAGCTGGCTCAGTCTGCTCTTGAGCACCCTGTAACCTTGCTTGTACACTTTACATTAGTCAGTCACTGCATATAGAGGAAACAACATAGGTAGCTGCTGCCTTTCCTTCCCTCCCTCTTGCATGCTGGGCTACAGGATTAGGCTCCTCTTCCACCTCCTTTGGGCTTTTTGGCTGCAGGTTCCAAGGGATGGTCGTGGTTTCCTCCACCCAACACAGCCGGGTGTTTGAGGACTGGGGTGTGTCCCCAAGTATTGGAAATGCAGGTTTGAAACCCCCTCCGGCTGAGGAAGGAGGTGAATCCAGCTCTCCCACTTTCTGAGTGAATTCCCTGAGAACTTGGCTACTGGAAAGAGAAAAAAAGCAAAATGTCTGCAATGCTCTGTCAGACACCAACCCCAAAAGAGGCTTTGGCACTATGGATCTTTAGTGAAGGAGGTTTAAATGTGCACCCAGCTTGGGAGCCTGAAAGCAGTTCTGGACCCATTCTGGATCTCAGTGTCTTACTCAGCAGGAGAATAAGCTTTTGGTATTGTAGAGTGAAATCCCATGCTCGGCAGCCTGCTGTTGCGTGACAGCACAAACCTGCCAAAACCGTCACGTGGAAACTGCTCAGCCGTCCCTCCTTCCAAAACCACATCCACATTGCTCTGTACCCTGAGAGAGCAGAGGACAACAGCCGTACATGAGCAAGTTGTGCGACTGGTGACAAGCTGTCACCTCTTTTAATGACACCCAACAGCCGGTCAAGACCTTGCAACCAGGTAACACGTTGTTAAGAACATGTAGGTAAGATTTAAAACAGATACACTGTCAACACAACGACAGTAATAAGACGATGGCTAGCCAATTGTGGTCTAGAATAAATGATTACATTTAAAAATGCTGAGCAGGCTGCTGGCTGCTACTGTGAAAATTAAAGTACATATAAGGCTGTATGGAGATTGCACCAGTTCTGCACTCGAGTAACTTGGAGCAATAGGGGGACCATAAGAGGTAGAGCTCGTTCTGTTTTGATGCACATTTTTCTAAGGAAAAAAAAAAGAGAGAGAGTCAAGCTTTCTGACCTGACCCCATCCTGAGATAACTATTTATCATCCACTGGAAATAAACCTAGGATATTTTTGATAAATTGATTATAACTTGTATGAAAATATCAATGCAAGGAACACAAAGCTCCTGATTTAATTAAGTGAGATAGAAATCAGGCTCCTTGCTGTTGGTGAGAACTGCATTGATAGACAACGTTGTCAGCTGACGAGACCAGTGAGAGCAACTGTGTGAACGACAGATAAAGCCTTCGGGTGTCAACCACAGGCTCTGACTGTACTATGGAGCTTCGCCGCATCTCTAAGAATTTGTGATTACTAGCTTAGAAAGAACTGTATTATTTGCTTTAAATAAAACACTAGCACTGGTGAGACCAAAGCTGAAATCAGGGCTTGCAGATGTCTCAGAAGAAGCAACAGTACAAAGTCCAGCTCTCTCACAGGGGGAAAAGGGTCATTGCTTATGAATTGGCAGGGCTCATTGAGAGGGCTTTAAACTAGGTTTGAAGGGGGAAGGGGATAAAACCAGGCTCACTAGAGATGAGCCTAGGGGTGGCATGC
>NW_008825109.1:2171152-2171405 GCF_000699105.1 Pygoscelis adeliae | reverse complement strand
AGGCAGATATCCTGCTGGGAGTCTCTTATAGACCACCCAACCAGGATGAAGAGGCAGATGAAGCGTTCTACAAGCGGCTGGCAGAAGTCTCTCGATTGCTGGCCCTTGTTCTCGTGAGGGACTTCAACTTCCCGGACATCTGCTGGAAATACAACACAGCAGAGAGGAAGCAGTCTAGGAGGTTCCTGGAGTGTGCGGAAGACAACTTCCTGACGCAGCTGGTAAGTGAGCCTACCAGGGGAGGTGCCTCGCT
>NW_008825109.1:2145015-2168997 GCF_000699105.1 Pygoscelis adeliae | reverse complement strand
CCATCCCTGGAAGTCTTTAAAAGACGTGTAGATGAGGCGCTTAGGGACATGGTTTAGTGGGCATGGTGGTGTTGGGTTGACGGTTGGACTCAATGATCTTAGAGGTCTTTTCCAACCTTAATGATTCTATGATTCTATGATTCTACTCTGCGGGTGGCCCCATCAAAACCAGAAAATCCCACTATGGGTGGCATTTCTCCTCTGTCTCCAAGACCGCCTGTTATATTCAGACTTCGTTAGTATTTTGCACCTCCGACTTCCATCCAGGAGGAGAGTTAGCTGCTGTGAGAGGAGCTGTATTAACATTAGGCAGCAGCTGGATACAGGAGAGTCAATGGATTTTTCTCAAAAGGACAGGTGGCCTTTATATTAAAATAGATATAGAAAAATAGAGGTCGTTCATTTTCCAGCTCCAAGGCAGAATTAAATACTTGGCCCAAATGTGACCCAAATTGGTCTAACCTGGTCTTAAAAGCCTTTTAATATCTGAGGTAAATAACCTTTGCTGCATGTTAAGATGATTATTTTTTTTCTTTCTATGTAAAAGTAATATCAGCTTTCTGTAAAAATCATTTAAGTATTTGAAGACTATTACATTTCCTTCAGTCTTTTCTTTTCTTTTTTTTTTTTTTTCTTGACTAACCAAACCCAATTCCTTTGGTTTCCTCTAATAAATCAGATTTTCTAAACTTCAGTTATTTAAAATGTCTCCATATTGATTGCAAACATTTTAAGGCATGGTCCCTAAAAGCAGGTATGAAATTCCACCTAGGATCTCAAAAGTACCAAGCACAGGAGGGTGACTCATTCTTCTGCCTTCCATGAAACTGCTCTGTCACCATACCCCAGACAGGTATTTGCCTGGGTTTGTAACAGCACTACACTCCTTACATGTATTTGGCCTGTGGTCCATCTTGCCTGGCCATTATTTCTCACTTTGTCCATTGGATGATTCCTTCCCAAGCATGGTACGTTGCTCTCGATGGTTTCTGTATCTCTTCTTGTTGATTTCAGACAACTCTCCATCATTTGGATGTCAATCTTCCGAAATAATTCCAACTTTTCCTACATAGGAGCTGTTCACAAATGGTTCAATATGCTCTCTAGCCTGCCATCAAAGTTATTAATTAAATTTTTGCATGGAAACAGATGTAGGGTGGGTCCCAAGAGCATCCCATTTGAAATGTGTCCTGATCGGACAGTGAACCACTGATCCATTTTGAGAATTATTTTTTTCTGTATTCTTAGCTCTATTTACTTATTTTACTTGCAACAGTGACACAAGATACATCATGTCTTCTCCTGCTACCCTGTCTATTGGGATGATTACCCTGTCAAAGACAGAAAGCAGATTGGCTTGCTCCTGACAAATACATGTTGGCTGTTTCCCATTACATTAGTATTCTGTAGGTTTAAATAATTTATTCCATTTAAATTAGATTATTTAAATTATTTATTCTAGTATACTTGCATAAATCTAAGTCAGGCTGGCTTCCTCTTGATGTCCTTTCTCTCTCTTTTGGAAACAAGTATGATGTTTGCTTTTCTTCACTTGCTGGTGATCTTAAAGATAAGCTGTTAGTTCACAGTACTTTAAGATTAATTTCATGATTTCCTAACAATTTGTGTAACCTAATTTCTCTAAATATTCTTTAAGACGTTATTTCCTTTTTATAGTCTAAACTCGGGTCCTCTGGTTAAAACTCTACTAACTTATTGATGACTACTATTAACTTTTTGTAAAGACCAAAGAAAAATGCAACTTCCCCTGTCATCTGTTATTTGCTCTTCTTTCCTTTTTGTTTTCCTCTTGCTTTGTATGCATTTATAAAACCTTATCCTACTTCTAATGCATGTTATGCTGTAGTCATCCTGACTTTGGTTCTTCACACCATCCCTTATAATTATTGATAGTCATGGCTTTTGATGATTTTTTTTCAATTTCTATGGCATTAAAGAATTCCTGATGCTGTCATACCAGACCTCATTATACTCTGCTTTCCACTGGGACAGGTTGCTTGTTGTGCCTTTAATATTGCTTATTTTAGGGAATGTTGGAAAAAGTTTAAAAAACTGTTAGAATGTAATCCTGATTGATCCTTAGGGAAAACAGAATTTAGGAGAACTGGCAGGTAGTGATGATATACCTATCTGACAAAACTCAGTGTTACGCATAAATAACCAAGGTTGCACAGAAATATGAGGTTTCTTTATGGGGTAAAGAAACTATGTCATGACGACATTGCAATGTTGTGCCCATATTAATTGGCACAACAGTGCAATGTAACTACACTGATATGATCTGATACTAACACTTGGTTTCTTCTTGCTCAGCGTCCCATTGAATTTTACCATAAAGACAGAACCTTATATAGTAAGAAAACTCTCCTGCACCTTTTATTTGGACTTCTTTT
Source organism: Pygoscelis adeliae (assembly GCF_000699105.1). Lineage (NCBI taxonomy): Eukaryota > Metazoa > Chordata > Aves > Sphenisciformes > Spheniscidae > Pygoscelis > Pygoscelis adeliae. The sequence continues at coordinate 2,166,583 of NW_008825109.1, read as the reverse complement.
TTCCCCAAGAGACTCTTCCACCTTGTCAACTTTAAGAATTATACTATTTGCAATTACACAGACCATTTTCTCAGACAGTGTAAATTAGAGGACTAGACAGGTTTACATCCCTTAGGTTCCCATCACTTTCTCTGTTAAATTACCACATGACTAAAAGATCACAGATTAAAGCGAAGTTAATTTTCACATATTGGTATTAACACCAAGGAAAGCCATTTGATGCTCTCCACTCCAGGAACCCTTTTTTCCCACTGGGATGAAGAGTCTGATCAGATATTTCAGTAATCTAAACTAACATTACTGACTAGAGGATCTGACTCCTTATAGGAGAAGAAAATGTGATGTCTTCACCTTTGCATTTGGAGGAAAGGAATTACTTACCTAAATTAATAGAAAAAGCTGCTTCTTATCCCTTGCCCATCTCAGAGTCCAAGAGCTCAGCATATACAAGATTTTATTAACACAGAACATGACCTTTCCATATAAAGGAGAAAGCCACCTCGACAGAGGTAAAGCCATGCTAAAAAATCAGTCCTGCAGTATGATTCGGAACAATTCCTTAGCCAAAGTGGAAACATGAGTGCCAGTCCTCTTTTCATTGCTGCAAGTGGCAGAAATCCTACTTATTTCAGTAATACAGGAATGGCTTCATCATGCTAACAATAACAAAGCATCAGGATATAGCAAAGGGGACGATTTCTGTTGTTGATATTAAATCTCAAATAAAATTATGCTATGAATACATTGGGAAAGTGAGTATGATTTCTTTCTTAAGGCAGTGAAAACATTGTGGAATGAATTGCATACTCACAGGGCAAATTTGTCTCCTTGAACAGAAAGTTAAGTGTTTGAAAGCAGCACATCTAAACTTTTGCTGATATATCATGTCCAGATTTGTTTCTTGTCAGTATAGGTTATTCCATTCATGGAACTGGCAAAAATCCTTCATTATACATGCATACGCAAGAGGTGGTGAGCACAAGGAAAAATCATCAAGTTAGGCGTGACACTTCTCTTCCACCAATATTTTTTCCTACCTACAGACCTGGCTTGAGAACACCTACAGAAATTTCTTGCCTGCTTTGACAATCTCCTGAAGATCAAGAGAACACATGCTTACCCAAACCATAGTATATACATACCATACTAGTATTATACTATATACTAGTATATATAATAATTCAACATATTATTTAAAGCTTTATAATGCATCTGAACCATATTTTTCAGCAATAATAAGGAAACATGATCATTACTATGGTTCATGCATGATCTGTGATGGCAAAGGCTGCAATGGAAATAACTTTGTAATTTGCAGCCATATTATAGTGCTGAAAGGGCCTCAGTCCATAACCACGCAGTTCTACCTGTTGCCCAAGCGTTCTTCTGGATTCCTCACCAATTCTAGCTTCTTGTACAGCAGCCAGGCAAACAGGGCTTTCAGCTTGCTGCAGAGGGGAAGGTCTGTAGCTCTGCATCTCCAGCAGTGACCTCCACCCAGCTACTCTGCTTTTCTGTAGACTGTTCACAAGTACTCCTGGGGCACTGACTCTTTTGAGCCAGACAACTTCTGAACATTGCTACATACCCTTTTCAACAAATCTGGCTTGTCCTTCACTTCCTTACCCGGGATTGCCAGAGAATGCCAAATCACCTTTGGGCACACGATGGTTGTTACTCCATCTGGGCAAAGGATGTGAAAACCCAGTAATAAGGACTGTTAGCTATTGGTCACGTTTCTTAAATCATGACTGAAAGATTTTCAGACAGTGTAGCTGAGCATGGTTCACAGCCCCGTACAATGATGTACCAGTGACAATAATGCAATCTCAAATTTCCATCAAATGTCAAATTATATGACATGGACCTGGACTTGAAAAGTGAAGTCCTGCAGGGCTTAAAGAAAGGTCACCTGAGACATAGAGAAGAGGCTGTGTAAGGCTACTCACTAACTTCAAGAGATGTGAGGTATTAACATTCCACTTTGATTTAACAGGGCTGAGACCTTCACAGTCCTTCGGTTGAGAAAAGGAAAATCAAATTTGCTGAGCACTGTAATTTTTTTTATTTACAGTATTGTTCAACTTTTAATCAGTATAAGCTTAATACCTAACTTTTAAAAGGTGGTTGAGTAATTTCAAGACTCCCAAAACAAATGAACCCTCAAAATTTAAAAGAGAACAAAGTAAAGGCTAAAGGTACCATTCAATGTCTGCTTTAAAAGTGGCAAAGACAGGTAGTTCCTCCATCACTAAGTTACATTGAAAGGGGCAACTAAACAAAAAGGAAAAATCTTACAAGAAATGAAATCTGAGGTTATTTGATGAACATTTTAAGGCAGCAGTGCCACTGAAACAAGCACTTCTGCTTGCTTTGTCATCGGCTCCTTGTTCTTTGCATTATCCTTTGCTTTTGCTGAAACAGGTCTCTCTGCAGTGAAGCAATGGGTAACTGATTTGGCTGAAATCTTTAGATCAGTGTCATGGTTATCCCCATCAGCACAAAAATGATTGTGTTGGCTGACAAACCATGGAGCACTGGGGTAAAAAACAGCATTTGGAAAGGTGCAGAAGGATTTAATACTGAACTTTGAATATGCTCAGCGTTCCTAAGCAAGTTTTGTTGTATTTTCATCCTGATAGAGCAAACATTTCAAATTTCTGCCGTGTAATAAGGCAAAAATAAGGCTCTCCCTTCCTGTTTTGCACATTGTACTTTAGCTGTGCTTGGACCAGAATAAAACAGCTCACATCTGTATGACTTACCCATTTTGCAATTTTTCACCAAGTTTGCAATAATATACATTCCTTGTGTTAATATAGATTTACTTGGTCTACAAAACCCAAAAAATTCTGTTGGTCACTGAAAAAAACCCAAACCTAGAAGAGACTAAATGCTTTAGACCCTTTCAAGGTCTGACGTATAGACACTGGCAGTATGCAGAACTTACCAGCAATGGACAGGACAGCATCAAAGCACTCACTTTGGTAAGGCAGATACAAGCTATGACATATCATCACTTCATGGCCTTCATTTCGTGCTGATTCCACCAACGGGAAACAGTAGTTGCAACCCAGTTTATAGACTTTAGAATAGATGTGAAGGTATTTGCCATTTCTGCAGCCTGAAGAAATAACGAGGAGGAGAAAGAAAGGCAGACATTTGGTGCCTGTACAAAAGAAAATCTGTTCCTGACATAAGCCATGATGTATGCCCTTGACTAGCCTAATAGCTCGAAATTCTCCACCCATTTTAAGGAGATGATACAATTGCAGTGGAACTCAGGTTATTTTTTACCATCACAGTACAATGAGCACAGACTGCTCCTTTCTGTCTAGCAGGCTCTCTGCTGCGTGACAAGAGGTGTTCAAGTGGGATTGCTAGAGAGCATTTACCTTGGCCTTCCCACCACTTACAGAATCAAAAATATTTATGGTAATGATGCTACTGCAGTTCTGCTTGTAATAGACTCAAAATGCTAAGTGAAAGCATCATGTAGTGGGAGCACAGCACTGAATTATTCCTGTGTATTGAAATGCTGATAGACAAACTAGACTGCTAAGTAATTAAGTCACTATTAGACCAAACCATTAAATTCATTGTTTGCCATTTTAACGGCTGCTAATTGCTGTCACCATGACAACAGTGGAGTTTCTTTTTCTGGTATCTCCATGCAGTTTCCTTTTCATAAAGGAGCCAGCGACATGGAAATTTACATCTTCCCAAATTGAAATACTTCTTGTGTTGAAATAAAGGCAGACATCTTTAGATAAGAATGATTTTAATGTCAGCAGTAAAATGGATCTTATCTAAATTTTTGATAATTTGTTTGCAGAATTATCTGGATCTTAACACAAAGTGTATTTTAAAGTAGATTATTAATTTTAAAAACTTGCCTTCTCACTTGCATCATAAAAATCATAGTTCAGATTAGGACCAGGGAGGTAAATGCATTGGGCTAGCATAATACCCTGTACCTTGTGCAGACCTTAGTTCACATCTTGTTTATGGCTACGCTTACAGCAAACATTAAGCTTGGGTCAGAGCCCAGATTTTATCTCTAATTCATTTTTTAAAAAAATTACAGTTATTTTAGAGCCTTCCAATTATTTAAGTCCCTATATTCAGGTTACAGCCATCCCATAGCACCTATTCTGAAACCCTGTGTGGGTGCCTATGTTCAGTAAGGAGCCTCCCAGCCCCATCAATCTGTTATGCCATTTGCATGGGAGATAAATCATCGCTGAGCTGCAGATAGAAGTCTGCTCCTAACTGCTGGTCTAATATTAACTGCTGATCCCATCTCCCAGGAATGAAGGAAAGATATCCAGAGAATAGCTGGAGCTTTCATAGTCCTTCCCATGCCTGACTTCAGCACCAGCTGAGAAGAGGTGCTGTGAAATGGTGCCAGCACTTGGCTAATATTAAACCCTATTTTCCAAGGACAGAGAGCAGAAAGAGGACTACCCTGGAGATCTGAGTGGAAGAGAATTCCAGGACTTTTTCTGGTTTTCACTTTTGGAGGGAAAGGCTCCAGTATAAGCCAAACAACAGCTACTAAATACATTTCCTCCAATCCGACACTAGAGGCTGCTTCCCAGGGATGGAGGGCAGAGGAGAGCCCTGCAGGTGGACTGTGGCACCACTCTTGTTGACTGTGTCACGCACGAAACTTGTCTCTGGCCATGGACACCACAAGAGCGTGCCAGCAGCCTCTGCAGGCCAAAGCACAGGAGCCAAGCATGAGCTTAAATTGCAGTGTTAACAAAGTCCAAAGTCTGTGACATCAGTAAAAATTCAATGTGCTGGTTCTTTGTACGTGTTTTATTTGTTCATATTGAAAACATTGCAAAGTCTGCCAAGACCTGGTAGGAATACAGTGCCCAGCATTTAGACCGTGATAAACTGGGAAAAGTATATGGTAAAGTTTGAATGACACACAAAAAGTTAGTGTGATTAGCCCAACCCTCAGTAATTTTTCCTCTTTCACAAATGTTCCCATGCTACAGTGGGGAGACTAACATATGCATTGCTGTAAAGGATTACAGGTCCAAAAAGTTATTTAGAAGTCTAGCCTAAACATGTAGAAATGATGAGTTAATGCCCAGATCTCATTTGGGCATCCAGCATGTATCCACTTCTGGTGCAGGGGCTGAAGCCTGTATAGAGGCTTCCCTTGTACCATTTAGACACTCTCAGACCTTTGGGGAATTAAAAACTGTCACACGCTGTTCCCCAAAGCACTCAGGACAGGGTCATGATACTTGCTTCAAATTGGCCACACACAATACATGTTGTAAGAGATAAACAGGATTTCAAATTCCAGATTTATCATACTAATACACAAAATTAGCATCCACTAATGACATCTTAAGAAATTTAGCTTCAGTTTAGTGCTTCAGTTTAGTTGACCTGCTGGATACTGGGAAAAATCAAACTGTCTTCATATACCTATGAATGATGAAGCAAAGTAGGAGGCAAATTTGATAGTCAGTCTGGCCATTTTGATTCACAAGCTGCAAACTCTTCTGCCACAAATATTGCTTGATAGAAAGAGAGGACATACTTAGACTGTCATTAGCAATGTGATAAACAACGCCACTCACCAATATCAGCAATCAGGCTGTCTGGTTCCTGCTCTGAAATGAACTGCTGCACCTTTGGCCATGCCTTGTAGCATCATTGAAATAAAGAGCAATTTTCTCATATACACTATGAACGTGGTCCTTCTCGAGTTGGCTTGCCTCCTCCTCCATCACAGCCAAGGCTAGGCTAACTCATTTAAGGCAGTGCAACTGTCCTAGAGAAAGGGAAGGGAGAAAAACAAGCGCTGAAACTCTTGTTACCAAAGTGTATTTCCTTAAGTTAAGCAGTATGACATTGTTTATTTAGGAAATAGTATTTCCAAATACTATGTTGCCATTAAAGAGAAACTGCTGAGGCTTTTAAAGAAAGAAAGGTCATCTATTCTATGATTTTATACAATGTATTGTTTTCTCATATAAATCTGAAGGGAATTTTATGACTACCACTCAGTGTTTATTAACTTGCTTATATTGTTATACTTTGGAAGCTGTTAGCTTTTGCTTCATAAAGTCTTCCACCTTTTTCAGTCTACCCTTGAAAAAGATATTTTCTAAGAAGTCCTTTGTTTACAGACACATCTTAAAATACAGCAACTGAAAATGATGATGAATACCAAAAGCTGCTCAGAGTCTGAAACAAAAGCTCCGAGAGGCATCATTTCTCCTCCGCTTCATTCAGCACCCAGAAAGATCCATGCTTACAGACTTCCCATTGCACAATTCATTGACACCATGTGTTACTGTGAACACAGATCTTTCCAGCTTTCCAAGCATCCTTTTTTTCAGCTGTTCTGGATTGGCACGGTGCACTGGTATTAGCAATGCCCCCAGGAAAGCCCTGTGATATCGTGAATAGCCTATTGCATCCTAAGTCGTTGTTCAGTTCACCATGAAGCTTTGTACAGAAAGGCTGTAAAAATTGTGAACTTCATTGAACATATGCTGTCTGTGCCAGGATTTCCATTGATTTATGTGAAGATTTGGGCCACAAAGACAGGCTGCTCCTGCTCCACTCACATGCTGCAAACAACTCCACGCAGAATAACTTCTCCTCTGAGCCAAAGGTATCGATGACAGCACCTCGCCCAAGATCTCTGCACTGCAGGCTGGCCATTAATCTGACTCCTGATACAGTCCTTATCTGGTCCTTATTTTCAAACCCATAAGCATTTAAAATCCTGTCAACTCAAAAGACTATTGTTCTGTGATTTCCTAGGCAATTACATCAAAGAGAAATACTGGAGCAAACTAAGCCCAAATTCGATCCTGCAGTAACAGCAAGAAACTAACTCTATAGGGGTTTTGGTTCCGTCATTTATTAATCCGAAAAACTGTGCTAAGATTAAATCCTGTAGCCCTTGGTGTCTTCTGTCATATCAGATATTCACCCAGCATCACTGTGAAATTGCCCAGACCGCAAGTTTCCTGAATATCCTGCCTAGATCAAAGTGAAGACAAGTATTGGAGTGGGGTGAAGAAATTCTTTGGAAGATCATCGCTGTTCTCTTCATTATATGTGTTGCTAAGTAACAGCCACTTTAGAAACACAGATAATAAAATAAAAAATGACAATGAATGTGAGTTGTCTTGGTTTATTCTCTCCTGCACAGCAATGCATATCTTTTTAGCTTCTAGTGAGATTTAAAGCCATCACCTTGCAAGCACTTACACAGGTGCTTAACTCTGTGCGTGCAAACAATACCACTGACTGAATCCGGCAGGGATATTCCAGGCACAGTGTTCACCACATGCATTAGTGCGTACAAGACTGGCTCTCCAAGGCAGAAGGATTTTTTTATTGTTCTTCATTATAACCAAACTCTGCTGTAGAAGCTAGTTTTTAAAAAATACCTTCAGAAAAACCCCGGTTGAAATAGCTGAAGTGCTCTACTGGGGATCATTTCAAGAGAAAGCTGATGTACTATCAAATATACAGGGAAAGGCAGAAGGAGGCGAGAGGAGAGGGAAATTGTTCTTTGGAAAAGCCGCAACATCATTTCAAAGCTTTGCTATTGCTTCATTTGACAAGAGGAAATAATAACTGGTGAATAGATGTAAGACCACAGGAATGAAGAGCTGTTTCTGTTTAACTCTAGGCTTACACTCAGAATTTTACACTCACTTAGGCAGAGGGGCAGTCTGGAAGTTGCTACCAGCTTGAGACACTTAATTACCAGGAAAAGAAAGAAGGTGCATATGAAAGCATCCAGCAAGAGAAAGCACATAGTAAGACACCCTTTCAAACTAAGGCAAAAAATGTTTAAATGCATCACGAGTTGTGTGTAAAACAGTCGCTCCTCTGGAACAGGAGCAAAAAAGATGTAACAGAGGCTATGATTAAATCCCACCTAGAATTAAGAAAGACATAGCATCTTTTGTTTTAAAACGGCAGCTCCAAGAGCAGGGGCAATGGTCTGGACTCTCTGAAATTTAAAAGTCCAACTCTGCAAGGCACTATTAAAATAAATTTTCTGTAAGGTTCTTGTAAGAAAGTAACCCTTTGTGGGGGAGGCTGGAGGAAGAGACCAGTCAGGTCAGGCCCCAGCAACCACCAGCAGTCATGCTATGGACATTTCTGCCTAGAGGAGTCCAATGAACGCCCATCTCCTACGCTTACCAAGCCATAAACCACAAAATGCTTGTCAACACTCCATTTAATGCTTTTAGTACAACAGACTGAAAACGGTATAAAATACAGCGTGCCAGGGGAAGAGAGCAGAGAGATGTTTGAGGGCACGGCCACTAATTTTACTAAGTAAAAATGTTCAGACAGGAACAAAAATGTTCAGACCTAGGAAGCTGGTTATGACTCACATTGCAGAAGCAAGAAAAAACCCAAAATCAAAAAGCAAACAGGGATGCCCGCCAATCGAGTCTGGGGGAAAATAATTTCTGGGGTATTGACTCAGGTTCAAACATATGATTTACACATGCCAATCTGAACCTCAAAGATTTTCCCGTTTCTCTATCATCATCCCCAACGTCCTTTCTCTAGTCACAGGGAAAGCCAGAAAATAAGTTAGAAATCAAGCTATGCATCAGGAAAAAAACATTTTCTGCCCAACACAAAATTCGGTATTTAGTGCTGCAAATGTCACACAATGGTATTTTACACTGGTGGTGTTTGCTTACTTGCATAACAAAGGCTTTGGGGAATGCAGACATTTTCTTTTGAGCACACTCATCCCTACCTTTATGCAAATTAAAAAAAAAGTAAATCTACTCATCCGGGGCTGGCAGGAAAGCAAATCGAAGAGGTACAGAGCAGCAGTTCAGCCTGACTGCCTGTCACCTAATCTTAAGCTAAATTTGATACAACTTGATTGAAAGTGAAATTAAATTTGAGTTTAAAAGCCATTAAAAACTTCTGACTTCATAAGTGATTATTAACTTCCTGAACACTGTGAAGCCTCTGACTGTTCATGAGGGATGCGAGCCTCATGCAGGCTGTGCCCCACTCTTCAGGGAGCCCTGACACCCTGCAGCATCGCTCCCCAGGGAGTACCACAGGCAGCTGGTGGAGGGTGCTCTGGCTCCCGCATCCAGAGCAGGAGCTCATCCTCTGGCTGCGGCGTGGTGGCTTCTGCTGTGTTAAGAGTGCCTTAAATTTATCTTTGAATTTAAAAAGAAATGTTTGGGAGGAGAATATTATATAATTATTATAAATTATTATATAATTATAAATAATTTCATTCTTTGGGTAACACCCAATGATGTCAGTTTAGCTCGGCTGCTCTGTGGTTCAACCTAATAGGAGAGAATAAACTGAATTGGTAATAAGCTTGCTTTTGATAGGGGGAGTCTTCTAGAAGGACATGTCATCAGAGAGCTCCCAGATGTAATGAGTAATTCCCAATTTTAAAAAATGCCTATTCTTTCCTTCTGCCCCTGAATGCTTGCAGCTGTGGAGGCAGCCGCTGGACCGGGCTGCCCGGGGCTGTGCAGTGGCTCTCGCGAAGCTCGGCCTGGTGAACTGAGAGCAGCTCTGCCAAGGTCCCTCCGGCCCCTCCAGAGCCCCGTGCACGTGGGCCACCCCATGGGAGAGCTGGTGGGAGCACAGGAGAAATGGGGCTGGCTCAGAGATGTGTCCCGGCGCCACTGAGCTCTCCTTGCCACCAGCCGGAGTGACAAAACTGGAGCTGCGCAGCTGAGCTGGGCTTCTTCAGAAACAGGATTAGCTTAAGTGAGTCCTGCAGTAATTAGTGCCAGCAGATGACATAACAGCTGGCCTATCATAGCTGAAAATCGAAACCAACAACTCCAGGAACACGCCATTTCTAATACCTATGAAAGAGACAGCCATCCTTTCCTCCCCTTGGTTAAATGAGTATTTTTGCGATGATGCATTTGGAAAGCCTGCTTAATTCTTCTCCCTCTCTGCGCCCCTTGCACCATCATCATTCCCACCTTATACACAAATATTACACTGTGACTGCATCGAAATAGCTTTTCTGTGAAGTGCTTAATCTGTGTGTGAAACACTGCAAATATGAGCTGGACCTTGGTAGGATCCCTTCAGGGACCTTCAGCAAATTTGTTCTTCCACCAGCAGCACCAGCCACAACAGGAATGCTCTGCCAGTCAGGCTAACAGTCCCTACCCCTGCGAGGCACATAAGAAAAGAACAAGAGAGGAAAAACTGTAAAATCGGCCTTAAAGCCTTTGAACGACCGTTCCCATGAGGTGTCAGGATCTGGGGAAGGGCTGATTAACAGAAGGGAAAATGCAATATGGGGCACAGAGGGGCTAGGAGAAAAGGAGAAACGAAGAAGCTAGATGGGAAGAAAATGATAAAAGGGAATTTTATAAATAATGAAGAGGGAAAATGAACGGCAAAGAAGGAAATGAAAAGGAGGAGAAAAAAACTGAGAAAAAGAAGAGGGGATAAAAAAGCAAAGACATATAGAGAAATGCCAGGTTAGTATTTTAATCAGTTTGCCTTGCTGCATTTTTCCCAGATACCATCACGCATGGGCACAGCATCACAATGTAACAGTTAATCAGCCATTTGGGGATTCCTCGTAATGCTGTAGTAATATTACCATAGCGCAGCGAAACCTTCCCACCGCCTCCCAGTTCCTGCAGCACATCCTGCTGGCCTTATCCTCACCCTTTTGCAGGGCTGACAGGCAGCAGAGCTGCATCTCTTCCACCTTCCTAAAGCCACCGGCAGCTGCAGCGTGAGGTTGGTACGCGCCTTTCTGAATTCCTCCCTGTGTTGCAGGTGCTGCCGGGGAGGTGGTTACTTGCAGAAGAGAAACAGGAAGGAAAAACTAAAGGGAAGGATGGGATTTGTGAGACTGAGCCAGCGCTCACTTAGAAAAAGCCACAACTTTTGTAAAACTTGACACGGGGACACGTTCACCTAACTCAGGAAATTAACTCTGAAGGGCAGCCTCACTAATTGCCAATAACCAATACTGCTCCCAGAGCTGCAGGAGCGGGCAGGTAGAGAAGCCCACCTGAAAAGGCCCAGCATATTTTGAAGGGAAAATGAGGGTAAAGCTAACTCCAGAGAGGAGATGGTAGTGCTTCCTGGGTATCCTCATAGAGAGCTGGAGTGGGGAGCCTGATCCATAGTCCTGGAGTCTGGAGTGCAAACCGGCACCAGGGTCAGATGCAACGGGAGAACTTTGTGGCCCTTCAGACTAGAGAAGGTGGGGAACCTTGGAGACCTGAGCTACACACTGACACCCTTTGCGACTTTCAAGATTTGAACTTTGATCCTGATATAAAAAATAATTTTACCAATACTTGTGTAATGGAGGCAAAACCCGTTTAGGGAATTTGGGACACTGGATACCTGAGTGTTAAAATAAATATTAACCCACTTTGCCTTAAGTATCAATGCTATGTTCTTGGACTTCTGTTTTGTTTCCACGGTGGCTGCACTCCTCTGACCTACTCAGCCATAACTAGTCATAAGATTGCCCTCTACCTGTTCTTGTTCCCTTCACAGATGGACAGAAGATCTCTTCCTGCTCACTAGCTCAGATCACAATGATACAGTCTGCTGATCCCAGCTCTTTGGAGGTGTAGCACTACAACACATCTCTTCCTAGAAACCCCTTGCAAGTCTCTAAGTAAACACAATATATGGAAGGAACAACATCTGTCTCACAGCAAAGGAGGAAAGAGACAGATTTAGAGCCTGAAAAATAACAAAAGCAGCCTTCTTCCCCCAGTCCTAAAGTGGAAAAAAAATGAACTTCACAGCGTTTGAAAAACTACTGGTGGAGTGGAGATGTCACCTCTAGAAGCTGTGCTGCTGTGCTGGTTACAGCTTACTCTCCTCAGCTGCAGTTGTGACACAAAATTCATGTCTTGCCCAATTCATCTGACATCCGGGAGAATTTTTGGTGCCAACACATGTTGGCATCAGTAATGAGTAATAAACCAAGCTTACATCACCATCACAGCTCGTTCTTCCTGACATGGAGCTGTCACTGGAAGGGGGAATTACTTAAGTAATAAAACTTCCCTTGGAGATGCATCTGTTCATCCCTGAGAATGCTGATGCTGCTCAAGGGGTATCACCCTAAAGCGGGGGCAGAAAAAAATTCCCCCAAAGAAGAAGACCAACCCTGCAAACTCTGTTCTGAGACACTGGCAAACTTGCTTGTAACAAGTGCACCCCTTTCATAGTTTATGAAATAACCTTCTAAAACTATTATCTCCTTCCACGTCACAGCACTGAGACAGCCCCTCAATGACAGCTACATGGGAAAACAAAGGCAAATATCACGACATAGCTTACTTACAGTACCAAGTGTACATGCAAATCCATAAAATAATCACACTTAGTGATTTTCTCCTGTCTAAGAATACAACATGCCTGAGAGAGTGAAATAATAATTAGATTATGCTGGATTGAATGTTTTAGTGCTACTTTATGCCATTATAAAATTGACATGATTATACAAATGGAAAGCATAAAATCGAAAGTATTAAACTGAAGTTCTTGTAAATTTAGTACTTCCCTCTCCCTGCTCCAGAGACCTTGAAAAAATATGTATTTCTGTAAGTTGCATTATGGCCAAATCCTCCCTTCCTCAAGCCTGAGGTACTAAAAAGGGACTGTACCTAGAAACAAAGAGGAAGAAAGATTTTCAGCACTGTGCTTAAGGTTTTATGCATACAATTTCCATTAATGGAGCTAATATTTACACTCAGAATTTCAACCTTGAAGAAGTGACTTATATTCAGAAAGATAACTGTTTATATAAAAAAGTCAATAACCAACGAACCGCATTTTCATTTTCAATGTTTTATTTAAAGAGTTATTTAGGGAGAAGAAAATAATAAGATAAGCCTCCGGCCACTGAAGACTGAATCATTTTATAGATGTAGATGCAGTTAGTCAGCTGAACAAAACAGTACATGACACCATTTTACAGTTCAGGGACTGATGGGAACAGAGACATCATGTGAAATAATTTCCAATATATAACTTTCTGTTTAATAACAAAGAAACAAACAAAAAAAGCCAACTATGAACAAAGGCAAATAACCAGAGAGTCAAGAAAACATACATTGACCACAGTTCAGTAAGCTGACTGTTGCAATGAGGATTCCTAAAAAAAATTCAATAATCTATGGCATTTTCAGAGAAAAATGTGGTTTCAACACTTCTTTTTGCAAAAACTCAGATAATTTCCTGAGTGCAAGCCATTACCAGGCTTTATGATTTGTACCATGCAAACAAAAGAGATGAAACCACCTGAACATGCAGCTGTAACACTTGCACTGGAATTAACCAGTCACCAGGTATTTTTCTATAGCAGAGCATCAGGCATACCACCTCGATATAAGCAAGTCAGAATAAATTGCTTACACATTGTAAGTCTGAAAAGTCTGACAGTCTGTTCAAAGTGGCCAATTATGTGCTTGGAAATACATGTGTTTGTACTACCTTAATCCCCAGACTTTCCAGTTTGGGTTAATAGACATGGAAAGTTCTTACTCTGTTCTTTTCCATCCTCACAGACCCTGCAGTTACAGTAAGGATCCTAAGTAAAGATAAGATTTTATAAAAGGGTCTGAAGAGGGTATAAATAGGCTTGCTTAGGTTTTATTTAATAGAGAATCCAACACAGGTATATCTCCCATGGGGAACTTTTTTCCAAGGCATCACTGAAGTATCACATCTCAATGCTTTCACCTGTTGCTTTGGAGTAAAGGAGACGATGCTCTGAAGAGTGGGACTGGCAGCCTGTCTAGCTCTTAGAATCTCTGTGAAACACATTGGCCTTCATGTAGACCCTGGCACACAAGATGATGGTAGAGTGTGGGCAATGCAGATGGACTTGTGATATTCCCTACTGACATGATGTTATACTCTTTTATTCCTTCTTCTCCTCCCCAGCTTGGGCTCAAGGCAGAAACAAAAGATGGGTTAAAATGCTAGTTCACATGGGAATAGCTCAAGCATCTTCACTAACGTAGCTGACAAGGAACTAGGCAGGAAAATATTGCCAGTTGCTCATATCAGTGACTTTCTCTCCTGCACCTCCATGTGATGGGTTTCACTTTCCTCATGTACAAAATCAGACCCTTCACTTGTTAATACTATTACATCCTTGCTCTACTGCGATAAATGAGCACTGCCATCTGTGCCTGGTAATCCTTTCTTGCATGTGTCCAGCATCTCCTTACAAATTTGTGTTTTTCAGATAGAAGCAATCTATAGCAGCACTGGTCATCTGCACTCTAACGCATGTCATCTGATCCCTGTTTATTTAATAAAGAGTTTGTATTTGGAAGCCACTGGCAGTAATTCAACAGTGAAGGACTACGAATTTAAGTATTATGGATTTATATAAGTGGAGAGAAAACCAGTCTGGTTCATGCTTAAATGATTATATTGAGTCCTGCCAATTCAGCTGGGGGGGAAACCCCCGCTTCGTAACTCCCCTGCTTGCCCTGTGGGACATTGGCCACAGAGGGGAAATGGGAGCTCCTTGCCTCATATTCCCTCCTGAGGACAAAAGAGCAGAAGAGATGGAACTAAAATAAATCTGTTTTCATTAAAGCTTCAGCATTGTAAACAAGGCGTCTGAGTAATAAAATGGATTAAAATGCACAATTTTAGTCAAATGGAATGGTGTACTTAATTTTGTTAGCGACAGCTGCAGTTTTGGCATTGTAATAGTTAATTTCTTAGCTTTTGATTTAAGAGCATTTTAACAAGCTTCCCCTCTCCCCACCTCTATTACCACCTTCTTTTAACTGCAGAGCCTGAAAAAAACACAGAGAAAATGAAACATCAAAGCAGGTATGGAAGCATCATAAGGTCCCAAAACAGAAGTCAATAACCTGATTTCACATTAGTTTAGACTGTCATTAAAATATCACATCCATTTAGAAAAGACACAGCTGCCCAGCTTGGAAGAGCCATTCTAAACTGCCAGAAGCATCTCTCCCCACCCCTGCTTCTTCTGCGCTACCACGTGTCCTTATATGATGCATGCCGAGAATCCAGTTCAGAAAAGGCAGCCGAAAAAATGAAATGGCAGAATGGCTACCTGGCAGCAGGCGAGAGAGCGAGAGAAAGGAAAACTGTGTGAATAAATACAACAACAACATCCACAAAGTTTGGGGGCAGGTGGGTAATCTAATCTGTGTAAAGGCAGAAAAAATAAAGTTGTCCAACAGATTAGGACTGCCCCAAATTGGTGCTAAAATTCTGATGCTATAGAAATCCTGAAGAAGATATGGGTGTGAGAGTGGAGGCAGCGTGGGGAGAGCTGTGCAGCCGCATAACCGTGGCATGTACAGGTACCTGCCACAGCAGGCAGGGCTAGCGAGCAGGCCACAGCTCCATGGGCTATAGCTCTGCCATGTTTGCTCAAATTTGTTAGTATTCTAACCTAAAAATAGCCCAAATACAACTAAACAGAAAGTGTAGTGGTATAATATGGCCTAATTTAAGGCGAGGACACATCTGAACCGGGGTATAGGCAGATAAACCCCATGTAAGTCCCAGTAAACAGACCGCTGCCTCCTTTCCTGCCCTGCTTAATGCTTTGAACATAAACATTAGGCACGTCGCTGTTCAGTTGGAAACTACCCCAAATTCTGAACCTCAGTCACCCATGGATGCCCAGAAATCTCTCTCCTGAGATGACGGTGGACACTATCTCTTACAGCCACAGAATCACAGCACTGTTGAGGTTGGGAGGCACCTCTGGAGAGGTCTAGTCCAGCCCCCTGCTCAGAGCAGTGTCAACCAGAGCTGGTTACCTAGGACCGTGGCCAGTCAGGTTTTGAACATGTCCGAAGATGGAGACTCCACAACCTCTGGGCAACCTCTTCCAGTCTCCAATCACCCTTACAGTAAAAAGATGTTTCTTATGCTCAAGCAGATTTTTTGAGAAGAGTCTGGCTCTGTCTTCTTTATATCCTCCCATCTTGTATTTATATACATTAATAAGATCTCCCTCTGAACTGAAAAAAACACACAGAAGTATCATCACAGTGTATGGTCATAGAAACATCACCCAGGAGTCAGAAAACAGCTAAAGCCACATGCCGTGTAGTGGGGATGTGGCCAACCTGCTCCAGAAGAAGCTAGCCCCTAAGCAGCATGGACGCAAGCCAGACTGTGCCACTTGGCCTATGGGTCAGGGACTACTCCCTCGATCACTTCTCTTTAGCACTAGGGACATAACCTTCCAGTGCATTGATGCTGTGTAGCTGTTGGCTCACTCCCTGGCTCTGGGTTTCAGTGCTCTGACTATTTTCTCTAAGTCTTGCCTGCTATAAAGAGGTGGTTCATAACAGTGGGGGTACAAAACAGTCAGTGTTCGTGTCAGGGCCAGGGATCAGTCCCTCACCTTTTATTTAGCAGTATCAACACAGCCAAAACTTCAAAAGGCACAGTGTTTTCATCCAGGATACCCTACTACCTTGTCATTAGGAGACACTCTAGGGCAGAGGGGCTGAGTAGAGCCATCAACTCTTTGATGAAGGGCTCTGAGAAGTGCTGTAACTGCTCTGCTGAAGCTGGGAACTGACATTTCATGTTGCCCTGAAGTCTCCTGAGAAGGAAGTTCTGCAGTATAGATCCCAGGGAGATGGAGACACCTCACATTTCCTTCTGGCTCCTCATCCTTTCCATGCAGACAGCAAAATACTAGATTAAGCAGAATGGAAGTGGCCACTGGAGAAGCATACCAAGCAACGCAGTATTAACATGGGAGGAGTCCACAGACTCTGTACAGTCAGTGGAAAGACAAAGGCACTGAACTTAAATGGCATGTATCTCCACATGAAGGTCTCTAAGGGAATCCACTTTTCCCATTGACCCTCTAAATTTGCAGTTCTGTTGGGTCACCTGACCCACTCCCTCTTCCTCCTTGCTCTCCCCACCTCTAAGCAAGCAACATGCAAGTTTGGTTGGTGTAGCAGTGCCCCAGCTAAGCAGGAAGGATTTCATCGTAAGCAACTGCAGCCCACTGAAATACGTACATCCAACCCCACTGAAGTTGGCAGGATTTTCCACAATTAATTCCAGCTATAGCCTCCCCTATCTGGTTTTACAACGCTCAGCTCATCAAAGTTACAGGGACGGTATATACAACCTGTTATACTCTCACAGATAGCTGTGGGATGACAGGGGGCCTCCAATATGTCTAAATTTGATTTCACAGATTTAATACTTGAGGGAAAAATGGGACAGAAAAGGTAGAAGACAGTGCAAAATAGCTTCCAGCCTCACAGAAAGGATCATGAGAATTTGAATTGTAGTACTAAAATGTCCCGAGCAGGATTTACTAACTAACCCCTGGCTGCAGGACTTCCTCTCCTGCAGCTGCTTTCAATAATAAAGTCTCAATGCCTATTGTTTTGTTCCTTACATACAAACAATTCCAAGTGGTTGCTTTAATTATGCTGAATACAAAGCTGCGATGTCTCTGGCCAGAATTACTCCTGACAGCTACAGGAGTTGCAAGGCCCCAGTCTTGCAGGCCTCCAGAATTTAACCTGTCTGCAAATAGTAGCTTGCACAGTCCCAAGGTTCTTCTTGCTGGGATGAAAACAGACAAAACAATGTACACTTTGCAACACTTTTCAGCTTAAAAAGGATAAAACTTTAAAAACCCTTCAGAAATCCAAACAATGGGAGCTCTTGGCTGTTAGCTCATAAAATACAAAGAAAAGAATGGCAGCTTGTTTGCTATTTCTTTTTGTCTTCAGAACAAAACAAAACCCTCTACAACTGACTTTAGACCAAAAAAAATAAGGAAGGACTATGGGTAAATCCTGAATGATTTTCTTAAGACAAACCAAACAAACATGATATAAAGAGAACAGGTGAGACAAAAGGGAATCCATAAAAATTTCAAAGCAATATGGAGCCACTTGTGAGCTAAGGTTTGATCTGTGTCATGATAATGTAATGCCAAAGTAACTCCAATGACATCAGCAGAATTACTCTGGCTTTATACCAGCATGACTGGACTCATAATCTGGCACTGAACATATTTTTATTGAAGCCATTACTGCAGTTGCTACACTCCTCAGGTTTATAGATGTTTTAAAACTGTTCAGTGAGCTGTAGTTATTTCCAGGATATGGATATAGTAGAAGATATTAGCCAAAATGCTATGGGCCAAATCTTAAACCGATGTAACTTTGTACCAGTTACTGACTGACATGAGCTCTGCATCTGACCTTCTGTGTGTTGTGTATATCAGTTAGGACAAGATGGATCTGTAGAGTGTTCTCATCTCCTTGCCAAAGTGCTAAACAACATAATGAGAGAGGTCAAAATTAAATGTGAGGTCACCAAAGACTCAGACTTGGGATGCGAATATCCCATCAGAACCCTGTCCTCTGGCATGTGACTGAAGCTATCCTAAGGTAAAGACCATGTTTTGCTCAGTGAGCTTATGGGATTTTTCTGCACTTCATGCAACAGAAGTCTGGGCTTGACTCAGGGGGTCCTTTCCCTTCTGATGAGGGTGAGGGTCCTGTGTACCTCAGCCAAGAAGCTGATTGAATTCCAGTCTATGAAAGCCTTGATGTGCGAGAGATTTGGAAGCCATGCAAAATTTATAAATTTGCTCTCTGTGGTAAAGGAGCCCCAGCCCCGGCTGCAGTTGTGGAGAAGTGGTGGGGAGTGGAAGTGAAATGAGATATCAAGGAGGATGAAGTGCAGGATAAAACGGAGGGGAGGAAACTGCGGGAAGTCAGAGCTCTGTTTTCTGCATCACAGTTTGAAGAAATAAATCCACTGTTTGCCTTTTTTAAAGCTGCATAAAGGACCAGGCCTCTCAGTAGTAAGTCAGCTTCCAAAATCTCTAGGCAGCCCAGAAAGAGTCAGACTCTCCAGCTATTGCCTGAAGAATGCTCAATGTCTTCATCTCATTTCGTCCTATCATTTTTTCCCCAAAAAACATTCAAACGGGTAAGTTCCGTGTCATCATCTGTTAACTCTTCACGCTCTGTATCTAGTCCAGTTTGGTCAAGTTAAGCCAGACATGGTCATTGATTCCATAAGGTGGACTCACTTCAGTGGTAGCTGCACTGTTCTCATGGTCCCTAAGTAACCTATTTGTCTCTTCACTTGCTACTGTAGTTAATCCCATAATCTGATTTCACATTCTACTTTCCTTCTAACATTTTTTTTTCTAACACTGTTTCACCTGACACCTGCTGCCTCTGAAAGACTTTTTACCTCTGCTGTCCCAAGCAACTTCAGCTGAAAGCAGGATGGAACAGGGTTGGATGGCCGATATCCACTGCCAGCAGTGGGTATGGCATGACACTCCTCTGCCAGAAGACACTGTCTTTGCATGTGTGTGTGTCCACTAATGCACAAAGGCACCTTCATACCTACATGCTGAGTCTTCTCGTTAGGACAGGACAATATGTTCCTGCCACAGAGAAGGGTCAAAATCTCTCAGCCACATTAGCAGAGATATGAAGTAATTTTACATTGGCATAAACCCTAGAAAGTGGTCTCCCTTCCTTTCTACCCAATTCAGTGATGTTGGCAAAAATTAGTCTAAAAGACAAAGAAGGTCTTTTATTTATTAGAAGATTCACAAAGTAGTCCTCATAAATAGACAAATGTGATGTGATCTGTAAAAAATGTATTTGTCGATGTAGGAAGATAAAAAGTTACAAGTCATGTTGCACTACAGCATCCTGAGCATTAAGTTTTAAAGTCAAATGAATGTTCTAAAACAGTCTTGATATACAAATCACTAAACAAAACAAGCTTCACAACAGGAAAGAGAAAAAAAAATAACAGGAGTTATTAGTAATTTATTTCTCATGAGTGAGTTTGCTACCAATTGCCCAGTCACTTTATATAGAACAATATAAAAAGATAAAAAAAACATTATAGTCTGCTCTAGGAAATGCATTCTGGACTAAATATGGTTTTAAAAGTCAAAATAAAGAAGGTTCTTCTGAAGCCAAAGGAAAATGTCAATGTCCCCAACAGGACTATAACCGATGACAAAGAGTAGTAATTCTCCTGCCTGTGCAATCTGTCCTACTCAGTGTCCTTGGCCTAAGGAATGAGATAGGATGTAGAGCGCCAAAAATTCAGTAACATTATATTCTGAAATTAAAGGAAAAACTGGCAAAAGAAAATCTCTCATAATTTTCTCCACATTTTTCTCTTCATTAGAATAAGACAATAGAATAATGACCAGCTGGTGAATAAAGTGGCCTATAGCTTCTCTTACGGCAAAATAATCAGAGAAGTTCAATCTCAAAGCATCTGCTCCATGCAGGATGACATCAATTCAAGCTTCTAAGGGAAGGGAAAACCTTTGCTGCTTAGACAGATATTAAACTTTCCTGGAATCTGAAATATATGTCTCCTTTCCCACAGCCATTCATGCTCTTCAGAAGAATTGTCTCCTACAGTAGCTCTCAGATGAAACCAGGACAATTGAAAATATTTATAAAAGATGGATATGTTTGATATCATGACCTATAAGAGCTTGATAAGTCAGTAAAACTTTCAGAGTCCACTCAGATGACGAAACTCCTGGTGAACTACAGCAAGACATGAAAAAAATATTTTTGTAATAATAGAATATAGAGGTTTCAGATCTGTAAATCATTCGAAGGATTCTTGTTTCTGTTGAAGGGACTCTGGGGAGAACAGAGCTTGGCCTTTTTGCATAAGGGGCTCCTGTAAGCAGTTTGGTCCCATCCTCATGGCTTGGGCAAATGCAACATACCTAAGTCTGTATGTCTCTCACTGCACAAGTGATCTTCCATGGCAAGAATGACCTTAGGGGGTCAAGGCTGTATATGGGGCCACAAACAACACCGGATGAAGCAGCTGCAGAACCAACTCATGGCAGAGACTGACCAATTCACAGGACCGTAAGTCAAAAAGATGGAACAAAGATACCTTTTTCACCCCTCCCTTCTATCTATAATATAGAAAAACCTCAATTATCTCTTAGCAGTAAAGATTCTGAGACACATGGATGAATGGATCTGATTCCACTAGCACAGAGCACTATTATGCATGTAAATTAGTGTTAATTATAAGATGTTCAATCTCTCAGAATAATTCATATCTTGGGAGGCCCAAAAAATTATTTCATGGAAAGTAAAGGTGCCTTTCTTTTAATTACAAACTCTAAGTTATGCACTTGGAAAATTGAAAATTCTTAAAAGCGTAGTTACTCTCCGCTGACTACTGAATCTTAAAGTATCATTAACTGGAACAGATAAAACAAGATTGATTTAGATCACATTATGTCAGTAATGACTCATAAACATTTCTGCAGGCCCAAGTTTTATCCCAGCAACAAAGTAAGTGCTGCACTGGCAGAGGCCAAAGGTGCCTCCTGTCTGGAGGTCTGGCTCTGGCTGCAGCACACACCAGAAACCTTGGGGGGAACCTGTATGTGACACCATGACAGCTGGGTGCCCCACAGCAGGGAGGGGAAGAACGTCTCCCGTCTCCTGAATTCCTGGGAGTGATAATCTCTATCATCATCCTA
>NW_008825109.1:2141366-2144990 GCF_000699105.1 Pygoscelis adeliae | reverse complement strand
CTTTCCCTCCAGTTTGAATGAAACCACAAACAGTGACAAAAGACAGCCACGTTAAATATCACAGAATATGCTTACTGACATATATTAGTTTACATGTATTACATATGCTTTTAAATTTTAAAAAAGTTTTGTTTAAAAATAATGTTACTAATTTTAAATTAGCCTTTTACTTTTTTTTCACACTACATGGTTGTTCCTCTGTTTCAAAAATATTTGCCACCTTTCTACAAAAATGGGCTACTTCAGTTCTATTTTATGAAATACTTTCTGTTCTTATCTTGTTTCTAGCTGTTCTATGTGGCTTTTGACTGTGTTGCATCCCCTGTATCTTGCTGTTCTATTCTTCCTTGGAATATAAATGCCAGCTTTATTAAATCTGCTGTGACACCAATCCTACATGGAAGTATTTGGGGCAATAGTCCGATCTCATTGATGACAATGGGAAAGTAATTGCCCTCTAAATTAATAAATGTTGGCCAGGCAATAGGCTTGTCATGTCAGTAAGGAGAAAGCTATTGCCCAGCTGTTAAATTTAGAATATTAATACAGAAAGAATTCTAACCATTTGCCAGATAACTTATTTTTCCCCCACTCCCATCTCCTGCCCTGTGCTCCTGCAGTTTGCTGCTTCCCATCACAAGTGCTTGTGTGATTCTGAAGAGGACTAAAACAGCTTGCCTACCTGTAGTCAGATCCAAACCCTTGCAAAACAAACCAACCAGACAAATCCCGCTGCTTTGACAGGTTATAGGAAGACCAGGCACACGCTGGCTCCGTCTCAGCAGCCAAAAAACCCACCAGCCCCTTTACCCATAAGCGTCCGGCTTTCCGAGGATTTGGCTTATGTACACATATAAACTAGAGAAGAGGCAATTCTCCAAATGGCTCAATTATTCAAAAAATGGGTTAAAATTTTAATGGAAATGCTTAGTCTGCCTTGTCACCCTATTACTTATCTGACAGGTTACATTTACTTCTATATATTTGTCATTAGCATATTTGCCTACTAGCTATTTAACCTATGAATACATTTACCATTGTTTCAGCTCACAGGACAATGAGCTCATCTGCCTGCCTAGAATGGACAGTTTATTACTGCATCCATTTTTTTTTCTATGTATTAGTCTGTTTTTAATCCCCAACAAGACTTCATCTATCACTGTGGTTTCTAACTTTACTCCCAAACTCCCATAAAAAACTTTTACCAAACCTTTTCAAA
The DNA here is from genome assembly GCF_000699105.1 of Pygoscelis adeliae. Lineage (NCBI taxonomy): Eukaryota > Metazoa > Chordata > Aves > Sphenisciformes > Spheniscidae > Pygoscelis > Pygoscelis adeliae. The sequence goes on along the minus strand of NW_008825109.1, from coordinate 2,143,771 downwards.
AGGACAGAACTATGTTCATTTGTTCTTCTTTCCATGCTAGTTTGAAGGTATTTTCAAAGAACACTAACATGTTAAAGAAACATGATTTCTAGCAGCTGGCTGTATTCTAGTTTTCGTTTTACCACCCCCCACTACTCAGTAAAGTTTTTGTGAGCTGTGCTTTCCCCAGACTGAAAGCATACGCTGTGGATTCCAGGTGGGTGATGGTGCAGGAGGACCTAAGAGCATACATCACGACAATCTTACCTCGTCAGAGGTAAGATCAGAGATTGTTATTTTCCACCGCCTCCCTACACTTAGTAGAATACCTCCATATAGTGGAGGCCAAATGAGAACTCCCTGGGCTTTAGCCGAGATACTTGGTTAAAATCATTGCAACCCTGCATCTTTTTTGTTTGGGGGACATTTCCCATTTTCCTACCATAGAACAATTCTTAAGAAACCATGTGGCCATTGCTATGAAGGAATTCTCTCTGAGCAGACATGAGCCCATCTTTTTCCACCTCCTGCTCCCTTCGAAGCTTGCCTTGGGCCCGTCTGCATGAGCAGGCTGATGTAGAAAGACAGTGAATCAAAAGGAGGCAGCAGGGGATTGCAGAGTATCAGGTGACTTCCCAGCCTTATCCCTGTCTCCCTGACAGGCAGCATGCCAAGTGAAGGCTGGGAAATGAGTACAGAATCCATCTGGACACCACAAAATACTAAGCAGTGTTTAGGCCACTGTCTGAGACTGCTGCTGACCCAGAGCTGTCTCCCCGTTTCCTTTACTCCCCTGCCTGCCAGCAACCCTGTGCTGTTTCTTGAATCGCAGCCCAGGCCACCTTTGTGGTAGACATCAGCACACTGCTCTCTGCTCATGTTAGTTATAAAATATTTGTTCTGATGCAGTTATACAATGGTAATAAAATTGTACTGTAAATTGAATAACTGCATTAGCTGAGCTAGTACAGTTTTCCTTCTTTGGGCAGAGCACCATGCCAAGGAGACACCCAGTCCCTGGAGCATGGCCATTCACGTTTGCACGCAAAAGGCTATGGAGGTGAATTGTAAGCTCTTTTGTTCATGGCTTACCACTGCCTTGCACAACAGGGACCCAGTCCATGGCCCAGCACCCTACGCACCCCAAAAGTGCTGCTGTTACTATGCAACAACAACTACTAATGCTAGCAGGCAAAGTATCATCCATTTTAAGCTCTGATTTTATACAATGTTCTGCTTTGTCCTTTTTTAACAGGAATTTAAAAACCTAAAATAATACCATTCAACTAAAATCAGTTAAAACAGTGCCGAGTTATCTTTGGAATACACAGGCAGGAGCCTGCATAAACAGGGACGAACAACCAAAAAGTCTCCTGTTAGAGAAGAGAGCACCCCATGCCAAGGATAAACAGCACTGGTGCTTCAAAAAGTACTTGCACTTCACCTCTGAAATACTGCAGAGCCGCTTGCTGGGTGCATGAACACAGTGAGGTTTTATCTCGACAAACTGACTGCATGACAGCCTCTTCACGGAAGACTAAATTTCATCTGAATACTAATGCTGGCATTGTGTTGACTTCACAATGCAGAGTTCTCCCACTATCAGCTCAACCACCGTACAAATTTCCTTCATTACTGCTGCGGCCTCACATTCCAAAACCCTCCCCTGCAGGAAATTACATGCATTTCTATGCTGACAACAAGCAAGATCTGACAAGTAAATATTCTGCTGCAATGGGATTTGAAATCTGGACTTCAAATGCTTTCATGTCCAGATGATATCATATCATAGGCTTTTTCACATGAAGCTTTAAAATTGTGTGTCCCTTTTGCAAAGCCACAAAAAGAATTACTGAAGAGTGTGAAATTTCATTTAATATTGGCTCCCAAAAGTTAAGACAATTAAAGAAAAATATTCAGTATATATATGTGGTGGGTTGACCCTGGTTGGATGCCAGGTGCCCACCAAAGCTGCTCTATCACTCCCCTCTTCAGCTGGACAGGGGAGAGAACATACAATGAAAGGCTTGTGGGTCGAGATAAGGACAGGGAGAGATCACTCACCAATTACCATCATGGGCAAACCGGACTCAACTTGGGGAAATTAGTTTAATTTATTGCCAACCAAATCAGAGTAGGGTAATCAGAAATAAAAACTAAATCTTAAAACACCTTCCTCCCACCCCTACCTTCTTCCTGGGCTTAACTTTACTCACAAATTCTCTACCTGCTCCCCTTGAGCGGCGCAGGGGGATGGTGAATGGGGGTTGTGGTCAGTTCATCACACGTCATTTCTGCCACTCCTTCCTCCTCAAGGGGACGACTCCTCACACTCTTCCCCTGCTCCATTGTGGGGTCCCTCCCATGGGATACAGTTCTCCACAAACTTCTCCAACGTGAGTCCTTCCCACGGGCTGCAGTTCTTC
>NW_008825109.1:2138251-2141173 GCF_000699105.1 Pygoscelis adeliae | reverse complement strand
TGGGTTCCTCCACAGGCTGCAGGTGGATATCTGCTCCACCGTTAACCTCCATGGGCTGCAGGGGGACAGCCTGCCTCACCATGGTCTTCACCCTGAGCTGCAGGGGAATCTCTGCTCCGGCGGCTGGAGCACCTCCTCCCCGTCCTTCTTCACTGACCTTGGGGTCTGCAGAGTTGTTTCTCTCACTTATTCTCACTCCTCTCTCCCAGCTGCTGTTGTGCAGCAGGTTTTTTTCCCCTTCTTAAATGTGTTATCACAGAGGCGCTACCACTGTCGGTGATTGCTCGGCCTTGGCCAGCAGCGGGTCCGTCATGGAGCCGGCTGGCATTGGCTCTATTGTACATGGGGGAAGCTTCTGGCAGCTTCTCACAGAAGCCACCCCTGTAACCCCCCTGCTACCAAAACCTTGCCATGCAAACCCAATACAATATACATTTTCAAAAGGCTGAAGATGATTGGAAAAATCTTAAAGTATTTTGAAAGAGAAAGAAAAAGTTCCCATCTTCTCAATTACACAAATGAAAATCCAAGAGTGTTAGAGTTGCTACTTCAAGTTGTACAGGTAATACGAAAAGAAAATTATACAGAATCAATACCAGCCCTGTCCTCATTATGCAATGATGAGAATTTATCCCACACAACCAAATCCAAATCCAAATTCTGATCTGAGAAACAATCCAGCTTGTCACAGATTATCTTTGGTGCTTTATGAATACCAAAAGCCCTTATAGTGGGGAACTGCCATCTACCGAAGCGGGGAAGGAACGCAGCTAGAATGTGCTGTGTTTTGCCAATCCCAGGCTGAGAAAAATTCCCTTTAGGGTCACAGGGCAGGTTTCAGCAGTTTTCAGGCTGTAATATATTGCAGAGCTGCTAGAGCCCAGTGGGAGAGAGATGCAGTTTACTCTGTCACGGTCCTCTCTGCTGTTTCCACAATTCAACACCAATTCTAGGCAACAGAATAAAATTCAGCTCTATGATATAACTAGGCGTGATTTCCATCCTTCAGACAGACCCTTTCTGCCATTACTTTGTGCCATTGTGCCTACAAAGCCCTGAGATCAGTTCAATGGGCAGTAAGCTGTGCCTGAACTGTACCACAGGCACCAGTACTGCGCCGTGCTTACCTTATGCCCCTTTTATGCTTCAGCTACTATCTGTGTGTGTAACAACCAGCTTTCCACTTTCTATTTTGTATGAACCTCAGCGCTCTACGTGTCCCACTGCATCACACATACCTATATCCATGCCCTGGCGGGCAGCAAACACACGTGAAAGCGCCAATTGTCAGTGCCTGTCAAAATGGTAAAAGGCTAAATCATAACCACCTGTCCCTTGGTGGGTCTGGATTTCTTTCCTCTACCCATACACCGAGTTTCACATGCGTGTTGGAACACGGTACCTATAAGCTTGATACCTGTCGGTCCTTTTGGTTAAAATCAGCCAGCATTTTAAGAAATCACTGGGGAAAGGAGTGACCAGCCTACAAGGCAACACGGTTGCATGAGTTGTGTATCCTTTGGAAACCAGGAAATGAAATAAGTAATTGGATTCTGTAATAACTGGCTTTGTCTTAGTGGGTCTGAATTAATCCAAAGGATTAGTATTTGTGAAAAGAAAGAAGGGAAAACACATGATCTCATTTATTTTTCCTCCCCAACTATCTGCTGCCAGCACAAGTTAGTGTTTCTCCTCTCTTTGTTTACTGTGGTTCATTTTATCTTCAGGCAGGCATATATTTTAATCTGAGCTATTCCAGGGAATTCTGTGGATGTTGTGGAGTTGCTGCAGATTTTCAGCAAGGTAACTAAACTCAGAAGGTATATAAATACACATTTTGTCTTTTTATTTTTTTGTCTTTTTATTTTTTTTCAGTTCTGTGTGCAGCCTTTCAGTTCTTTACATCTGCATTGCTGCATCAAGTCTCCACTTCAGAGGAATACTCCCCAAAGTCCCTGTTCCTTGAAACATAGTATTTTCTTTAAAATGCAGAAATGACTTTGTGGTCTGACACTGGAATACCTGAGGGATTTTTACTGAACTTACCGTGTGAATGTTGACAGAATCAGCAGGAGACAAATAGAAGCTTTACTCTTCTAAACAGGGTTGTGGAAATGCCACTGTATTTATAATGGAATGTATAAACCCCCCAATCCCTTTTTTCATTTTTCTGCAAGAACTTGCTTAAACGAAACTAAACAAAAACCACTTGTGCAGCAATTCTGTTAGATTACACCAACAACAGAGGAATAAATGAATATGCTAGTCACAGTCTATAGCAGTCTCTCCCCAAAATTCCTTGTTTTCCACCGTACTGATTTATGCCTAATCTTATAATGCACAGGTGAATTATTAATGTTATGTTAGAGGTAATATATGGCAAGGTCTGCAATAATAAAACAGTCACTGGACTTTGGTTGACAAAAAAGGAAATATCACTACCTGTGAATACCTCCTGTGTTTGACTTCTCATTGGCAGAGATCACACCAGTGGGAATGTCACTGGGAGACAATGCTCCACTTGCTACTAAAATACTCTAGTCTCACCTTCATTTGAAGTGCATGTGGAGAGAAGAGGTAAAACAGCCGCATCCAACTTGGTGACGAGTGGCGTCTTGCAGGGGTCCGTATTGGGACCGGTACTGTTTAACATCTTCATCAATGACACAGACAGTGGGATCGAGTGCACCCTCAGCAAGTTTGCAGGTGACACCAAGCTGAGTGGTGCGGTCGACACGCCAGAGTAACGGGATGCCATCCAGAGGGACCTGGACAAGCTCGAGAAGTGGGCCTGTGTGAACCTCATGAGGTTCAACAAGGCCAAGTGCAAGGTTCTGCACCTGGGCCGGGGCAAGCCCAGGTATCAATACAGGCTGGGGGATGAAGGGATTGAGAGCAGCCCTGCTGAGAAGGGCTTGGGGG
>NW_008825109.1:2130547-2137597 GCF_000699105.1 Pygoscelis adeliae | reverse complement strand
TGATTCTATGATTCTAGCAGGGGTGTTGGACTAGATGGCCTTTAAAGGTCCCTTCCAACCCAAACTATTCTATGATTCTATGATTCTAACTCTATTCAATCCTACGTAATTAAAAAAGTGCCAAGCAGAACCTGAAATACTCCAGAAAACTACACAGTAAGGGTGGAGAGAGAGTGACAGGACAGGACCAAGTGAGTAAACAACTAAGATTAGATTAGGATAAATTTGTACCTCATTCTGACCTACTTCTCTTTACAAGATGAAGTGGACTACTTCAGACATGTTTTAAGTTATATATGTGTACTCTCGGTCACACTGCATGCTTTCCTCAATCTTCTTTCTTCTTAGAGAGAAAAAAGACACAAAAATTGAAAAGAAATGTATGCTACTCCCCTCTTTCTCAGAAAAAGGCCACAGGACATCGTGAGGTATGCAAGACCTTTATCATTTATTCTAAACTGGCAACATAACTAAACTTGCATTTGACATCTATGAGCACAACAAAACCCAGGGCACAGAGGGCAAAAATGCAGCTGCACACACACAAAAAAAATAGGGAGAATATGCAGAAGCCAAGAGTCCTACAGTTCTGAGGACCACACTAAGGAAGGGTAGCATGACATGTCTCTCCCATCCCTTTCTGGGTTGTGCGTATAAAAATCTCTCTAGCCCACTTCCGTTCCTTTGATGCAAATTTGTTTGCATCAGTGTAACTGAGGGTATGTCAACATGGTATTGAACAGCATAATTTTGGATTGTGTGGATATATTAAACTTTTAAAATATCTAGTTCATGTACTCAAAGCACTGGAGCTGTGGATGGAGTCCAACACGTTTTCTGACAACGTTGCCAGAAAATACAAACTACTGAAATTTTGTCCAGACTGGGTCCCATTATAGAACCCATTCAACTCCATTTTCTTTCCAAACCCAGGATAAACTAGCCACAGAGATTTAAAAAAAAATAGGATGCAACTCTTTATTTGGGTTATTCTGACCATAGTACTGTGACACCATGTCTAGTGGCATTAGTATTGCAGCCAACAGCAGTAAATTAAACGTCCTTGGGACTGTGCTGGCACTGAGGCAACTGGGACACAAAAGCCAACTGAGACAAAACAGCCACACAAAAACCTCTTACCCCTCTGTACTGGATGGCTGCACCCGTGCTGCCCACTGAGAGAGTCCCTAGCCCGTGCCTACTCCTGATCCATGGCCAGGATTTGTGTATGAGTACAAGCACAGTCAAAATTGTGCCAGCAAAGCGTTGAAGTGAGCCAGAGTCCAAGCTAAAGGATTGGATCTCTGCTCACCCACATTGCTTAACTCTTAGAGCATGTTTTGGGCTACTCTGGGTCTCTCCAAGACAACCCAGGACAGCTTGGGGGAGAACTAACTCCAGGGACTATTTGCAACAGGCAGTAGAGGTATAACTGCACCATGGGTGGCTTACAACAATCCCAGCTTCAGACCCTCAAACTCTTCCATATATCCCCCTGCCACATCCCAGGGTGTGCCACGCACCTTGTGTCATGCTGCACAAAGAAGACTGCAAAGAGCTGCAACACAAGTATCACATTATTTCAGGCAATTCAAGCTGAAAAGGAAAAGAGCCACAGAGTAATATTTATGTCTTTGGGCCTCAAAAGCACCACTGGAGGTGCAGGGAGACCCACAGCCAAGTACCACATAGCTTGGAAGAAGTCTGTACTAGATAAAGAGCTCGCCCTGAGTAACCTGGGTGTGAACCAGCTTGCCCCAAATTGCTCTGCCGCACCCTCCTATTAATCAGTACAGAAACAGCTTATGAGGTATTGCAGAGATACAGAATAACCCACTGATTCTTCCATTCCCCTTCCATTCCATCTAGAGCCTTCCCTTCCTCACCCTAAAATGTCCTCCTTACAACTTCCATAGCATGGACAATATGAACTTCAGTTTAGTGGTCACTTCGAATCCTTTACAGACCCTCTTGTACTCTGGGTATTTACAGAGGGGACGTGATGCCTCTTGAACTGTCTGGTACTTTGGGTCAATTTTTAAGTGGCTCTCAAATCCAGGTCTGCAGGTCTATCTATCCCCTAAACCTCTACACTTGCCCTAGAGCAGTCCAGTCTGAAACTACCATGCTTCCAACTCACCCAATTCACCCCTTGACTACCTCTTCCTTCAGTTTGTTCAGCTTAGGCTGAACGTTTGAGAATGGGAGGTCAGTAAGTGACTGTCCCACAAACTCCTGCACATTCCTGACTTCTGACCCCCAATTCTCTGGTACCTCTCTCTGCTATCCATATGAAGAGACCAGCTGGAAAAAGAGCCAAGAAATTCACTCCCCACTTCCAAGGAGGCCTCTATTTTGAAGTTGAGCAGCACAAAATCTGGGCTGCTCAGCTGCGCATTTTGAAGAGAGATACAGATGGTGTAAGACAGCTCACGTGGTTCAGCATAATTGAGAGGGAACCTCAGGATAGACCTTACATATCAATGTAGACATATTATACTTTCTTTGCAGATGGCGCACACCACGGCGTATAGATGTACCAGAAGCTCTTCACCCCACAAAAGTAAAAGCTGCATGCATTTTAAATGAAAACACCCACCACCACACAGCTAAAATGAAGCAATCAATAATCTTGCCACTAGGTCTATTTCTTGAGTTTGACAAGGTGCCTGACTGATCAAAAATAAAAAATATTGTCTCTTTCTTAAATTATGGACACAAAGCGATTTCAGTTTTGCTGGGTACACACAGAAGAGAGAGGATTCTCTCCCTCCTTTTTGAATGACACTGGGGATATTTTGTTTTAATCAATTAAAGTCTGGTGCTGCTACACTGCAATCAGAATAAGTTCTGACTATATTATACTTTTTCCCCTTTCCTAAGCTGTTTCTACTTTCTCGCTGCAAAATGCTTCTAGCTGTAAATTATTTCTGCATTTCAGATTCATACAGAAATATGTATAAACCAAATGAAGAAAAATGAAAATATATTCATGCAGCTGTTTCTGCCTATCACCTTTAATCTTTCCTGCGCTTTAAAATATGTGCTTCCTACAAAGGGAGAGATCTATTTTTGCTTTATGTGAATATAAAAGTAATTTGTTGCCATAGCAATATTTTTTCCATCCAAATGCTCTGAACACCACAGTTGCTTCAGGTTTTGGGCAAACTGTAACTATCCCAAAAAACCATGTAAAGCGTTATGCTTCAATAACCTCTTCAGTTCCATTATAATCACATCTTTCTGCTAGATATTAACAAAAAATAATTCAATACAGATGTTTATGTCTATACAAGCTTATTCCTAGAGACCACTTTCAAAATCATTTGCTTGCATCTTGTTTAATTCAATTTGCATTAAATTTCTGTAGAATGGACCGAAAAAAACCCACTCCAATCTCTATCCAGTGGGCCAAATCCTGAACCCCACAGGAACTGCGCACGAATCTAAAGGAAGATGTTAATCCCCTGCATGCTGTACTTTCTTAAATTCCCACACCCCCGCCCCCCCCTTGCATAGTGCTCTTTAGTAGGGTTCTCAGAGACGTTAGCCCTGTTCATTTCCATAGCAACCCTATCCGCTGAGTGGAACAATTTGTTAAAATTGTTGGGGTTCAGCTTTTGAAAACAGCAATACCACAAAGACTGGTACGAGAAGCCTCCCAGAGCTTGGGCTAGGAATCACGGGAACACCGTTTTTTTCACCTTAATTTTGACCCTGTCCTGGGAACAGCAACTTCCATGGCTCTGGGAGGATATTTCATGCAAGCTGGAACTATGGATTATGGTATGCAAAACACAGCACCCGGTTGAAACTTACTATGCATTCTTATTGCAGTATTGCATAATGTTTAAATACAAATAAAACAGAAACCAAATGAAACACATAATCCTCAAGATCTTAATTAAAAAAAACAAAGCCAGAACACACAGAAGTTGGCAGCTTTCCACTCTCTTCCACCTACACCTTAAGAGCTATTTCACAACACAGGGGATTTGTGTAAATCGAGGCCGACTGCCCCAGCCCACTGACAGCGCTTCCAGGCATGATGCCACACTAAACTCCATCAAAACCTCCACGCTGGCCACCTATTGCTCATATGTCCGGTGAAGTTCTCCAGATGTGGCTGAAGCTGAATGACTGTGCAGTTCGTTTGGAAAGAAGGCACTGTATGTGTACATGTTGTTTTTTTACTGTTTCTGACTGGATATGAGTTGTGCACATGTAACTGTCCTTGTTACCTTGCACACATTTTCACCAGCCCTTGACTGCTTGTTTGTCTGTTTTGCTGCACGCTCTTGAGCCTGTGTAGCCTTCCTACACACTCAAAAGCCTGTAAACCCTTTGAGGATATTTATTATATACCCCACAGGGCCCCAGCCTGGTAAGCTTTTCTGTAAGACTACAATATAAACACTAAATAAACATGCTTGTTAAAGGCCAGACATGCTAACACAGTATTTTATTTCTTAAAAAATCTATCACGTGCTTTCTTAATCCAGATGTAAATCATGATTTACTGTTGTATTTAAATTGTCACCATCTGTTTAAAGTGGACGTGAAATGCAACGTGCATTTTATACTTCTGAATACAACTGACTCCACTGCAGATGGCCCTTCTTTTGTGCAGTCATTTGCATCGGTAGTGCCTGCATGTGTGTTTCATATAGCAACACAGAGTGGGAAAGGAGACAGCACAAAACAGCAAGGTAATTGCAAGCCCATGAAAACTGATCAGGGAGTATTCAACAGATAGATACTTGCAATATATAAACTGCCATAACATACTTGCCTTAAGGTGAAGTTTCATGGTCAGCTGAAGATAAACTAAATCCATATACTAAATCCATATACTACTGCAAAAACATGAGCATTCTTGCTTTCCCTTTTGCCCCAGTCTGCAAGTTTCTGTCCACTCTCTTCTGCCAGCATTAAAGCAAGACTGGAAAACTGATCTAGCCAAAAGCATTTTTCTGTTTTTGATTTTTGCCAGGTTAGTTTTCAGTCAGATCAGTTTCCAGACCTGGCTGATCATGCAACCAGCCACGTAAACCCCAGTGCAGGACTGGAATTACCCCTTTCAAGGGCATCACACACAGTGCAAATGGAGGTCAGTTAATCACTGTTGTGAAAGAACACTCTTAACTAACTAGATTTCATATTGATAGTGTTCTGTAAAGGGCAATACACAAAATAACTATCAATCAGTATGTGTCAGGCAGTTTACTGCCAGAGGAAACAACTTACCGTAAACAATGTTTCTGCAAGACAGGCGCATATTTAGATCACTATTTTACAGATAAGGAAAGAAACTGAACCACATTAACTTCTATCCTTAAGGTCAAAGAGAAAATAGATAAAGCAGGATAGAAGGAGAGATCTCCTGCCTCTGAAGTCCTGTACCTCAACTACAAGGCTACCTTTCTTTGCATATGCACCTCTCTTTCATGTGTGAGTGCATACATACACACATACAGATTTATGTTTCATAAAGAAATGTGCCTAACACTCTGAAAAATTGATTTCTGTGGTAAAAAACAAAATAACAACTAATTTTATAAGCTCTACTAAATTATAGGAGTAATAGAGAAAATTAACAAGCAGAATATGCACAAAAGAATGTTATATAGCATCATACATAGTTAGACTTCATTCTTAGTGTCAAAATTGTTAACTGGTTTTTATCACCTAACTAATAAAGACCCATTCCATATTTTACACTGCTGACTTCCATGATGCTTTTGAGATGCTTTTTTTTTTAATGTGAAATTCAAATAATTTTGGATTACCAAGAATCAACAGGTGTCAACAATATCACTGCATCAAGGCATAGTGCTTATTACTATTATTTTATTGTTAAGTTCAACTAAATATCACTTGATAGGTAGGGAACATAAACCACTTTAAACACAATGGCAGATACACACAATGGTTTTGCTGGTATCATCATAGTTTTAGAAATGCCAGCTAACAATGAGCTTTATTGTACTGAATGGGATAGGTGATCAGGCACTGAACCATTTTCCTTCTGGCTGCCTACTTTCCTCTCCACAGTCAGGCCGCTCCACGACTGGCAATGCTCCAAAAGGCACAGAGATTCATAAATGCAAGTATGTATAAAATATGCAAACATTATGGATCAGTGTACCCTGAAATATGCAGGTTCTTAAAACACAGCAACGTAGTTTCCTGATAATACATAATGACATCTGGCAGCTCATATTCTAAACAGATTTCCTTCTGGAAGAAGAATTAGTGGGGAATACAAATAGAGGGATACAAGAAAGTAAAATGTTTACAGGAAGAAAGAAAATGCAAGGGCAAATATAAAACTCCCCAGTGTCGATCATGCTACAGAAACTCCTGACCATATTGCAGTACATGGTTGCAGAAGGTCTGTTCCCCCACATCACACGGCAGAGGGGCTGGGGAGAGTCTGGGAAAGGAGGGATGTGAACTTGGGAGCAGAGGTACGCCAATGAATCTGCAAGCATGCAGGCTTCCCAGCCAAACTCCTCTGGAAAGAAGGATGAAGCAACTGTAAAGGTACTCAAGGGGGCAGATACACAACCCTCACAGACCTCTCCAATCCACGGCTCATTTATCATGCTTTAGGTCAGGGCTTTACCCTTCGTGAGGTCAGGGATTTGTTCCTCCGTTCACACAGTGAAGCATCCATCAAAGTTGTGCAGTAAGCAGCTTCACCAGCTGGAAATAATGTGCCAGAGAAAGATTTTATTTAAATAGGCAAAATACCGGGAGGGCCGATTTTCACAGTTGCCTAAACGCCCTTCATGCCGCCCTGACAGCCAAAGGCAGGCATGCGGTATTAAGATCCAGTGCAGAGAAGGCAGCTTGATGTCGGACTAGCGTAAAAACCCGCAACTGCAGCCCGTGTCCTTGAGAAGTCCGAGGAAATGGAGCCATAGGCAGGACAGTGCTGGGCCGGCCGGCCGCCGGCCTCAGAAACTTGCAGCTGAGGCGCCCCGAGAGGCCTCGACCCGCGGGGCTCATGAGGGAGCGAACGCTCCCCGAGTGACGGCCCCCCGC
>NW_008825109.1:2099931-2129889 GCF_000699105.1 Pygoscelis adeliae | reverse complement strand
GGCTCCTCTCCGCGCTCGGCTGCCCGTCCCTCCATCTCCATCTCCCTATCCCTCCATAAGTGAATGGGAGGGAAAAAAACCCACCAGGGCCGTATCACGGCGTCCCCTATCCCAAGCTGGAGCTGGTCTTGGCCTCGGGCTGGCCGAGCAGGGGTGTGAGGCCATGAGGTGAGCAGCCCACCTGCGGCCATACCTGGGGATGCCAGGTCTCTCCAGCCCCTTCCAGTGCTCCCCTGCCTCAGGCAATGCTTATAAATAGAAACGTGGACATTAACTCAGGTTCAATATGCAATGGCAAAGAGTTTCCGTAACTCTGATCGTGTATTTCAAAAGAGGGAGAAAAATCACTACAGTTCTCCAACGTTTTCTGAACAATATAAAGAAGAATGCAGGTCACTGAGGTGGGTATAACAGCAAAGGATCCGGGGGCATGCAGAATACTGTCATAAGACAAAAAGCTTGGCCCCCAGACCTGACACATCTCATCAGCTAAAAGGAAGGGGAACTGCATATAGCTCTGGCCAGCTCTGGCCTCTAGTTGCCATTTCACCACTGACTTGCTGCACAAAATTGCTCTGAAACATTGCATTTCTTCTTAGCTTTTGTTCCTTTCCAAACAGAGATAATGCGTTTTGCCTTCCTGTGAGGTGCTTCAGCATCCATGGAAGAAAAGCAGTATGTGTGAGTCTTCTTGCTACTTAAGGTGTAAAACCTGCCAGACAAAGTCCGTCATTTTGGTTTGTATTTGTACAGCATGTGGTGCAATGTGGGTCCTTCTTTTTTACTAGGGCTTGCAGGCGCTTGCAGGTCAGCAGAAGTACACAGAGTTAATTATACCGATGCATGAATGCATGAGGAAAAATATTTTTTAGAAATAAAAGTAAAAAAAAATATTCTGGAAGACTGTCTCCTGAGGCAGCCTATTTGCATCAAAAACCTTCAAAACTAACTGAAAGAAAAAGCAGAGCAAACACAGTATCTGAATGAAAAAAAAAAAACTGTCCTAACAAATATAGTGTGTATATGAAATGTTCAAATCCTGGTCTTCCTTACAGAACGAAACAAACATACTAAAGACAGATTATCTTTTAATTTCAGCATTTGTTCAATTAATTATTTGATACCATGCAAGAAAACCCAAGAGAGAGCCAGCTAAGGTCCCAATACTATAAATACATTCATGTGAGGGTTTTCTGATTTAGCAAGTTCAGGTGATCCATCTGTATTTGAAGAAGATAGGGATAAAACTGAGTTCCATCTGTGTTTAGATGAGTAGTTCTCACTCATCTGAAATGGGATTTCTGTCCATGTTTCCTTCCTTCCTTCCTTCCTCAAGTCAAATGCAACCTCCACCACACTGAGAGGAGCAGCCTCTGCTCCCCCCTCCCTCCCTCCCTCCCTCCCTCCCTTCCCTCTTTTCCTTTCATTCTTTTCACTCATTCTGTTTGTTGTTTTTGCCAGAACTTTTTTCTTTGATTTCTGCTCTTTGAGGAGTCATCAGCATTTACTCTTGGCAGTAGTTTTGTTTACACAGGTAGAGAAGGCTTACCCGCATAAAAGGAACAGACTTACATGCCAGATTTCAGTGGAACTGGACTTCTGTTCCTGATCTGCTGGTGTTTGTAAGCAATAAAAAAATTTATACTGATCTAGCTCTTGGGAGGGGTCAGCGGGAACCAGTCTTTGTCATCACCAGTCCACTGCGACTAACACTTAAGAGTGGCAATCTAGTCCTTCTATGCATCCCAGTTCTTTTTCTAGTCAACTGCACCTCGGAGAGCCTCCAAAGGTGTCCCAGTCCAGCTAACTTAGCTAAAAGCATAAATTATCTCCTTCTGGATCTGGCCTGGTCCTATTAAAGTTTCAAATCTTTGTTTTAAAGGCTGACAATTTTTTTTCTTACACTGCTGCCCTCCACTGTGCTCTTTTTTCATCTCCCCGCCATTAAATAAACTTCTCCGTCAGTACCAGATCTTGCTTACAGATTTGCAAAAGCAGAACTTTGTTTTGCTGAGCCTCCCAAGGTCTTTAAGAAGCGGCTGCTCATTTATACGCCAACCCCACTTAAAACATGAGGGCAAATCCTCTGGGTACATGAGCAGAGCTCATTAAATTCAGTGGAACCGTGGCTTCAAGTCACCCAGAAGTCTGCTGTACACAGCTGTCCAACCCAGGAATTCACAAATAGAACAATCTGGTAAAAAGTGATTTGAAAAAACCCCACAACTTTAAGGATGTGTCATCACCTAACTTGCAAATACTTTAGATTTCCTTTACATACATTATTTGACTTTAAAGGTTTCAGGAGGGGAAAGTCCTACAGCATTAGAATATGAAATTAAGCAAAGGATCCTGTCATTTCTCTACTGACGTGCAGTCTTTCATCTTTCATTACAACAGTGTCTAGCCAGTGATTATGCTGACCCTTTACTTCCTCTGGCTGTGCACTTCTGCCCTTATTCTACAAGGCACCCAATTTACCATAAATTGGATATTAAGAGAATAAATTATTAATATATTTGTAACCTGGAACACAACTAAAAAGCAGTTCAAGTACGCAACTTGGATGGCTGGAAAAACTGTTTTCAGTGGTGTATTCGCATCTTACAGCAGTGACTGAAAAAATTATAAAGGAGTAGAACATATTTTCCTGACATTTTTTACTGATCTGGGACTTGTTTTTACTGGAGAAAGAGAAGGAAGACATCAGGAATTTGGGAAAGATGGTTGCAAGAATTTTTTTATTGGTTAAGAACTGAACTCAAAGCCCATTTTCAGTCAGCCAGGGAACTCCCATTAACTTCTGATTTTTTGCTCAGAACGTCATATAAAACATTACTACAAATGTGTAGCACAATTTCAAAGGGTAAGCAATAGTACAACAGAGCCTACTTCGTATCACTGTTGATGCTAGAAGCAAAAAGGAATCGAATAAAGTAAGTGAAGATGCTAAGGTTTGGAATCAAATGGATCACACAACGTATCTTGACATATGTTACAAACTGGGGTTATGCATGGCATAACATATGGCATAGGTGAATGGGGTTTATTGAAAACAAAATATTGTTATATAACAAACATTGGATTTCCTCTTGTTATGGAAAATATGCCATGAGAAAGTCTTACTATCTTATGTACTTGATAGACAAGGTTTCATAGTTGTCTGCTAGATGTTTCCTTTACCTCTTCGCTCATTTACAGAGGCTTTTGGAGAAAACTTAACACAAAAACATTAACTGCAATACAATGGCACATCCATTGTTATTTGTTAAATAATGCCTTAAATGATATAAATGCTAACATGCCAAAATAACATACTTTATACACAGGTAGTAAATTATTTTAAATGGATAAAAGCAAAAATCTTCCATTTTTTATGGCACTCTACTTCTGTGAATCTATTAAATAAGTGAATATTGATTAGATGATGTCTCAGGATTCCATTAGCTATGAAGATGCAAGCACAAAAAGGTGGATGGAATTTAATACTTATTTGAGGATTGCAAATAAGATCTGTGAAAGGGCATATGAAAGAAGTCTGGGCCCCAGAAAATACTTCTTGCTGCATGATACAGAAATATCCAGAGGTTTCTGCCATGGTGATGAATATGTAGCATGTAGTGTGGTGCATTAATTCTGTGACTGTCTATGAAAGAGCAACATGTGACTTTTTTTTTTCTTCTTAGACTTAGTAGATAGCAAAAATGGCAAAAATCCCACGTTTTGCAATAAAGCACTCAGAAATTAGGATGCTTTTAGGTAAACGTTGCCTCTCTGGGCTAAACCTTCCACCTCTTGTGTCCTTCTACAAGGGCTTGGGATGAAGAGGCTTACTCCGCTCTGGATTTCATTGTAGAAGGCCACCTGCATGGGCATGAAGAAAGATGGGAGTGGTGGGGATGGTGCAGGTGCTTCAGTGATTGACTTGATACAGTCATCATGGGAGCCAGGGACTGCAGGGCACACCAGAAAACACATCGTGAAAGGGTTAGGTGTGTAGGAGAACCCTGCTCCATGGTGGCTGGGCTGGGTTTTCAAGGAAAAAAATGTGACATCTGTTTGCAGTGTGGGTACAGCATTTCCAGGAGGGTAAATTACTGCACAGAGCTCTCTGTTCTACACCGTGATGACTTCTGAGTCACTCAGTTGACACCTGCAAAAAACACAGTGCCAAAACATGGCCCCAAATGCCCTCAGTTAAACCATTGGAGCAATTCCTGGTGCTGTTTTGGCATTCAGGATTTAGCTAACTCCTGGGTCAGAGACCTTGCCCAAGAGGCAGGTTGGATGTGGCTATCTCGCCTTGGAGTTAAAGAGAACCAAATAGTATGGACGTGACTAGAGCATGCCAGTTTTATCTCTCAGTGAAAGAACAGACCCTGGCATCATGTAGCTAGCAGAAAGTTCAAAATCTTGGATTTCGGGGGCCTTTGCTGACTTCTGAAGTTTCCTCCTTCCTAAGGCAAGCACTTAGGTAGCCCAGTATAAACATAGCTACTCATAGCCATGTGGTGCAGCCCGTTAGCTATGTCTGGTTTAAAAGCCTGTTGGTCCTTCCTTCCTTGTGTAGATATAAAATACTTTTCTTTTAGTATTACACCCTGGATAGAATATGCCCCCTTCCCCACACCATCACACAGTTACCTCATACTGAGTCAGTTCTTCACTGTGGTCTCTTGAACTTCAACTTCTTGAAGTTAATGCTTTCCAGGGTACATGCCCCAGTTCTGTGCTACTGCTTGCTTCCTTGTTCCTAGCTGTTTGAGCTTGAACATGGCTTTCTTAAAATGTATTTTTAATGGTCCACCTTATAGATGTCTCCCGTGGCTTCCCTATGCTTGTTATTATTTTTTCACCATATAGAATAATCTGCTATTTTCTAATACTAACATCTGAGAGGTTTCTTTAGAAATACTGTTATTTATGATTTCTTACTGATCTCTGCTTTCTGAGATCTGTCAGATAGAGAGTTTCCAGCCCATGTAAGAGCTATTGTTTGTTAGGATTTTACAGTGTTCATGGTACTCTTATTCCTATGGAAGCAAGGCGCCTGTTTTTACCCTCACCCCCCCAATATTTTTTGAGGCTGTCTGTCATTTTCAAGCACATTTGCAGAGAGATAAATATCCTAAAGATAAATACCCTAAAGATAAATACATTTCATAAAAATAGATAGTTGTAGGAAAATACTACTAGAGTTCAAATATCACTCTCAATAATTTCTGAATCCATTGGGTAGTTTCTGTACTTAAAGATGACAGCATGTTTGTCATTTTGAAATACCCTGCAGCGAGAAATAATAGCCTGTGTTGATATATGCAAAGTAAACAGAAAACCTAAGTGTAATACAGCTGAACAGTCAATTAACCAAAAGAGACACAATTCCCTAGAAAGCCAGGTTTTGTTAGCTCTCAGAACTACTTGTTTAATCAGATTGTCATGTGATACTAAGGCAAATACCTTACAAACCTCTGCCACACATCCTTTATCAAACAAAGTTGTGGTACAAAAAATGAGATTGGTTTGACCAGACTGATTTAACATCTTGAGATTCTATTCCTATCTCTTGCTATATATCCAATCTTTTACCAGTTTTTCTGTTACTGGGCCCAGCCTGACTCCATGCTAAAAGACCTGTCAGCCAATGCACTAACCTTTTTTGATCATTGACATAACATTAGCACTGTTTTTGTCTTCTCAAATTTCCTTAGTAATCTGAGATTTATTAAAAATTAACCTAACCCATTTGTTCTCTAAGGTCCACACCTCAGAGGCATTCAGTTTAACATCCTTCTTCTTTACTAGGGATGGGCTGGGAAGTACTTCTTTGCCTTCTTATGAAATTAGATATTTATTGAGTTCTTCTGCCTTTTCTACATCATTATTTAAACATCTCCTTGATTATATGTCTTATTAATGAGACCGGTGTCAAAGTGCTTCCTGAATTATTCATGGTAGTTTGTGGTGATGAAACCGTAGAACATAGCAGAAGATGAATGGTTTTGTGGTTAAGATATTCTCTTAGCTTGAAGAGACCTAGGTTTTAGTCCTACAGACTTCCAATGTGACATTATCAAATTAAAACACTTTTTGTGTCATATGACTACCTCCTTCTGGAGCTGCTAGTGAGGAAGTTAAAACCCTGCCTGTTGCCTCCTAAGTCTATTCTCTTTGCTTCCTAGCTCTCAACCTCCCCCCTTCCTAAAGGCTATCATATTCCGCTGTCCTCTCATATCAAAAGACAATGAAAGGTAGTATCAGACATGCCTCAAGATCTCATGCATCTTTGACCTTACTGCTTCTCCTTGCTTCTCGTCATGTCTCAGTTTATCAAACACGTGGTGCAGAACCATTATACTGAATTACCATCTATGAGCTTTCATGTACGCAGGCCTGACCGCCCTCCACTGTGGCCTCTCTACTCTTCCCTCCACTGAAACTTCTCTTACACAGTCTTCTGTGATCCTTTCTTGTGCTGTCGACATTTTCTGTGTCACAACATCGTATTTTCCTTGGCTACCATGGCTATATTACATTGGAAATACCCATTTCTTCATTTTTCAACTTCTTAGGTTTCAGCTTTTACCTGTAGCTTCTCTTGTTGCAATTATTTTTTTGCAAATAATTTGTTAGCTAAACAAAACGGGAACTTTCAAGAGCTTAACCACATCAATTGCTATTTTATTCTGTTTCTCTGATAATCTCAGTTGTTGTCCTTTTACCTGATAATATTTGTATCTTTCTTGCATTGCAAATAATCTTGATGGTCATTAAACTTTCTATTACCAGCTTAACGCAAGAAATAAAAAGGTTCACTGATAATCCGTTAGGTCAGATTTAATGATAATTGGAGCTAGTGAGGATATCTTTGCAGGCAAGATTGGGTCCATCAGTAGCAGTGCTATATAATCATTGAGCATTCTTTCTGGATGAGTGTTTTTGGATGACAGCAAAATGGGCTATCTCTGTGTTCAAGTTCATAAAGATGCCCTTCCCCTTGTCCTGTTTCTGGACATAATTGCAGCTAGGTGCATCCACAATCAGCTATCTTAGCCAGGTGTTATTACTAAAGATCATCAGCAAGTTATTGTTCTTCATGGCTTTAGCATGTACCTGGACTTGAGTGCAAACAGGTCACCACTGCTATTTCTGAGACTCCCTGAATTTATATTCTGTTCCTTTTATGTCCTATCCATTGGCTTTTTCAAGTTCTCTGATTTCAGGAAGATTTCTGTCTCTGAGAAAACTCTATTCACCATTTGAACCACAAACTAGACATAGCTAATCCTTGCTATGGCAGGTTAAAGATAACCTACCAGCATGCAAAGAATTTATCTGAGAAGGTACACAAGAATTAGAGTTCAGCATTGTGTGTAGATCAAGCATGTGGAATATAAATACACTAGCGTAACCTTACAATGATTCCCAGTTTGTGTTTTTGCAACAGGGAGTACAAACATGCCCTACTCGGCACCCACAGAACACAGCCTTTTTCTCCCCCCACTCCACTTTTGAACTGATCTGGGAATGACGCTAGGACCCAGGCAGGGGAATGCATGGACTTGAAACACATCCACAATCCCTTAAGGCCATCTATCCTATTTATTACTACCTGTAAGTACATATGGTATAAATATAAATATATTTGGGAGGAATTTCCAGGGTTTTGGCCAACACATTTACTGCTACAGGAAACAGTTTACTTCTGGAGTGTGCTCAGTTTCATTTAGGAGCAGAGAATATAAAGTGACTTTTCATAATTAATTTTCTGTCTCCTACTTCCATATGAGATCCCTTCTGATCTCATATGTTCAAAATGGTAGCCAGAGAGGGGGGGGGGAAACCCAACATACAGACCTGACTATTTCATAAGCAGGTTTTTGCAATTTTTACCATGATTATAGTTATTTTCATAGCCTGAGTGGGGTTTTTATATAATTGATTTCAGTGAGTGGTTACATCAGTCGTTGCTGGGTTTTATGCCTTTGCTATAAAAGCACGGACCAGGTTTTAAGAGCATATTGCCCAGTATAATGTGCAATGGTGATAAGTGCCAAAATTTTCAGGCAGTAGCTGTAGCCTGTTGTCTTCATTTTGACTGCTCCCTGGGAGGGGATCCATAGGGCTGGTATTTCTTGCGTAGCTAATATTAGGCTTAAAATGCTCTGATTTAAATAATCTGGGAACAGTGAAGAACTGAACGAAAATGAGGTATCAGTCGTTATGCATCCTCTAAAGGAAACTCGTGCTAGCAGAAAAGCAGGGGAGACTCGAGAAGGGTGGAGAGTGGAAGGGACATTCTGCTACTATCAGTCACCCCATTATTAGTTTAGGATTAGTCTCTTTTTTTCCTAATCACAGAAGGTAATTCTTGAAATATTGCCTTTATCAACAACTCTAGTCACTCCATTGTGCTCAGTGCAAACAGATTAATCTGAATATCTTAAAACAAAAAGTCCTTTCCTTTCTCCACTATAATTTTTCACAAGCAATAACAAATAGAATAGAGAGTATAATGGCCATTACTGGCATATGGATGTATTTCAGGTCCCTATATTTCCTCACTTACAGGGCTCCTCCACTCTCTGTTATGTGTGTTTCTCTACCTAATAATGGTTTCGAAGCTACCATCAAATAAATAAATATGATGAAAAGTATAAGAATGTTTTTTACTAAGCTGCAAAATATACAAATCATCTAGACTGCACATGAGATGCCTCATACAACTCTCAGACACAGATGTTAAATGAAATTGATTATGACAGTCCCCTCTACATCTAAAAATCTAGATAAAAGGCAACAGACCTGAAATTCAGAGACCATACTTTAATCCTCAAATACTAACAGCAGCCTTCTCTACCCATCCTGAGATAATAGCTCTTTCCTTGTGGATTCTTATCATTCATGCAGTACAGATATCTTTACAAAGTGTCTACAAAATAACCCACCAATACAATGTTATATAACAGAACATATGGAATAACTTTTTTTTTTTTTTTAATTAATGTATTAGGACTCCCATTCCATTTAATCGATAAAGTATCACATGCTTTTCTGAGCAGTTCTCCCCATTATCACACTGTCAAGATATTGGAGGAAGATGTGATCTCCCCTGTGCTAGCTCTGAACCTGGCTCAGTATTGAGGGTTATAGTTTTCTGGGTGTGTGGACCAATCAAAAAACTGCGAGTCCCCCTAGAATCTTTCTGTGTGAAAGTGCTCAGTTGTAGTGCAGAGTGCTACAGTCTGGATGATATTTGTCACAGTGGTATCCAAATGCTCTTTTAGTTAATGTCTGCTATGTAAATGCATACTCCATTTAACCCGCTAAATGTGCTCTCCATTGTATTACTGAAACTGCATTGTATTTAACCTAAACTTCTTTTTCCAAGGCATCTAAAGCCAAAGTCAGTCCTCCAGAATAATTGTTGGCACTAACACCTCATTGATAACGACAATGTTAAGAGGAAAATGAGTTCCTATTTGTCCCAGCCTATAAATACTAGGCTTCCTCAATAACCTGGCATTACACATCTTGCCTCTGCTTCCTATGTGGGTGTTAATGAACCTGCAGTTAAGACCACATGCCTTGCAGACCCAAGGTGAAGTAACTTTTGCCTCTGACACTTAGTTCCTTCTTCCTCAGGGCAAATCCTGGCCATACCCATGACAACCAAAAAGTATAATTTCACTGACTATATTCCTTATCCCATCCAGTCATCCGCTTGCTGTAAACCATGATAAGAACCCATTGCAAACTTCCAGCAGTTGTCTGACCAGTACCAAATTGGTTGTGCACTTACCTGTGCTAGTCTGGTTTATCCACTTCCAGCAGTGCACAGCCATCAACTTGTGCACCGGTGTAATCACCTTCATTTGGAACTGGGACAAGGTTCCTCTAGCAGTTTCAGGAAAGTCTGATCCTTCGGCTGGGGGCTGTGCTTCCACTAGTGATATCCAAAATGTTATGATCCCATTCTCTAACTTTGCTCTTGTCCCTGACATGTACCACTGGATGCAGTGGAATTGCACAGCTATTCCATTATTCTTGAAGCATGTCCAGTCTGCTGTGAATATGCCATACTTGTCCTTCAGGCTTAGCAAGCCCATAAGGATCTGTTCCCTATTTCATCTTGAAAACAGGACTTTTCATCTAAGGTTTGGACTTCCACTTGTGATGCAAAGCAGACCCAAATCACCTCTCTGCTGGAATCGTGAAGAAAAAGTAAGGTGTCCCACAAAAAGCACAAGTCAGTTCTTATGGATCACACTTTCTGACAGTGGGAAATCTGCAGCATGCACCCACAAATGTTAGTGCTGAGCATATATACACAGAGTATAAGTGTAGGAATAAGTATTTGAGGTGCATGGTATCTACAGCAAGGCACTGTACACAACTGAGGACAGAGCTTGGGCTCGTCTGAGCAGGATATGTGTGCTCACACCGTGGATGAAGCCTTTGATATGTTCTGTAAATCTTCCCCTGCCTTAAGCCTGTAGAAATGGTTGGAAAAATTTTCTAACATGTCATCTCTGTGATATATCTACACAAAATCCATGTTTATACCAGAAGTTATTT
This sequence comes from Pygoscelis adeliae, assembly GCF_000699105.1. Lineage (NCBI taxonomy): Eukaryota > Metazoa > Chordata > Aves > Sphenisciformes > Spheniscidae > Pygoscelis > Pygoscelis adeliae. The sequence continues at coordinate 2,119,311 of NW_008825109.1, read as the reverse complement.
TGAGCATATTGCCATTTTCCCACTACTCAGTTAAATGAGCAAAGGATGCTCGCAATACTGTCAGAAAGCTGAACACATGAGAACTCAAGCTGCTAGAAGTTGATCTATTAATCAGAAATTTGCCTTCTATACGGTGACTGGCAACTGTGAAATAAAAAAGCAATGACATGGCACATGCAAATCAGATCTGATCTTTAAAGTTCATAAAGCATGGTAAAAATGGTAGAGAAAAGATTTTATAAGGGAAGACTTTTGCTTAGTAGAGATTCCTCTCCTTTTCATTGTTGTTGATGATATAGTTGAGTCCTCAGACATCAAGAGGTACTCCAGTCCTATCTTACTATTTCTTCTACTCTTTAATAAGTCACTGACTTTCAAACAGCCACCCTGAGTGCCTCAGAGGATGAGATACTTAAAGTCCTAGGCATTAAAAGAATGGTGTTTCTGAAAAATGGTGATTTTAGGCGTCATAGTCTAGTATGACAGCATGCTAACCAACTCATATGTCAACAACAGCAACAAAAAATCAAAGCTGAATTTTTAAAAATATCTCGTGATACCATGCAGCTTATAGGCAGATGTTTATATCTGGAGCAATTCTGTGAATTACAAAGCTATAGCCAGCCTGGCCTCTTAGGAGGTACACCTTCTGATATGCCATGTGAAAGAAAGAGTTTTTCTCTTAAGAACACATTCATTCATTGTCTTCATTATCCTTTAGGCAGTGCTTTCTATATTGCAAAATCATTACCCCTCTGCGAACAAACAGTACAGCAATCTGATCCCAAAACATAACCTAGCTGCCAATTTTAAAACACTCTGGGCAATAACACAACATGGTATAATAACCTTTCCTGGGATTTATTTTTAAAAATGATCTTTGCTTTCCATAGTTTTCTGTCTTGCAAAAAAACCCTAACCAAGCCAAAACCAAAACTCAGCAGTAGCCACAATGTCAGTGTGAGTGAAAAGCCCTGGTTAATTATAAGTATTGTCAGGAGCGAACAACAACCACAACTACACTTTTAGGCATCTTGACTCATTCTTGAAATCGTGTTCCAAAGGAGCGCAACAGGGCAAGTCTGACTGCAGAGTAGGAGAACATGCAGTTGTGGGAACAGAATTCAAAGCTCAGCAGAGCCCCTGAAATCAGTGCAGTTGCACCAGAGTAACTGAGAGCAGAATGTACTGTATGTTTCGCATTGGAAGTCCTGTCATAAGTCAAGCAAAGAAGAAATACATAGCACACACAAAATGTAATGCAACTAATAGGAACTAGCCATTTTCTGTGATGAAGATCTTGAAGTCTTTTGTATTCTGTAAAGAATAAAGCTTAATTTTAAAATATTGCAACTGTTGTACAAGGAATCACTGAAACTGTGTAACTGTTTGTTAAAAGCTATTTTTATTTTATTGTAATTGGTTTGCTTTTATTATAGCAGGAGCTAGAGGCTGCAGCAAGGGCTGAACAAAAGTTGGAATTTCCATCCACTTTGGGACAAGAAGTCAAAATATCAACACAGACTGTGGAACCGAATGTTCTGAAATCATGGATTCAGAAACAATTGAACATTTCATCTTTTCCCAGCTGAGCACAAAAGCTGCATATTTCTGCAGTGTTACACTGCCTGATGGGGTTTAGAGTTTGAATCGCCTATTGTGTCATTCTGTCCTTGGTAAGACTGCGGGCTCAGGCCACGTCTCCAGTGCTGCGTCGCAGCCGTAGGGATAACGGCGAGAGGAGTGAGTGTATTGTACCCGTGCAGATAGAGTCTAATCCGGGTGGGAACCACAGGAGAGAGAGGAGGCTAAAACTACAAAGCCAATTATACAATACAGTGTTGTTACAGAAACCAGGTTACTACTGAACCAAGTTAAAACAAAATATCTTGGCTCAAAGAAAAGCCACAGAGCCAATTTTTCCCATAGAAAAGTTGTGGGAATTTTTTTCCCCACAAGAAAGTAATTCTAACCCAAAGCAGCCAGGTGGCTGTTTTACTTTTTGTCCAGTGGTGCCCTGATGGTCTTGGAGGCTGTACAAACCTGACTAGACAAGACTGTGTTTTCAGACGAGTCAGGTATTCCTGTCTCCATATCATGGACCCAGCACTGATGCACCATTAGCAGATATTTTGCTCCCTCTTACAGTGCTCTGTCTACACTAATGAACTGAACAGGCTCAGGCTAGGCTCCCCCAGCTTGGTTTTGGCCTGCACCATCTAGCACTGTGTCTGGGCATGGTTTGGGAGACTGGTCCCAGTAAGCAGTATGGATGAGATCACCCTGTTTTGGGGGAGAAAAGATGCATGTGGGATCAAGTAGACCAGAACGGTCGCTGCTGGAGCCCAACTCTGCCTTCCACAATAAGAAGCAGATGTCTCACGTGAGCACGGACCACAGTGGAGTGCAGGGCTATGAAGTTCTCAATTTGGGGCTTTCGCTAAATGCCCATGGTCAGGCTGGAGGAGCCATTTCATAGGCAGCTTGTTCAAGAGCACACAGAAAGCCTGTGGGAGAGCAGCAAGGCGGTCCAAAATGCCTGATGCCAGCACAAATGATTTAACCGTAAGAACATATTTCTCCTCTGATAGAGATTTGCCTTATTAATGAAGTAATTTCTCTGAACATTTTATAATTGAACCAGGTACCTTGAAATGAATATGAAGTATTGAAGTTACTGAACAGAGTGTGTATGTACTTACGAATTGAAAGCAGAAATTCTAGCTGAAAAATGTTTCATTAAACCTTAAACTTTCTTCCTTTAGTGAAAATTAAAGGGTTGTTTAGAACTGCCTCCCTTCTGCTTTTGTTATCAAAAGGTACATCAGATATTGAAGTGCAATTAAAATCCAGTGGGCCCAATTTTGCAACTAATAAAAATTTGCATGAATTGAGTTCATTGGAGCAATATTGATCTTCAGTACCTGAGGATCTGCCCCTCAGTTTTAACTTTATTTTTTAAGTGTTCCTCTGCTGTGGCAGAAAAGGAGAAGAGGCAGAAAGAAGTCAGTATGAAAGAGGAAAGATGCACATCTTCAATACCTTACAAAAGCAAAGGTGGCCATAGGGAAAATGAAAGCGTTAATCCAGACCAACCCAAATAGATGTAGGACTGTATGTTTTGTTTTGCTTGGGTGTTATTTTGGTTTGTGTCTGTAGTTTTGCAAAAAGGATGAAAATACCCATCAGAACTTAGTCTTGAACAGTCTGCTAAACAGACATTTTTATCTGTGTAGAAACACATGATTGTGAGATAGGCCTACTGAGAAAATTACAAAAAGCTTATTTCTCACTAAATGAAAGGATGGCTCTTCCTTCAGGTATCATTATTGTAGGTTGGTGCCATCCATTTAAAAAGTAAATACAGCTCTAAGTAAATTGACCTGCACTTTAACATATGGGCCCTCCTTGAGGTCAGGTAAATGAAGTAAACTGAATATAAGCATGTACCCAAGGGACTGGGAGAGTGTGTATAGTACTTATTATGCGTAGTACTTCATTTGTTCTGGTCCATTTATAATAGATATCTATTGAGAAAATGCAGTGTTAATATCCATATTTTGGTCATCAAGCACTCGCTAAATGATGCTTTTGTGATACTTTGTCAGTAGCAAAGGATAATATTTGATATTATCAAATGACAGCTGCACTTGACTGTTTTCTCTCCTTTCTAAATGATAATGGTTGTGCAAAACCAGCTTTGATACAGAGCACATTGATGAAATGTTAGTGAGGGTTTGGGGAAGCTTTCACTAATTTAAAACAATGTTTTATTGACTGTTGGCCGCATCTACAGAGCAAAAACATGTCCCATGTAAAAATCAAAATGGATGAGCCTACCTTTGGACTCATGGGGAAGTTACAATACCACTTGCCCCATTCCTCCTCCCCCGGCAATTTTCCGAGGTTGCCAATGCCAGGAGACGCAGCTGCCCCCTCGCCTGGCTGCGCCCTCGCCCTGGCCAGGTAGCAGGCACCCCTCTGCGGAGCTGCCAGGGCTGGGGATACTTCTTCCCACCCAAGCCCAGCAAGTGGGGAAACAAAGGCACGGCAGACCGAAGGAGAGCGCGGGGTTGCTTCGGAGGCCACAGAACAGCTGCCCAAGCCCCTTAATACCCGTAAAGAAGCAATTGCTGAAAATGCTGAGTGTAATTTGTGGTACGTAAGAAAATCTTCAGTGGGATTTCATGGGCAAGTGAAGCTTGTTTCTGCCCGTAATGGTTGCTGCCTGTGATCTGCACCCCCACTGGATTCAGCAAGGATGTGCGGGGAGAGGGGGTGTGAGGATTAGGAAAGGAAGGAAACGGTTATTTTGCAAACAGTGAATTTTAAATCTATAATATCTGTATAATCATTTGATCATTCAGAGAAAACAATAAACCTTTCAGTGGAACCAGTGTCCTAAATTTATTCACAGACAGGGGGGTGGGGGAAGCAAGCCTTTACCTGCTACTACCATCTAGTGGTAAAAAAGAAATAAAGGACGTGTTTGCAGAAATAGTCTGTGGGAGGGATGAGGCTGGTGAATAGAATTAAGAAATCGGAGAATTGTTATCTGGCAGCCGCTTGCTCCCCCCAACTGTAAACGCACACACTATCCGTCACTCTGCTACACCCACACTCTGCTCCTGACATGGAAAGTAAGCACAAAACCAGAGCCATGAATAGAAATGATCAGTCAGGGAAACATATTCCTCTTGACCTCAGAAGTCACGTCTTTGCTTGATGTAAGTATATGATTTAAGATCATCCAGCCGTGGCCATCTTTGCATTCATACATATACGATAGCTAACAAAATAGGCCACGGGTCTTCTCTATTAACTACAAGAAAATACTAGGTCATGTACGTAACTGAGAGCTGCTCCTCTCCTGAGGGTTGTACTTAGCGGAGGTAGGGAGTTAAAGTGTGATGGCCTCAGCCCTTGGCTGTCCCCACGCTCCCTGCTGTCTGCCGAGGGAAGCCCTGCCACCCTGCCCACGGGACGCTCTCCCCTCCTTGCAGCATTGCCATCTGGCCTTGCCGCACTGGGAAGCAGAGCCTCGGCACCTTGCCGGGACTCGTGGATGGAGGCTGGATGCTCCCTCATGGGAGAGAACTGGGACTCCACCTGCATCTCACCAGGTCCTCTGAAGTTGCTGGTCTACTAGGCAAACTTCTACCTCCCAGGAAAACAAGTTTATCTGTCTGAAGTGCAGAGCTAAGAAATCATTTACTATATTTAGGACAAGTACTGGGAGGGGAAATAATAGCGGACTTTACAGCTGCCTTGCACACTGTTTTGGCTTCGAGCTGTGTTCAGTTCACAGATGAGCTGCTTCTCAAGGTGATTCACATCTCTTTCCAACCCAGTGGGAAGGTCTTCCAGTTCTTCCAAGCTGCCTCTGTCCCCATCACAGCCTGCTTCCCCTCGATCAGTGATAACCCTAATGCTTTTTAGCTGGTGGGAATCTCAACAGAAAATTCAGTAGTAGACTTATGGGTCTACACATGTATAATGCAAAGGAGTTTTAGGAGGATAGTATACAAAACAAGAACAGCATAGGTCATTTTTTAAAGAAAATAATTGGTGGACGAGAATAATTACTTGTTATACATTGGAAGACAGAAAAAAATTGTCATTGTCCCCCAATGACTTAGATTGAAGTCAGCTGCGGCTCTCCTGTATTTCAGTAGGGTTCCTGATGCATATATATGAATCTTTGCAGCTTCCTGCAAGCTTCAGTAATCATTTCATCAAGGCATCAACTTCAGTGTGAGGTGTAATTGGAATCACACATACCACACCTCCAGCCACCGGTGTGTTGGGTGTCCTTGGATTGCCTCATCCTCCTGCCTGAACTGGGACAGTTTTCGCATGTAGCTGACTGCAATAAATACATCTATAAAATGTGCCTTTTCCTTCCAGACCTCTCTGAGCATAATCAAAAGTTTATGTACCTAAGTTCAGAGCATATCGGTACAGTTTAGGCAAGACTGATTCTAACCTTAAAGTCAATGCCTAAAACAAATTAGAGGAATCAAGTGCCAAAAGTACAACCTCTACCCCTCCAAGGGAAACCACCCCAAAAATCAACCCTGAAAGGCATGCTTTATTTTAAACTTAATGTTTCAAACTTAAAGTTGGTGCCTAAAATAGGTCAACCAACCACTAAAAGTACTTCTCTCCATTGACTGTAGCAGCAGCTGAGAGTGACCAACTCCAGTGCAAGATATGAAAGCTAAAGCGCTGAAGTTGGCATTAGGTGGGCGGGAATTTTCACTGAAAAACAGGGAGAATAGGACAAGGGTGAAGTTCCCTATTGACCATTCTCTTGGGAAGAAAGTGGCAGTTGGCCAACAACTGGTTCTAGAAGAAAAACTTAAGGAAAAACTGCCCTGAAAACAACACCATAGGCAGGTTGGATCTCCTTTTACACCCAGATATGAGATCACTGGAAGGCTCATCAGTGTTTTATCACCATCACTGAAATAGGTTCTGGCCCTTCTATCAGTAGCATCAAACTCCACCAAGTTAGGGGGACTGCTCTGTCCCATGTCCCAGGTGGCACTCAAGCATTATTTTCTTGTGAAAAGGTGTAGGAGTGACAATGATAAATAATTCATGATCTGTCTCCTTTCCATCTCCCCATTTGCACTTCCTACAGTCATTTATTAGAACGATGCTGTCTCACATTTATTCAAGTATCTATTGCTGAGAGACTTGAGAAAATAGAAAAATAATTATTCTTCATCAGGATGCAGTTGCATTTATAGAAACATTTGTTATATTTATAGAAGTGTTATCTACTTAAACACTTATTCCTGTAAGTTTATATGCTAAGAGATTCTGTAGTATTTATAGTTAAAGGAAATAAGGAACTTTAAATAAAAATGACATGCATATTTGTCTCATAATCATTTAGTTCTGATAGAAATTGCTTTTGCCGTTGCATTTATTTAATTAATCTATTTATACATTTATTAACTTCAAGCCTTACTTTAGATATTCTTTCACGGGCTAGATGGGTACATTTTGTATCATCCTTTGTACTGGTAATTGTACATCACTCTCCTCATGAAACACTGGGAAGTGTGTTCCTCCTTCATGAGAGAGCCACAAAGGCCTTGTTTCTGACCGAAATGTTTAGATTCAATTTTCCACCTCCCACATACGACTAAAACAAAAAGTAACGAATAATATTGAGATCCCCTAATTGTTCTGATTAGGCAGTTGGCATCCTGATGACTCAGTTAAAAGGGGCTTTTGCATTTTGTTTGCAAAAATATTAAGCCTGCATGTCAGGATTTAGTCCTGTGAAGATGGCATGGTTTTTTCTCTGTTCTCCCCTACTGAATAAATTACACATTTTTTTTTTAGCCTGGTTTCATGAGAAATAAGGTTAATAAGATTGTGTTATCTCACCGTCCTCCACTTCCCCTTCTTCCCCTTTGTCTGTTTTTACCCAATTTAGGCAGAGCCCTCAAAGATTACGAAGTCTTACAAATTTTGTAATAATCAGGGACTGAGTAGAGGAGACTGACTTTATTAATGCTCCTTCTGAGTGAAAAGAACAGAGGATTTGGTCATGCCTCAGTTCCGGTTAACAGCAGCCACCTGGACAGCCAGCACGGGCAGTCAGTGTGTCTGTAGCCCTCTCTCTTGCTTGTGTTGTCTCCTGCCCAGTCAGTAAGCCCTGAGGGGTATACGGGGAAGAGAGATATGGGCAGATGGGGATGCTGTGGTGTGGGAGCACGGGGAACAAAGCAGTACTGGGAGCAGTATGGGGCAACTGTGAGACACTGGAGAGAGCTATGTCTAATATGGTGGGAGTGATTGTAGGTATATGGAGAAGCTCTTGTTCTTGAGGTGAGTAGGTGTGATGTGGGACATGCAAGACAAATCCATGTGAAACAAGATTTCCTTAGCTCCACTGTTCATGTACTAACTTGCTTTCTTTTATGCTCAGCTTCTGCTGTTATTTCGTCCACTTTTCCTGCTCTGGCATAGGTCACAGAGAGCTAACTACCTACCCAGCCAGTAATCTTCCCTGCAAAGGACATGCTTTTGTTGTTATCCAGAACTGCATTCATCCTTTCAGATGCTCTCCATCTATCCTTGATTCTTTTTATAATTTCTTTCTCATGATCATCATTTTCTAAAGTGAAAAGCTATCGAAGGTAAATGTATGCTGCAGCTTTTTTATTACTTTCCATTTACCAAGAGTATTTTTTCTTGGGTGTAAATGCTTTATATCACCTTTAGTTTTCTTTGTGTTTATTTTAACTCCCTGTTTCTTGCTTGCTGCATAAAGATAATTTATTATCCTCTTCTCTGTAGCTCCTAGATACTCAAGAAGTGCAATGTCATGTGCAAACTGCATAGGTACTTCTCATTTATTCTCTGTAATCTTATTGCGGCACAGCTTTCTGAAAACTTCCATCAGGCATGTGTAGAAAAAGGGAATGCATAGAGTTGCACTAGCAAATTTCTTTTTTTTTTTTCTTTTGCTCCTAAAAAATAGTTTCCTGATGCTATCTGGTAATTGTTACTATGGGGAGATAAACACTACTTTAGCCCCAAATTAATGGACTTCATGTGGCAATTACTTGGTGGAATTTCATGGCCTATGGCATGCAGGTCAGATTAGATGATTCTTCTGGCATTAAAATTTATGAATCTATAAATTTCTGTTTCTCACTTGTTCTCGTAATGCTTCCTAACATTTCCAATGAGTAAGAGCTTTCTCATCTATCAAATACCCAAAGCTGAGGTAAATTATTCTGCATGACCTTCAATACTTTTCTGTCATTTTAGGTCCGGTCTTACAGATGTTGTGTCTCTAAAGCTCTCAGTAGGTTAGGAATTATGGGTGCCTAGGGATGCCAGGCCGAGCATTTGATATACTGCATTAGCGTGAAAAATCGGGTGGCTTGTCCTAGGCACAGGTTGTTTGCCACGTAAAATCCTTTGCAACTAGCTAGCTTCCAGGAGTAAACTATTTATAACTCACAGGGAACTTCTGTTTTTTTTAATGCATACATTATGCTGATAGAATCAGTAGTTTTATATTGATGCATTTAGGAATTTATTACATTTGTCTGTAACGCCCACTCTCTGTAGCCCCTGCTGTAAGCTTTCCCCTGCCACCCAGGGTTTCTCTGGCCGTGTACCTGGACCCATGACGCAGCTCTGATGTGGCACCGCTGCATAACCTCCGCCCGGACTGCTCAGAAAAAGCTGTGAGAAAGGCTGTATGGAGATAAGGAAGGTAAAATTACAGGCAGAAGTAGGATTGTTGAGGTAGGATCAGAAGTAGCTGGAGCGTTCAAGAGGAAAAACATCAGTGTGGAAAGGTGTGAAAAAGTAAAGGAAAAACATTAGGGAGGCTGGTCAGGCTAGTCGGGGGCTAGCTGCGAAGCGTCAGCTTATCAGGTCAAATCGTCAGTGCCATCAGGAGCAGGTGGACAAGGATAACCCTGTGACACTGAGGACCTGCTCCAAGGAGCTGCAGAAGCCAGCCCTGCCCCTCCCCGCTTGTGCCTGCCCAGCCAGCAAAAGCTCTCTGGGTGCTTCGTTAGGGGTGAGGAGCACGCCTATGCTTAGCCTGACAGCTGGTTAAATACTACCTACCTGCTTCTGTCTGCCATTAAATAACTGCTTTATGCTTTGAAGTTGTTTTTTCATCTTGCTTGCAGAATCCCTTGTACCAGGATAAGGATGCTTGAACAAATGGATTCAGGAGAGGATCAGAAATACTTCCTTAAATAGCAAGTTCAGTACCACTGAAGTATTTTGCAAAATTTACAGTTTTTTAATGTTGGTTAGCATTTTCTAAATCTTCGTTCCAGTTTTCCCTATTGTCATGATCTTATTGAATGTTCCTGTCCCCGCTTTCTTCTGCTTCCAGTGTGTGTGTTCTATCGCTCACTATTTTGGGACTGTTTTTAGTTATTTGCCTTTTTCTTTAGGAATTCCTGCAGTGTCCTATAGTGAAAACTTTAGGTAAGAAACAGGTTTGACATATAGATTTGCAACATACTGATGCAGCATAAGCTTAATTCTTCACAAAAATCTTGGTGTTGTCACTGGAAAAGGTGTTCGGGCTACAGGGCTAGATCCTGGCAGATGACAGACATATTTCTCACTGCTTGGCAAGCGCAAGTCTGGCTTAAAGTTGCCCTAATCAAGCAGCTGAAGATTCTCTAGAAGGGAGGGAGGAGAGGATCTGCCACTGTAAGAAAACTATCAGAAATCAGACATGTACTTTTTCCAGCCTGACAATTGTAGGTGCTTCTGAAGACCCCTTTAGAGCCATTATAGGCTAGCAGAAATTAAAGCTTCAAAATCACTAAGAAAGCTTCTGTGAGAAGGCTGAAGAAGAGAGTTTTAGATTCATCCTGAGTGGCACTCAGGCACACAACACTCAGAGAGACCAGCCAACGGCTGCAATTAGGTATAATGATCACTGATCACTTGGCAGGAGAGCAATCTCTTCTCTTCAGAACCGGCTTATCAAAATGATTTTTCTAAGGAGTGATCTATACAGAAGTTTTGAAGGGGTGAAAACACTGAGGGAAACAAAGAAACATAAGCGGCAGATCTTGAAACAGACCTGTAAGTCAGAAAACACTTGAAGGATTTTCTTCCAAATTTGTTGGGAGAGGAGATGGAAAAACACCTTCAGGGCATATTTAATACATATTAGGATAAAACAGCATTGTTAAATGAAAATAGTGTGGTGACTGATGGAAAGGGGCTGTTGTAATCATTTATAAAGACAGACCTTCACAACTGTCAGCATAAAGACAAGAAAGGCAAAGAGAGCCAAGTGTTTTTGTCGTAATACTGGGAGGAAAATTGCAGCCACAGAAATAAGATATACTCGCATGGGCACATGGATTATTAGTTTTTGATTAAATTTCATTATTGAATCAGAAGCTCTATTGCTTGCTAATGAAGGATCATTTTTAGCAAACATTTTTATTATTATATATAATGTGTGTTTTTGCAGATTTTTTGTTAATGCTGAGTACTAAGAAGTCATGAAAGGATTTAAAATCTTACTATTTCAGAAGTATTGTGTTCTCTGTATTTGCTTTAATGTTCAAGTTTTTAAAGATTTCTTCCTCTAACCCCAAGTGTTAAGAACTTGCCTCCCTCAAACTCTTATTTAATTGCTTCAGCCAAGGAGTTTAGGAACTTTAGGAAAAACACCAAATATCAGTGAGTCAAATAAAAATGGCACAGCTGGCATATCTCCTTAAACCATGTACAATGAAAGATCTCATTGTACATTTGAAGAGCAAAATACCCTGAAGGAGTTAGGGTTTCAGTAAGTGAAACAACCAAATGGTTGAAGAAAGGAAGATATTCTCACAATGTCTCAGCTGTAGATTCCTGACAGACTCACCCAGGGAGACTTTATAAAATAAAACACAGAAATCAGTTGTTTTGCAGTTTGGTGGAAGAGAGTTTGTGGCAGATTTCAGTTCATACATAAAACAAATCTCTCTTGCTCTGATAAACTTTGCTCTCTGGGCAAAACTAAATCCCTTTCTGAATATAATAAGTAGGAATACATTGGCCATCAACTCCAGATTAAGAATGGGATTCTTATGTTATTGAAGTTAAGCGGAAGATTGTTGCGAGTTTTTTTTTAAAAATCAACTAATTTCTGTAGGTGGTCTGAATAAGATTGCATCTCATATTAGCCACATCTTTTACCAGTGTATTCACTTACTCTTCTGATGTCTGAGACAAGGCAATAAATCCTATGTAAGGATATAGAAGTCCAGTTCATAACCCAAAGAGAGAGATATGAAAAAAAAAACCCCAAACCATTAGTTGCTGTTTTTTTTAAGCAGACAAAATGAATAGAAGTTTTCCCACCTCAACGGTTAAATCTATACCCTAACTACAACCTTGCTTCACTTGGGAAGCAAAAGGAACATCAGCAGGTTCTGAGGATCGCTTTCTTTGAATCAGTCAAATGAAAATACTGCCCTTTATTGGAGGCTGACATGGTATTTGCCTGATGAGTTAAAATGTTTCATTTCATTTTGTCCCTTAGGGAACTTCTGTCCCAGCAGCATCCTTTTTATTTTACTTTTTTAAAACTTGGTATTCTAGACTGTTACAACTTGGTCAAAATAGTACAGAGAAATCACGGTTTCTGGAAAATAAAAGGAAAAGGAGAGGTATAGGTAGGTAATTAGATATGTATACATATAGAAACTAATTTGCAGAAGAAACAAAACTGTGACTTTAGAATCTGATCATTTTAACACAAATATTCATACATATCATCTACTTTCTACAGAATTACAGTGTATTTTGACAGGTACAAAAAAGCCTTTAGGAAAAGCTTCTAAATATTTTCTCAGATTTTTTATTTTTTCACATACAATGTAGCTGCTTAGTGTTATAAATTTGGATTCACCATCATCTCTCTAACACATGATAATGAATCCCCACTCCCTTCCCATGCCTATGAAGGTGAGACCTTTTCCTGCACTGTTCTAAGACAGTAAATGACACTGTATGACATTCCTATTCATTGCCTTTTTCTATCTGTGCTTTTAAAGCAGGATTAAAAAAAATAAACATAATAATAATAAAAAAAGTGAATTGTTATCAGCCCCAAAGATGCTCTGTGGAAATTTTCTTTGTGAATAAGATCTGGTACTTTTTAGGTACTGACTTTATAATGATTTCTACTACTATCTCTCCTAAGCATTTTTTTTTTTTTGTTTCCTCAGGTGTTTCCATTAACAAATTAAAGAATTTTGGGTCCATTTCAGTATATTAACACTGAACTACTCCATGCAGCCAGAGAAATAGCCAGAAAAATATCTCCCAAAGGATCTTTCCGATACAGATTAATTCTCGTTGACACCAGGAGTCTGTGCAGCAGTGCTCCAGTGGGACACCTGCAGGGACAACACAAGCCAAAATAAATCTGCCTAGCTTTTGGGAGATCCCTGAGCCACGGAAACACAAGGGTAATTTGTAGGTGCCTCTGCTGCCTGGTCAGAGTGTGTGTGGGGGTTTATACACGCTTCAGTATTTTGCAGAATGTTTGCTGGCCCTGATGCTGTCTCAGAGAAGCATCAAAAGAGGCTCTAAAGGCAGTCAGAGGTGGGAGGACACCCACCCCCTAAGCCCCCCCAAGGTCCAGGCTAGAGAAACGAGTGTCTGGTTTCAGCCCCAATTTTACTTTCAGTCCCCTAATTACATCCTGAAAAGTTTCAGTCCCCTAATTTTCTTTCAGTCCAGAAAGGTTTTAGGTGGTGACCTTCCAGAAATGAAGTCTCTGTGCAGATGTCTTGATTTCCACCTCTCCTTTAAAAATACCGTGTTTGTGACAGAGAATTCCCCATGGGTCAAATCCCATTGTCAGAGGTAAATGGTGGGATATGCAACTGACTAAAATAAGTGCAATTTGAAAGCATTGGTCACTGGGCTTTACCAGAGCTTGTTTTTACATTTTACTTGTTGACCATGTTGTTGCTTCAAGGGCCCCATAACAATCTGTGCCAACAGTTAAAACTATATTTTCCCATCCATTCTTCATTCTGCTCAAAATTACTGGTCTTTCAATTGTAAACAAAGGGTGATTTATCATTGTGGCTAAAAGGAGTGGAATTAGCCCATCGTAAATTCAAGGTAATCTGTTTTTCCATTACTAGCTTTGGTTCAACAGCTAATGAAGGCAGAAGCCAGTCATTAGAGAATTATTGTAAGGTGACATTTTAATGAGAACATAACTTTTGGGGAACTAAAAAAGGATATGTGGCCACAAACCCCCCTAGGATGTTGAAGGCTGCCCTTACTTTCTTTCATCTGAGGCAAATAACTGCCAGAATGGTTTTATTTAAATGTGTCTCAAACTGGCTGTACTTCCCATGCATAAAGAGCAGGGCAGCCCAATTCATTAAACAGAAAGAAACCAATGCCCCCGTTCCGGCCAGGCATGGCTGCTCACCAGTACTTCAAGTCTTGAGGAAAACACTCTTTACTTGAGGGTGGACCTCAAGTATGATATTTCTTATGACCATTTTACTATAAATGATTCATTAAGAACATTTCTGAGCCATACCCTTGAGTGAAAAAAATAAATGTTTATGCATACATCCAGATTCAAATGTACATAGATACACGTTGTGCCTACTTATAAGTGTGTGCTATGTGCATAAACTTATGTCCTTAATCCACTTGCTGTGTCTTATTTATTCTGCAGTTGGATTTCCCTTCAGTTTGTGACGTTAAATACCACACTGCTTAAATAAAATGTCTATATTTCTTTGTTTCTAGCCATTAATTTGGCAGTGTCCTTCTTCATATTGTGTGCTCGTGAAAGTACTTTACAATTCATGCTATTTCCAGACAGCAGTTACCTTCTGCTGTCAAAACCCACATTTCTGTAATTAATCTCTATTATAAAAGCACATGCATGGTTCTGGGGGAATAATAAAAAAGAAAAGAGGAGCTTTGGTTCCTCCAGAGCAGCGTAAAACAGATTGTGGGGCAGTACCCCTGGAGAAGGTGTGCCTCTGTCCCTTGTGTGCCTGGGGGGGATGGTGCTGTGTGCCTGGGGGGACATTGTTGTGAGCCTGGGGGGACGGTGCTGTGGGCTGTCCAATTTCTCCAGCAAGCAGTGGGCTTGGTCAGCAGTGTCCTGCTGGAGCTGGGAAACATCACCGTTTCCATTCCAAACCAAGGGTTTCTATTTTCCAGATTCAAGGGTTAAAAGGTAAGTTTAAAATATTGGTAAAAAAATGAGCCTTGCTGTATTTTTACATGTGAGGGTTACTGGCTAGTGAAACCGTGGTAGTACCTGGAAACTACTCCAGGCTGGCACTGGAGCCCCATCGTGCCGTCCTCAGTCCAGCGAGACCTCCTGTGCTGACACACGGTAAGCCTGACTAATCCAGGGTGCCGGCTGCTTTCCACCAACAGACGAGCAGAAAGCAGATGCTGTGGGGCCAAGGGCCTCGCTTGCTGAGTACAGGCTGGGATAACTCACGAGGTGCGAGACAGTGAGCGATCCAGCTCTGTGTGTCGCTTGGACTGCTAATACGACATGATTGCTTGTAGTACCAGCTGACCAGACTCCACGACCCAGGAGGTCCCTTTCAGCTCTATGCAAACATGCTTATTATGGTTGTCCTTTTGTACAAGGGGATACTCTTTCTTTGTTTCAAGGAGGTAAAGGCCCAGATGTATTCCAAGAGCTCTGCACTCTGTTGACTCACAGCATCGCTCCATGAAAAGATGCGTCCTTCCTCATGCCCAGCTCTAGCATAGCCAGCCGTGGCGCAGACACAAGGTCGAAGCTGCAAGCATAAGCCTCAGAAGTGGAATGGTTATGCTTAAGTGGTGGTGCGCTTGAGACCCAGCCCCAGCCCCAGCCCAGCGACCCTGCATGCAGTGGGGAGATTTCTACTGGATTTAGTAAAAGACACATCCCTTTGAAGGATGTTTTCGATAGTTGCAGTGTTTGAGCAGGCGTAATTAAACCAGGATCTCTGTGACTAGCTGGGCCTAAATCAGCAAGAACATTTAAAAATTTACATTTCTGTGATAAATATGTTTGCTTCTGAATGAAAGCTAGAACAGAAAAAAATGAGTAACCTGCAGTGCTGAAAATTAAGTTTAGAAAGGCTTGTTGACTCAAATGTATCCTACTTTAAACAACAGTGTTAATCTTAAGGTTTCCAATTACAAGAAAGAAGAACAAGTGCAAATGTCTTTGTGAACATTATATTCAAATGTGAGTAATTGAAGAAATGAGAACATTCTGTCCCTTGGTGGAACTACGCAAGCTTTATAATATTTGCTTAAATTTAGATAACATAACAAACTGAATGCAGCTCACATTGCAGTTAGTGAGAAGCATTATTTTCAAAATCAAAAGGGCAACTATGAATGAAGAAAAGAATAAAATTACACAGTGCCATTTTATTATAGTATCAAAATAGAATCGATGAAGCAAAGTCAGAATTTAAAAGAAATCTGGATAGCTGTTATTTAGGCTGGCTGGATATTTGTAAGGGTGCCTGACAGAAATGGAATTCCAGAAATGCTCTTGAAAATGTTATTTGCAAAGTGCAGTTCCCTGTACTGAGATTTGTACTATGAGTTTTGCATAAAAAAATGATACCCTCTAAATTGATAGGAACTTTTATGCCTTTCCAAATAATCCCACTGCAAGGAACAATAAAAGTAAAAGCTGGAAAAGTCCTGCTCAGCCTTCTAGTCTAGGTCACTTGTCAGAGGATGATTATGCCTTACTGCATATTCTCTGGTGAATTGTTCAGCCTAGTTTTAAATTCTCAAGTGATGGTACTCACACAGTTTTCCTTGTAAGATAGCCTCAGAGTTCGGGTCTGCTATGGAGCAAGGAAATGTCAGCAGTGTCCCGATATGTCATGTAATGACAGAGGTTCCAAGATACCCTATTTTGGGACACAAATGCTCCATCGTTGTAACTCCAAAATGTCAAGAGATTTTAAAAATAATCTTTAGAGGACCCATTATTTTCTCAGCACACTACTTCAGTGACCATGCCATGCATATACCCTCCTTGATTCACCTCCAGAGCTGTAGGTGGGAAGGAAAGACTGTGTCCTTTCCGTGGGGCACAGCGGTAAATGTGGACTGCTGATCCTTCAAGTCAAAGGATCAGTGCCTTTCTAATAAAAGCAAATTCTGCTAACAGACATGCAGGGCTTCTGACAGTTTGTTAGATCTTCGTTGTGGCCACTTTGGTTTCTGACAGTCTCTGTTCTTTGAAGTTATGGGAAGAAATTGAACCCTATAGCTGACTTCGGACAGAGGACCAGCGACTGTGCTGCTGTGGCTGGGGAAGATGAGGATGAGGAAGGTTATGCTGCTCTACATCTTTTTGAGCAAAAGAAACAATTTCAATTTTAATTTTAATTAATAGTGTGTCAGTATGATAACTGGGAGAATCCATGTGTAGCCTTGGAATTCTGTTACTTTTTGGAGAGTGCTTCAAGTGCAGAGATTCGACCGTGAGATCCTTTAGGTGAAATTTCACACTCTATAAGAAGCTACAGAACAAAATAAGTTGTGACTGTGAAAGCCAGCCTCTGACCATAGATAAACTAAGGCAAAGCCACTCAGGAAAACCAAACTGACAAAGCTGACCTTGTGGGACCCCCCAGAAGCTTTAACGAGGAGGCTACCGTCTACCGTAACAGAAGGGTTTAAAAATGCAGCTAACATTTGGAATAAAACAGAAAAATGAGAGTGTAGGTTTTTTTGGAGGTACTGGCGATTTCTCTTGGCCGTAGGACCAGCTAAGGTTAAAAAAAGCTGTTGTGAGCACAAAACAAAACCTGCAACAGCCTGACTGATTATAGTCTCTGAGTGAAATAAAAACCAGGCTCCAATGGGAGATTGTAGCTGCACTCTGAAGTGTTTTACAACCCATTGTCTCCAGGATGCAAGAGGTCCATGAGACAGCAGAAGATGGTCCACAGAACAAATGCATTAAAAAAAAAATCCCCAAATACATACATTCCTAAACATGCAAATAAGAAACACAATGTGGAAAAATAAAATTAATAAAGGATTACTCAAAGCTTAGGTTAATTTTTATTTGGCTGTTAATGAAAAGCAGTCAAGTGATGTTTCACAAAGGTGTGGTGACTCTTCACTTAAAAAAGTTGAGAGATAGTATCTAAAGCAGCACTTCTCCTTGGCGTGTCTCATTGTTCAGTTTTAAGAAAATTTATGAAGCTTGAAATGTCTTTTTCCTTCTCTGTTTCCTGACCAATATAATTCAGCAGCTACCTACTATAAGGAATCATGAAGAAAGTTCTTCATGGATTGCAGTGACGCACTGGCTAAAATAAAACTGAGGAACTGCCCTACACAGCAGTGACCAAGGAGCACTCGAGAATGATCAGAAAACTGAGGCAAGGAACAGCAACCACCTCTGTTACTGTTTTCACTTAGACCTGCATGTCTCTTGCAATGACTAACATGGCTAGTGATACTCTTAAGAACTTCATGTAACAGCTGTGTTGGGGTACCCATGCTGACTAGATGTTCCCCCGAGCCCAGGGAAGGATGTAGTCCTGCACTGCTACTGCTCAGACCATGGGAGATGCAAGAAGTCAGGGCCCAAGGCATGACCCTCCTGGACAGAGGGGATGCTCTATGGCTGTGTGACAGTCATTACAACAAGGGCCAAGAATTTCAAAGTTGAAAATTCAAAACTATAAAAAGATGCTGCAATAAAGGATTCTTTACCTTCAGTTTTGTCCTGTCTCCAGCTGCTAGTACTGTATTTTTACTCTACCTTTTGCATGCTTCAGGCATCTGTATAATGTTGGGAAGGGCTGTTTTAATTCAAACCTCTATGTCTCTTACTTAGAAATTTTCATGGGCCGATTTAAGCACTTTGCTCTGTTCTCATTATCTAAAGGGAAATCTAACTGAGCTCAACGTACATTTGGTCTGCATGAAAAAAGAGAAAATGAAGAATTTGGAAGAGAAGATGTTGTTGCTACTTACATAATAGCTGCCATCTTGGGCTAAAGCAACTCTGCAAAATTTTCCCAAACAAAATGTAGTGTCATTTCATATCAGTACTTACATCTCCTTGTGGCTTGAGGGGAGATAGAAAAAACCTTTGTGTATCTGCTTCATTCTCAGTCTTCCAGCTGATGCATAGCACTGTGAAACTATCTGACAAGACAAGTTATCGTGTCACTCAGTTTATGGCAAGGATATAACTTCATACCTGTGTAGAATTGCATTTCTTACCTGAATACAAAGATGAAAATGTGGCAGGAGGTAATGCAACCAAAGATATCAATAAAATCCCACTGACATAATCACTCCATGCAAGAAAGTCTTCTGAAGCAAAGATCTGTGGCAGAACCTATATCTATATTAGTAAGTAGTGCAACCTGAGAGGAATGGATCTGCAAAGCAAAGCGGTTGAGGTTGTGGACCTGGTGTGTATCTGCATTTCAGGAGGTCTTACTCTGGCCTAGCTCTAACCTTCCTGCTTGGACCAAACACCCGTGAGTGGCTGGAGTGGCTTAGGTGCTCCCTGGAAATGCATCTGCCAGTTTAGCTCCACTGGGAGGAACCCAGCTTGTGCATAGTGACTCCCCTCCACGATGTCAACCAAGGCACTGCAAGTGGGGACAACTGGGAGACTTCTTTCAAAACTGCACACCTACTGCAGACTAAAGTGCTACTATAGATGCAGCCCACGTAACATGACCTGAAAAAAGATTTGCAATTCAATTGATTTGAATCACGGATACAGGTGAACTTGATCAACCAATTGAGTTTTCTCTGTTGATGAGTGTTTTGTGGCTTTTTTGGTGTGGTTTCCCCCCCCGCACACTCTCA
>NW_008825109.1:2083188-2099839 GCF_000699105.1 Pygoscelis adeliae | reverse complement strand
TGTCCCCCCCCCCCCCCCCCCCTTTAAAAGCTTCTAGAATGAATAACTAAAGCAAGATAATTCTGTGAGATAAATTACTGTGGTACGAACAGGGAATTCTTCTTCAGGCAAGAGATGTATTACTGTTTGCATATTTCCAATGGAATGAGAAGAGATTTGTTTCACTGCATCTATTGATGGTTGAGTGGTTTGGTTCAGAGAATCTCTTTGAGCAAAAATGATGCCCAATGAACTATGAGATGAGACTGGCTAAGGAATAAGTGCCTATATCTTTTACTTCATGTTCTTCCCTTATTGTTTAGAAAAATGGGGACGGAGTACCAGAGCTTACAATTGCATACATGGTTTATCTTTATTGGGCCAACCTTCTGGCGTAGTTTTATAAAATCAGAAATGGATCTGAGATACTTTTCAAATTGAAGGAGTCAGTGTTCGTTATGCCTGCTGCCCATTTTGATATTTTTGGCCATCTGAATCACGTAAACACAGATAGGATAGAATAGATAGATCGAGACTGAAATTACCATTGTGGAGGCAACAGATGGTTATGGGAACATTGAGTAAACTCCCATTTGTTGCTGACTGCAAAATGGAATCCTGTCAATGACAGCAGATTCTGATCACCTCTCCAAGTCTGAAGACCACTTGGAGACTATTTTAAACCTGGACAAGTTAATCTGAACAGGTGAGACACCCATCAGTACATGAATCTGCACAAAAATAGTCACTCTTCAAGGTGCAAGGTCGAGATCATACATATTTTAAAGATTCAGGGTATTAAAATGATGTTACCTAACTAACTGAGCCTCTATAACCTTTACATATTTGTACACAGATCTAGGTCTGGAGACGCTGGCACTGTCTGCCTTTAAGTTGCTTCTAAAGAAAGTTTAATCATAAAACATGCTAGTGTTGCATGCTGCAAATGGATTGTTGCTGACAAACGTTTCTTCTATCAAGTCTGGGCCAGGATTTGGATGTGAGTGAGTGTATGTTACTGTTCAACAAAGCCTGGGGAGCAGTGGGGTTTGGGACTCCTTCTGCTCCGTATGGGCTATGTAGCTCTACACAAGGGTTTGGATCCTGTATGGTCACTCAGTTAAATTCAACAGCCTTCCAATATGTGTTTATACTCAAACTTTAATCAGATCCCCTTTGAATAATTCCCTACTTCTTGAAAATCGAAATGCTTACAAATTCCTAACCACCACCACAAACATACATAATTATAAATTTAAATACACACTTGCATACACGCATATGCCTCAGGTTATTTGTAACTGCTGATAATACCCATCTGATTTTAACAAATAATTTTGAATCCACCCCCAAAATGACAGCTATTTACTCTCCCTATCACAAAAGCTTCTGGCTGGTTTGGCTCAATGTAACAGCCTCAACAAATAAGCAGAACATTTTTTAAGCATGGATTGAGCAATACAGTCAGCCTTAAGGTGGTGGTTTCAGGTCATGGCCAAGGCAGGTGTGTAAATAAGGAGCTGGAAGTTCATAGAATTTGGATCTTGAAGTTAGGAAAGCAGGCATGGCATGGTACTAAAATGCAGTTTTTGACTCAAGCTTTTCTGAAACAAAATATATGCATATGTTGTTTGAAAATGTAGTTGCTATGGTAATTTTTTATTTACCAGAGAGGAGTAATTGAACAAATTTTTTTCATAGCTGGTTTATGAACAAGTCACACCTGTTCCTGAGTGGGTTTAAATTACTCACCCTTCTTTTCTATGCCAAACTTTTCATGTTCAATTGCTTTGCTATTTCAGATTCCATACACTCCTTTCACTGATGACTGGTGCCACTTCTCATTTGCAACAGTCATTTTTTCTAGCTGAGATCTTAAAGGATAAAAAAATCATTAGTTTTTATTTAGACCCTCTACCTATAAATCGATAAAACCTATGCATCGATCATGTCTTCATATGTATATAAAAATATATTTCTAGGTATATGTATATACACATCTGTATTTCATTGAAACTCAGGTAGGCACTACTCTTTATTAGATTGTGGAGATTTAATATTCATCAGTTTTACCTCTGTTCATGCCAAAAGAATTCTCTGAACAGGTGAGAAATTGTATCCGCAGAAGAGAGTGTATAAAAGAAATTGTTTCCAAAATTAATTGATTTTCAACATTGCACAGTGTGGTGTGCACTAAGCCAGCTGAAGAAAAACACATAGAGGTAAATGTCATACCTATGGAATTATAGCAGCTTGGAAGCTTCCTCTGCCATTTAGTGCATATGCAAATTTCAGGGTGGTTGGGTATTTTTGTTAATCCCTCACACAACAATAAGTTACACACTGAAAAAGCAGCTTACTTTGTAGCAAATCTTGTAGTAGGTTATAAGTGTCCATTAGAATCACTTGACAAACCCTTGCCAGAAGGAAGGAATAAGATCAGCAAATCATGGGCATATTATGATTTGATCCTACCACAAATTCAATTAGATCAAAGCTTCCTAACTCCAAATGCCCATTTTTAATTTTATAGTAATGCCTCAAGGCAAAGAAATGGGTGCCATGGCAGACATGTTCTGTAATGATAACTGAGACATTTAAGACTCAAAATATTCCTGATTTTTAGGGCTATAATATCAGCTTTAAGGATTTTTAATTAACAGCTTCTGCATGCATTAAATATGTTCCTTTCAGCCAACAAAGATTTTTTTTTTCCTCTCGAATTTTCTGAAAAGAGTTTTGCTTCAGGTCTTTTATCACTATCAAGAAATAATAGCAACCACCACATTAAAAAGAAATTACCCGACAAAATGAAAGATTTGGTTGGCTGAGAACATGAGAGAATGTGTACAGTTGTGGGTTAGCTCTTACTTGCTATTAATTATATTGCTGTATTCTTTGGAGGAGGAAACAAGATTTTTTAGTCGAGATGATGAGGAACTTTAGTGGCCTGAAGGTTATGGTGAGGGTGTGGACAAATGCAGAACTCTCTCCAGAGAGACTATGAGCAACTTCAATCCTATGCATTTAAATGTCAAATAAATCCCAAGCAAATGTTGTATCTGCATGTATAGAAATCAGTACTCCTGACTATCATGGTCCCGGGTCTCTCACAAATCAATGGGTGGCTGAGATGTGGTTCCCCTCCCAACCTGCTGGCCCGCGCCACAGAGCTGACCACTACGTAGACCATCGGCAGGTTACCATGAAGCTTCTCTTTCAGGTAAGGGTGTGCTGGGGAGCAGTTTTGCTGCAGCCCTGTCCTGTTTTTTTGTTAGTGGATTAGAGAACCATGTAAACAAAACCATTGCTTGTTTGCATACAAAACTGCTCTTGTACACAGGGCATCTCATTGCTGAAAGGCTATCAGCCTTTGAAGAATGCACCAGGTTCTTTCTCCAAGGAAAGGCAATTTCCTCTGTAAGTGCATAAGAAGGATTCACTGATTGCCAAGAAAAAATACCATTTCCTTCTTATTTGTCCCCATATCCTCTTCCCCAGCTTCCCCTACTCTTTCTTTCACAGATGCTACTTTCCTCTTGGGTTCGTGTCCTCTTACTTTTTACCTGCTTCTTTGCTTCTCAGCCCCAAAACATGGGAGGCCCTGTGGCATCTCCTCATTCACAGTGTTTGAACCTCTTTTCCTTTAACTCCTTTGGAGCACTGCCCTTCTCTTCCGGCTCTTCCTGACCACTACATATTACCATGGAAAATGGCCTTCTCAGCCCCTCCTTTCTTCTCCTCTCCTCACTCCAGTTCTTTCTCTTTGTCATCCCAGAAACTTCAGGTTTTTTGTGCCCTTTGTGGGACCCCAAAGGTGTCTGAAATGAGTAAACAAGTCTGAAATTTGAGGCTGCTCTTTGTACGTGTCACACATTTCACTAATGACCTTCCGGAAATCCTCCTCCCTGCCCCCAGCCAGCAAAGCTCCAGTATCTTGCCAGTGAGGCTTGGGGATGATTTGAGAGACGGGCTGTTAATTAACACGTTGGTAGAACCAAAAAGCCGACAAAAAGCTTAACAATTCAGGACAAAACATTCTTGATTAATCATGCAAATTACCTACTGAATTCTGCTGTGGCAATGCCTCTTTGTCTTGGGGGCATTACCGTGCTAGGTATTAAAGGAAAGAAAAAGTCCCTGTTTGGGAGTGGTGTTACAGTTTGCAGGATTCGTATGGCTTCAGTTTGAATCCCTTGCACACTTCGTTGCAAAACTAAGATCCCGCAGTCTTACGGTCCTATTCCTGCATGACGTGTGCCAGCGGAGAGACCCGTGATGTCTGCCTCTGCGCAGGATCAGGAGGTGTTAAGGCAGATGGTTTATTTATAGCTCTGGTGAAGCTCTTACTGTTTATAAAAATATGATCTCGGTGACTAGATAGAAGAAAAAAAGCTTTGCTTCCAGCCAGTGGCTGGAATTTACAATCGAGGTGGATAAATAGGCACGGCTCCTCCTCGGCACAGGGAGTGCTCAGCGGGAGGAGGACACTGGAGCAATGATGAAGGTTTGTTATGTTTCATGCCATGCTGCTCCAGCTTAGCCAAGCTGAAACACTCTTGATCGGTATCAGCACTCTCCAAACTTTAAAAGAAACAGCCTCCTCAGCCCTTCTGCCTTTATACTGTATTTTAAAACAGCTGTTCTCCTCAGATGCTTTTAGCTCCTTATAAAACACTTCTGAACTTTCTACCCCCCAAGGAAGTGTGCTTTGAGTGCCTGTCTTGTGGCCAATATCTCCTTCCACCTCAAATGCCCTTAACAGTGAGTTTTGGGGAAGGCTTTGTCTAATGGCAGCCTTCTGGAAGGGCTCAGAATCAGCCAGGGTCTTTCACGTACCTTTTCCTCGAGGCACACACGTTTATTTATATCCTGAAAGGCTGGGCTTTGTACCTTTGTTTTTGATGTTTCTCTTCAAGCTGACAAATATGAATGCTGAAATAACCCAAAATCTTGGAATTAAAAGAAATCCAAACCCATCTGGCAAAGCAGATGCAAAGATTCATAACTTTTAATACCTGCAAAAGCTATTGTCGTCATATCCTCCACCTGTGCAATGCAGGCCCATGACACAGACTCTTGTCTTGTGATTGAGTTAGAATGTTTTTCAAAGGTGTCCACACTTGATTTAATGACTTCAAGTGATGGCAAATCTAACACACTGCTTGATAGATTATTCCCATACTTCTGTATTTACAATTCTGACCATCCATAGCTGCAAACAGTGACAATGTAAGAGATGTCACTATCAGAAATATTCTTCCCCTGCTACTATTTACAAACTGATGAAATCATTACATGAGGACTATATTTCTGGATTCAAGCCCTTGCTTAGTTACTGACTTACTGAAAAAAAAAAGCGTAGGGCCATATCTTCAAAAGAGTTTTCTGTGGGTGGAGAAGGGGCTTTCATTTCACACTCGTAGCGGTATGCATTTGTTAACCCAAAGCTTGAATTCACAAGCAGCCTGTCTCAGACATGAGGCTGGTTTGGAAAAGCTTTATCCTCTTTCTTCCTCTTCCATCCTGCTCCAAAACCAAGGGAACACTGACACAGCTACAGCTTCAATGTGAAGGCCCACTTCTGTCCCCTCTGTGCTGGACAAGTGGTGCAGAAGCATCTGAGCCCATCCACAGCTGCCTGCGAGGGGAGCAGGGGTGGCAGCCACCCCCCGGATGAGCCGATGGTGGGGTGCAGGGAGGGTGGCAGCGAGCACAGCACTCCAGCCCGGGCTCCCCATCACACTTGCTGAGCCGGTGCTGGAGGCTGGCGAGCAAAGCTGGTGGCTTGGAGAGATGATGACCTCTCTGCTCCCTGCTGTCGGTCCCCCGCCCGCACTGCGGTGCCTTTGTTAGCCAGCATGACTAATGCTGCAATTACACACCGGGATTTATTCACACTGTGAACAGACAGCTGACAATGTGAATCCCTCTCTTTTTTGCTGGTGTTTTACAGGCAATAAACTGGAATTTGTTTTTCTGTCTGGGTGCTTACCGTGTACATTTTGGTCAGTATAAACCAAAATATTAGGCACAGATGAAGACTACAATTTCCTCCTAGTTTTGTATGAATTTGCCAGATGTCAGTGTGAGTCCATCTCGACCAATAACGCTTTTAACATTTACTTTGGTCCTAGAGATACCAGCTTCCAGCAGAGACATAAAACAACCTTGACCATTTCATTTGGCCTATATAACATTCCCCCTGCAGTTTCATTTCCATGCTGGCTTCAGGACTGCTTTTTAAAATTGCTGCTTAGTATTAATGGGCATTCATATATTGACTGTCTTTTATTGACGGAAGAAATCGGTATTTTTAAAAATGTTATATTAGTAAAAAATTGTGAAATCCTATGTGGAGAATAGTATGTAGTTTATAACAAGTTGTTATATCGAGTCATTATGTGGCATACCTGGTGTAGTTAAAGGGCTTTCATTAGCCCAGAAGTCAGTCGCTTCTGATGTGAATGGGAGTTTTACTATTAACTCCAGTGGAGCCAGGATTTCAACCATCATTTTAAGGGTTGTATTCTAGAAGGAGGTTTATTGAGCCATTTTACAGTCTTGAGGGAAGAAAATCTGTCCAGCTTCCTGTCTTATTTTTATACCTATAGCTCGGAAGCAATACCCAGACAAAATCTACAAAAAACAAACTTCTTTTATAGGCAATGGAAAATATACTGAGTTGAATTTAGCTTGGTGGTGTTTGATCAGCTGTTCCTGTGACTCTGCATACACTGTCTGTGCACAGTGAGTGCATGGTCAGCCTGCCGTAAATGAACTGTACTGGCAGAAAATGTAGAGGAGACTCTTTTTCTTGAAATATCAATGACACTATGCAATGTCATATTTAAAAAAACACATGGTACTTTACAGGCAACACACATCCACAGCAAAGTGGTTGAGCTCTTTTTGGCTAATTTTTTGACTAATCTGAACACAGGGGGACTAAACTTCAAGTCACTGGGTTGATACGTTTCTTGGATAAAAGAGAGCATGAAAGGAACGGGGAGTAAAATATTCAATGAACTTGCGGTGTGCAAAAGGAAGAAAGAGGGCAAATGGAGAAACAAGTATAGAATGAGCACAGCAGAAGAAAGGCATTCAGAAAGGGAACTAATGAAATATTAAATGCCCATAAATAGCCTATGAAACCCGTGTTGTGTAAGGCAGCATTACTATTAGGCTAACTCTTGAATTAAGACACATCTGCAAAGAATTCCCCAAAAGCCTGAGTATAATTCTTCTCTGTCATTAGATGACTTTAGAAATGACTGGTTTATGTCAGTCTTTGATGCAGGTGCATGAAACATAAAACATGCCTTACACGTGATAATACCTTGTGCCAACTATCTTGTTGTTTCTAGCCCTGGACATTGGGTTATGAGGTGTTCCATGGTGACTGAGATATAACACAGGCTAAATAAATATGTGGGATCACTTTAAATGATGCAGAGTAACTTGCTGAATCCTGCAAATCCTTCCTAGAAGTTTTTGCTGTGCGTGCTGACACAATACAGTTTTTGTTGGACCACTGTATTCAATATGCCTGCTTGGATGAAAAATAATTTTCTAGCCGTGTATTTTTGACAGATTTCTGATGGACATTCACATGAATTGCCTTATTTTCCTGCAGTCAATTAAAACCAAAGTTTTTTGGGCATAATCTGTATTTCCAGCTCTGTGGTACAGACCCTGCTGGGATGGGGTACTACCTCTAAGTCTGAAAAATGAAGGAAAAAAAGGCCTCTAAGTAGAGAAGAATATTTTTTTCTTTTTGAGCTTGGAGGATCTCTGTAAATATGAGGAACAATACTAGATTTTTATAATGGTTTCTGTATTTTCACTTGTGGGGACAAATTTCCAAAGTCATAGACCAGCGCATCCAAGACAGCTGATCTCAGCAGGGAAGGGCTGAAGACTCCCATAGCAGTGCCAGGACACTCGCTGCTTGTGCAGGTTCACAGCAGGCACTGGTCCCCAGGATGTGCTGGGAGGTGTGTGCTTGTGAGAGGCCACAGAAACTCTGCCAGAGAAGCACAGCCAGGCAGGGGACAGAAGGGGTAGGTGGACACTGCTTCCCACCATTGCCCAGAGGGAACGGTGAGCTTCAGTGTTGTCTTTTGCCTCTTGCTCTGCAGCAGTGGAGGTGCTGAGGTAACCCCTACCTGCTGTGTAGGCAGAACTCATGGACTGCAGCCCAGATACCGTGTCCAAAGAAACAAAAGTTTTGGAAAATGCGTGACTCTATAAGCATGGTGTTCTGAGATTTACCTTGCCAGATGATCCCACTGAATGCCAGCTCGAATAAGAATAGCTCCTCTTGAAACTGAGACATGAAACAATGGCTGCCAGAGCCTTGTAGCAGGCATTTAATTTTGCTTGGCTTCCTTCAAGATGGGAGAAGCCTTCTCTTTTATAAACTATGTGGTAGGTCGATCTGAAATGATTTTCCTCTTGAGAAATTGCTCTGAGAATATTGTTTATAAGCTGCCGACCTTTAAATGGCCTTCTTGTTCCATTAACATGGTTCTTGGGTATTTAAAGCCCCAGGTCACTTTCACTTTTAATTGTACTTCATTATTCTCCATTGTTGCAGAATGTTTCAATCAATTTAACTAGAAGGGAGTCTTATACTCTTCCCTTAATGGGTTGAATTTGGGTCATAACAAAATGAACAATTATCCTCGCCTATTTTATTAATCTTAGTCTTGTCTCATTTATTTTTAAGTTTCGGCAGATCTCCTTCGAAGGCAGCTGTAAGCAGAGTTTATTGCAGGTTAGCAGGAGAAAGTGCGGGTGAAAGTGAGATGAGGAAGAAGTATGAGATGGGGAGAGTTTAATGCCACTAGGATTTTGAAATAATTGCATGGTTCATATATTTGGATCAGAGTCAAGTGAAAATTAATAAAGCCACAGTTTTATCTGGCATTTAATCCTGACGATAATCTTCCACTGTATATACAAGCTTGTTGAGCAAAGCATCAGCTTGCATTCCTTTCTTTCCAAGATTTACTAATTAGACTCTAGTGGTAAAGTACTAGACCTTAGTACATACGAAATCACGCATCTTCCAATTAACAAATATGATTATGAAACACATAAAACACATGATGGCAACTTCAAATGCTCTTTCTGTAATACTCTGGCAGAGCTGTAAGATGCCAATCAGCTTGCTTGCTGTGAGCTTTCAACATGAAAAGTGGCTGGGGTTTATTTTTAATTCTGATTGTTCTCATTTTCTCCCACTCCATCCTAATTCTGCCTATCTCTTCTTACACCCTTTTTGCTGACTTTCTTCTCCCACTCTATCCTTATTCAACTTCTATGTCCTTCTAGCACATTGTTGCCTATTTTAATTTTAAATGTTATCTTGTTTCAATTGCAGGATAGTTCCTGTTTCAAACAATATGAAAACTGCACGAAGGGATTTGGCACTAGGGGAAAAATTAGGTGTCTGAAATTCCCCAAAGTCCAGAGTTTCAATCTAAAAACACCTATCTAGATGCCACTAAACTCTGGGGGTACCTGAGCCATCATTTGAATGTTCCCCTTTATGCGAAAATTTTCACCAGTCTGAGCAGTTTTTAGCCAGTCTATGCGTTAATCTGATGACAGCCCAGAAAATAAGAATCCTTTTACCTGCAAGCCCTTAGGTCCTGAATTCAATCAGCATTCTCCAATAACACACACTGCACACTGCAAAGATTTGATTCCTCACCAAATGCAGTGGTGGTTGCTTTCCTTTAATACACAGCTAAAGGCTTAGTGCTTAAACATACTAGGTTAAATACCAGGAGGTGCCTATGAAGATCAGATTCCTTCCTCAGCATCAGTAGTTTAACATCTTTATCTCCTGTGTCCTAGAAGAGTACCCAAGCAAACAGAGGCAAAGGATGAGGAGAAAAAAATGTGTTCCCAAATCAGTTTGTGCATTGTGTCTGAGGACCGGGGAATAGGAACTGGAGTCCTGTCTTTTGTCCTTCCTATTTCCTTCCTTTTCCTTCTTGAAGGGAAACTTCACCAAGCTCCTTCTCATGCTCCCTTTCTGACCTCATTCCCGCCTGCAGCAAGGAGGAGCTCCTGCAGGACTTTGTCCCTCCTCCTCCATCTCTGCCATCAGCAGGTATAGTTCAGGAAATTGTCTTGGGAGAAGGAGAGGGAAGCAAAGGAAGGAAGTGGCTCCAGGTCTCCCATTTCACAGCTGATGTGTGTGTGTGTGTGAGGGTGTATGCACCTGGATCTTCCTCTGATGTAGCATCAGGTCAAGGTTGTAGCAGGTACTGAGCCCTGGGCACTGGGTCCCACAGTAACATCACAGTCTGAGACAATCATCCAGATGTGGGGTGTAGGCAGAGGAAGGCCAACATTCTTGGTTATGTATCTCAGCTGTAGTCCAATACTCTCAGGTCATTTATGCTGTTGCTTGGCCTTTGTGCTGCTGACCAATTCCCTCATAAGGAAATGCTGGAAACTGACAGAATGGGGGATTAACAGTAGTTTTGATATCTGGTGGTAGTCTAAGAAAAATGGCAAAGTGAGTTTTTTTTTGCAGAACTAATATTTTTTACCAAATCAGCTGGCAGGGTTGGGAAAATGTGGCATGCATTTGTGTGCACAAGCATCCCTGGAACAGAAGCAGGAAATTGCAAAGCTCTGTGCATGGTGAGGATCTACCTGCACTCCAGTCTAGTCCAATTGATGAAGCTATTGAAGCATGTAAGTGGTGGTGGGATTCACCTCACTTAATGGTAGACATCTAGTGTGGTTGTTTATGTCTGAGATAAATCTCTGTAGATGCCCTTTAGAATTGATGGAAAATCAGTTCTAGCCATTAGATTTAAATTAATTGCTCTGTAGAGCTTCCTATTCCCTTCATGGGCTATGAAGGGAACGTAGACAACTAGGTCACATTAGATCATACTCTTAGATGTCTACGTTTGATCCAACAAATCTCTGCCAATGTGTTTTACTCGCAGGAGGATCATGTGGTGGTTGGCAAACTGAACTTCTGGTATGTAGGCCAGACGACAGATTTTGCCAGGAATCAGGCAAGGATTGCGGGGCTCAAGTCTAATCCTGAAATGCTAAGCGTCTCCTACTCTCACTGAGGGGAGTTAAGAACACTCATTCCATTCAGGAAGCGCTTGTATCAGCAAATGCACGCTCCGTAGGAAGCTCTTGTAAACAATTTACATAGTTTAGTGTGATAATATAGTACCTCATGCTGGAAATAGGTTAATGCTTTAAATTCGTAAACTTCAAAAAGACCAGTAGTGGCAAAGGAACTGTTTGACTGTTGTGTGTTGAGGGATATATTAACTGAACAGTGACATGACTGGATGACAATATTAGGGTCACAGAAGTTGCCAGACTGAATCAAACCAGTGGTGTGTGAAGATCTGTACTGTGGAAGATGGGAAACTATTGCAGGCAATTATATACTGTATAAACTTCTCTAGGGTGGTAGTTTCTGTCTAATCACAGAATTTCAGTAAATGGTGTCCTGAAACATGAGTATTCACAGCTAAGATAATGTTTATTTTGTATTTAATTTAACTATGTAGGTTCTCATGCTCTTTTGGTAACCAGCAGGTAATTTTTTGGTCCTCCTATGTTATTGGTCTCACTGAGTACATCTATGCTAGTAAATAAAACAGTTCCAGACCCATTGCCTGCCTCAGGGTAAGTGATGTGGCACATCTCACAGAGTGGGAAGGCCAGGAAATTATTTCCGTCCCCAGGACTGATGGCACTAACTGGCTTGCATTCACACTGCTACTCTGCAGTGGAGTGTGTCTACAGTACGATGGCTTGGCCCAGTATGTCCTTAGGACCCAAGTGGTGGTCCTAGGACATAGGAATAATTTTCTTCTGTTTTTTTTTTTTTTTTCTGCTCAAAGTATCTGAAATAATGTCAGCAATATGTTAGAGTCTGTGAGAGTGGCATTTTAACTACAGGAAACCGAGGACATATAATTCATGGCCTGGAGTGCATCTGGGAATATCTGGTCCTTTGAGGATATCATTGGAGGGCAGAAAGAGACAAACTGATGCATTGTTGTCCATACAAGAACAGCTGTATTGCCCAAAGGGAACTCCTCCCAAATATTGCTTTGCAAGAAAGCAAGTTGGAGCTGCTGAGAAAAGAGCAAAGAAATAAGATAATGTTTAAGCAATGGAAATGCCTGACGGTCCAGTGTATGAGCAAACTCCCTGGTCCTCTTTTTTGCTTAGCAGTGTAGATTCTCAGTGACACATTGCAGCAGTGAATTTCAAAGTCAATTATGTTTCACCAAAACTGCATATCCTTGTAGCAGCTGGATACCTGTTGATTGCATTCAACGTTCTTTGCCTCTCGTGTAATGAGAGGAGATAAAGCAGTGCACATACTCTATAGTCTTCATACAGTTTGTTGGTCTGTAGACCTTTGCCATTTCCCCTCTTA
Organism: Pygoscelis adeliae; assembly: GCF_000699105.1. NCBI lineage: Eukaryota > Metazoa > Chordata > Aves > Sphenisciformes > Spheniscidae > Pygoscelis > Pygoscelis adeliae. The sequence goes on along the minus strand of NW_008825109.1, from coordinate 2,087,412 downwards.
ATCAAAAAACAGCTGTTTGGGTGTTAGGCTGCAGAATGATTTAGGCAGAAAATGTCTTGCTGTTCTGTGCACACAGATGTCCAGCAAAGAGAAGTATCTGACTTCTAGGTGTTGCTGTATTAGAAATAATGAACAGTGATTTATTATTTTTAGTGACTTCCCATATAAAAATCTTTCCATTACCTGCAATATTTTTAGGAAATGGAATAATCAGATGTGAGCCTAGAAAACCTATTTGGTCATTCAATATTTTGTATTAATTTTGTGAACTACCTTGAACTAAGCAAAATCTCCCAAAGTGGCTACCCAAAGTAGATCTCTAGCCTCAGCGCAAAGCATGAAGTCCAGTTTTCATAGATATGGACACATGCCATTCCGGTGTTATTTGGGATGTTTGGCGCTACTGGAAACCAGGCTGCTCTGGGTTGTGTGCTCCCACAGGAAGTTGAAAGTCTAGCTTTGAAATTACAAATTGGAAAATATAGGCCTACCAAAGTGGTTTGGCTTTTGAATCATCTCAGACCTTATTTTTTTCACTGAAACAATAAACCCCACTATCATTGCTATATGCATGCTCCCCAATGCCTTTATAGTAAATCTTCTAAAAAATCCATAGAAAATGAGGCAGTAGCTGTTAAAATGCAATGCAATGTTGGACTAAGGTGTATCTGTGATTGCCCTAACAAAAACCGTAACGTACTTTCAAGGACATTCTTTCCTTACTTCTTCTTAATGACTTAAATGAGTTTATCTTTTAAAAACTCTGCTTTTATTTTATTTTAGAAATCCCTTATGTATTGTCCCCTGTCCTTCAATGTGTTTGCACTCGCAGCTTAGATTAAACAAAGTACTGTGCTTTAGGAAACTGGGAAGAAATATCTGTTAAGGCTCTACGAGTGATAAGATACCATAATGCAAAATACCAGTTATTGTGTGCTCCAGAAAATACAGTTAATTTTCAGTTCTGAACTGCGTTTGTTAGTAAAGGCTATCTATTTATGTATTCAGCATAATCGATGCCATCACTGGTGCTGTTGCTTGTGGGAACAGTAATATGTTTCCGCCCCTGCCTCCTTTATTGGTTTATGGTTCTTGTATCTTAAGTCAAGATTGAATTGCAAGTGTCTCAGAACAGGGTCCAAGATCCAAGAACTGTTTCTGTGAAGTAGATAAGACACTTGTTTGTTAAAAATGAATAAGCTCCTAATCTATTTTTGAATATTAATTCTTCATTTGCATTAATTTTCATTAAAATTTGCATTTGCATAGTTGTTTTGCATTGAAAATCCTTTCTAAAAATACTTAAAAGGGGGAAGGAAAATCATAAGAATTGCAAGAATAATGAGAATAATAAAATTAAGAATATTTTAAAATAAGAGTAAATTAATAATTACTTTAAGAATTACGAGATGATTAGGAAGGAAAGGAGAGGAAAGTGTGAAAGCAGAAAAGCCCCAAATATTCTGTGATCTGGGACTTCATACTCTACACTGCAGTCCATCCCACGGGGATAACACAAAGCATTCAAAAGATGAAATGTGGTGATGGGAAGAATAGCAGAAAAATTTAGTGTAACTGCTGGCCCCCACTGTGCATTCTTACAAACAGCACGGTGAGATTTTGTAAAGAACTAAGCCAGTCTAGTTTAAGACAAGATTGCAATAACACAGAGAAAAAACATCTCCTTTGTCTTTCACAAATTCTGTCACTTTGGTGATCTTGAATAGAGTGGGAACGGTTAACAAGAGCTGGGCACGAGTTTTTGGGGAAAACCTTTTCCAGTGAAAAACGCAGTCTGACAAACAGAAATGTTTTACACTTCCATGTCTAGAAAATCTACCGGTTTTATCTTTGTTTCCTTCTTACTTAATTGCTTGTGTAGCTTTTACAAAGGTAGCCCTATATAATGGCTCCCATGTGTAAAAAATACAGAATCAATGCTGGGTTTTTAGAGTGTCTCCTGAAATTACCTGTTTACAGTACTTTCCTTTTAGTTTTATCTGTGGTGTGAGATGATATTCATTGCATAACTCGGTAACAGTGCCTCAGTGCAGTGTTTGTAATTTGTGAAGATCCGTATTTGTCTAATCTCAGCTAAAGACTTTCAGCTCCCAGATAACAAAATATTTACAGAATTTAATTGACCCGTGTCTGATCCCTTATTGAACTGGTGGTGGCCTAGGGCTTGTAGCTGAGCTTAAGATACAATTATGTGTATTCAAACTATGTCACTTCACAGCCCACCTAAGCATCTTATTTTGGGTGCAGCCATATGGAACGATGATGCCAAGGCTATATAACCTACTTACTGCAATTTTGAGAACTCAGATGGCATAGCAATTGTTCCGAAGCCCTCAAGAACCATGAATTATTTGTATTGCTTTGGGGAGTTGTTTTCCTGCAGGATAAATAGCAGTTGGCAGAGGAGTAAGCCTCAAAGAGTAATTTAATTTAAAAGCATACATTCTGATACAAATGAACACACTTCAACATGAACTGTAGCTGTGGATCTTAAGGTGCAATGGTACTAGGAAAATCTGCTTTTTCAGAAATTCTTTTGAAGTACATGATTAAATACTAATGAGGGAAATAAAAGAGGATCACTTCACCTTTATTGTCTGAATGATACGATTGTATTTTTGGCAATCCTGCTTACCAGAGAATGTAATACTAGAAAACTTGTACTCCCTACCTTCACGTGAATCAGAACTAAAAGATACAGAAGGCTGCATTTCAATGAGATGTTGATTTCTTTGCCCTTTGATGAACTAAATGATTTTGAAGACATGCAATATGTCTTTGCTTATTTCCCAAGCACTTTCTACAGCTAGTAGACTCTCAAAGGTCTAATTGCTTTTTCTTCCAAAATGTGATATATTTTGCATTGAAAATCCAATTTATTGCTAAGAAACCCTCACAAGAACAGACATTGTTCACCTCTAGTTTTATTTGTTGGCTCTTTTGAGGTTATCTCAGGCACATAATAAGCATTATTAGCCCATCCATTAATAAATGTCTCCGAGACCAAGACAGCAGAAATGCTTTGCCCATGAGAGCATATTGCAGACCTGATACTGTACTCTGACTACAATGCCTTGTCTTTCTTGGAAGCCACATCAAAATAAAAGAAGACAAATTAGGGCCTGAAGCCTAGAAGGGAAAGTATTTTGATATGTAAAATACTATAGAAAATAGATAGGCATCGTGACCAAAATATCTGTCACTCTAGACATTTTTGTATAATTTTAAGAGTCTTATGGTTATGTTTGTTTTTTTTTAGGGGGGTGGGTATTATATTTACAGCTTATAAGTTTAATTTCAATGACATCATGCTGCTTCCTCGGTGACTTTCAGCCTTCTTGTGCACTGATCATTGTTGCTGTATGGAGGCAATGCTGACTTTGTTGTTTCAGTTTTGATTATAAGAGGCTTTGTTAAACACATGCTGTAGCACAAGATAAGTTCCAGGTTCTGATATAATCTTCCTCTTTTTGCCACTCCAAGCCTTTTTCAAAGACATTGTTTGTCTTAAAATTTAGTAGTTTTTGTCCTCAGCAGTGATGTGTCTGAAAATCCTGAATCAATCGTTCTTCACTTACCTCTGTACAAATTCATTAAAGTGGGGTGCTGGTATATTGGCATTTTCAGATGCATTTTCAAAACTTTTCCCCAAAGCATTTTACAGAATGAAGTTCAGAATTTCACCCTTATTCAACAAAGCATGTAAGCCTGGCTTAAGTACTTTGCTGAGATGTGTCTATTTTTGTGGTTAAAATCATGTGTTGGACTTATGCTTGTGTTTAGTGATCCCAGAATACTGGGGGTTGTAGTTATGAAATGAAGAGTATATTTTCAGGCACCATACTTTGCTGTTTTTCAAATGAAAATAAGCCCAATTATTGTCTCCAGCTGTCTTGTCCCTCAAACCAGCGGTGAGAGAAACCTGCTTGCACTGCTCCCCCAGTTTAGGTTGTTTCCTGTTCTGAAAGCTCACTACCACTTCTGCACAAAGGAAACTCCTGTAGCTGTTTCTTCAAAACCCCTAACTGACTCAGATCCACTGTATTTTATACCTGCTTTCTTTTACTATTCATTAACTAAATAAATCATTGGATAAGCAAAGGAAGTAAATTTATGTCTATTTTACAAAAGTTATCCTCATCAGAAAAATAAACATTTAGAAACCTACTGGAGACGCTATTTCAGAGCATAACTAACTAAATG